>NC_141097.1:35346196-35660121 GCF_041138505.1 Cibotium barometz | reverse complement strand
TTTGAAAAATATATAGTGTTTATGCATCGTTACTCTACTCCACCTAAGCCAAGAACTGTGAATTCATTAATAATTCACTAGTTTTTGGAGCTTCCCTCTTTCTTCAATCCCCATTGGTGGCTCCATCAACATACTTAACCAATTGATTGGTTGGGGGCCTCTACTGTGAACAAAGAATTAAGCAATTTGTAAGGTAATTAGTGAATATTGATCTTTTCTTTAATTTCTCAATGTTTCTCTCTTCTCAACTCCTCTCAAGCTTGAGAAGCTTAATTGGAATGGTTTTTGAATGCTATTGAAGTGAATTGATGAATGTTAGTGAAGAGCTACATAATTTGATGAATGCTATTGAAGTTAAGTGATTAATGATAGTTAAGAATTACATAAATTTCCATTTATGCTTAATTCTAATGGTTTTTATGTAATTTCTCTCTCTCACTCAAGAAATGGTCATACTCATGACCCATTCTCAATCCAAATGAAGCTTTTCATAAAGCTTTTCCTTAATCCAAGATTAAGCTATGCTTGAGGCCAAATTAATGGCTTTTTTCTATGCTTTTAGTTTATGTATATTGATGGATTAATGATCCAATTAGAGACCATTCTAATTATTTCTTTAATGATAAGCTTTATCCCTTTAAAAAATTTGAGATTTTTCAGTCATAGCAGCGGAGCTATGGCAAAATTTTTATAAAAATTACGCATAAAATAATTTCATTCAAAGCATAAAATGAGGACTTCCTACCATATTCTAGGAATTATCATCCTAGATTAATTGAAAGAATTTCATTATAATCATGGAGAAATTGAATTTTTATATTATGCATAAAGGGTAAGTTTTTATATCAAAAGTGTTACTTTTACCATTTTTATTTTCATGCATAGAAGTATGCATAATGGATAAATTGTTATATCAAAAGTGTTACTTTTATTATTTTTATTTTCATGCATAGAAGTATGCATAATGGATAAATTTTTATATCAAAAGTGGTACTTTTATTATTTTTATTTTCATGCATAGAAGTATGCATAATGGATAAATTTTTATATCAAAAGTGTTACTTTTACCATTTTTATTTTCATGCATAGAAGTATGCATAATGGATAAATTTTTATATCAAAAGTGTTATTTTTATCATTTTTATTTTCATGCATAGAAGTATGTATAAAGGATAAATTTTTATATCAAAAGTGTTATTTTTATCATTTTTATTTTCATGCATAGAAGTATGCATAAAGGATAAATTTTTATATCAAAAGTGTTATTTTTATTATTTTTATTTTCATGCATAAAAGTATGCATAAAGGATAAATTTTTATATCAAAAGTGTTACTTTTATCATTTTTATTTCATGCATAGAAGTATGCATAATGGATAAATTTTTATATCAAAAGTGTTACTTATATCATATTTAAATTTCATGAATAAAGGTATGCATAAAAGTTGATTATTTTATTATAAAAGTGTGTCTTTTATTATATTGAATTTCATGCATAGAGGTATGCATAAAAGTTGATTATTTTATTATAAAAGTGTGACTTTTATCATAATTGAATTTCATGCATAGAGGTATGCATAAAAGTTGATTATTTTATTGTAAGAGTGTTACTTTTATCATATTGGATTTCATGCATAGAGGTATGCATAAAAGATATTCTTTTTATATTAAAAGTGTGATTTTCATCATAAATGGATTTTATGCATAACTTAGATGCATAAGAGAAATTCTTTTATTCTAAAAGTGTAATTCCTACCAAATTGAATTTATGCATAAGAAGATGCATAAAAGATTGATTTTAATTTCGAAAGTGTTAGTCTCATTAAATGGAATTTATGCGTAAATAAATGTGTAGAGAAGTCTTATATCAAATATAAGAATTCTCTTAAAAAGGATATAAAATGTGATAAGATGTGATAAAAGGTGTATGAGATGTGATAAGATTTGATAAGATGCGTATGGAAAGTGATAGGATGTGATAAGAGGTATATGAGATGTGATAAGATTTGATAAGATGCGTATGGAAAGTGATAGGATGTGATAAGAGGTGTATGAGATGTGATAAGATGTGTATGAGATGTGATAGAATGTGTTAAGATGAGTTAGGATGTGTTAAGATGTATATGGGATGTGTTAGGACGAGAATGGATGTAATATGGTTGTATGAATGTGATGTGGATGTATACATGTAGATGTATATGTATGAATGTGAATGTGGATGTGGATGTGGATGTATGGATGTAGATACGGATGTGTATGTATGTATGTGGATGTGTATGTATGAATGAGGATGTGAAAATGGATGTATACATGTAGATGTATATGTATGAATGTGAATGTGGATGTGGATGTGGATGTATGGATATAGATACAGATGTGGATGTATGTATGTGAATGTGGATGTATGAATGAGGATGTGAAAATGGATGTATGCATGTGAATGTGGAAGTATGAATATGAATGTGGATGTCTGGATGTGGAAATGGAGGTATGGATGTATGAATGTGGATGTGGATGTATGTATGTAGATGCATATATATGAATGTGAAATTGGATGTATGATATGGACGTATGAACATGGATATGTATGTAGAATAATGAATATGAAGGTGTATGTGAGATAATGTGTAGTCTATATGAATGAATGGAATGTGGAATAAGTAATGTGGTCTGAGGGTGGATAATATGGAAAGACAAGAGTTCGTTATAGAAACTGTATTTTGTGTGACTGTTTGTAAATGACTATTTTATGTCAAGAATGCTGGGGAAGCATTTTGACCGTCTTGAGGATTAAGGTCATGAAGACCGAACTGATAAAGTTACAACTGCTGTGACGGAGAGTCAATGGAGGACGTCTCGCGTAGCAAGGTCGATCGAGGTCTTGACCAGCCTTGGTTCGATTTAAATGGTGAGCTTCCGGTACGGTGGATGAGGGACCAAGGAAGCGGCCTATGAGTGAAGCGCTAGGTCACCTGCGAAGGATCCTAGAGGGTGCTGACCATACGGTGCTCGGGCTCTGGGTCGCCGAAGATACCCACACATGCATCGTGGAAGATATTGGAACAAGGAGTAAGAGTTGTTTTCTGAAACCGGGCATGGATCTGGTTGATTGACCTTGCTGGTCTTCAATGGATGAGTCCATAGCTCTTTATATGGATCTGTTGGTTGATCTTGCTGATCTTCAACGAGAGTCCATCTTGATTTTTATAAGTGATTATATTGCCAAGTATTATGGGCTAGGAACTATTGAAAAGGCCCCTGAGTGGACAGGTGGTGAGCGTTCTAGTTGCCAATGATGCCATAGATACTCTGATGAAGGAATGATGGGAAATTAAGAATCAACCGAATAATTTGGAAGATTGTGATCAGTGGTACTATGGTTTCATTAAAGGATTGTTTTAAAGTTAGCTGATGCTAAGAAAAAGGCAATTTCATATTGGGTGTGTAAGTGGTGTGGCTAGTTTTATGTTGCATAAACTTCCGGCTAGGGGGCCTTGGAACTCTTTTCCTTGGTACCCGGGACAAAACCTAACCAAATTCCAAATTGGATCCCATCACTACAGTGGTTGGGCGGTTGGCTAACCCATGGGATCGGATGGGGTTAGGCTGGACTGATGGATCCGTAAATCGAGACTCAATTTCTGTTACTATGATAGATAAAGTAAATCCCGGATAGTAATTGTTCTATGGATAGGAATCAACGGCTATGCCTCTTGATGGGGAAAAAAGTGTTGATCCCAATGATCCAAGTGCAAGTTTCTTCCTTGATTTGACCAAGTACCGTTAAAGGTGCAGTCAGATCAGTTGATCTGTAATGATCTTGACTACGTTAGAGTAAAGAGTTATCCTCGTGGAATTGCCCGTGCTTTCTGGGTAAGGAAAGTTTTTCCGGGTTCGGTTTTGGAAAAACCGACGGATTAGTCTCTTGTCCGGATATCCGTGGGGACGAGGCCCCGAGTGTGGGTCCCTGCCCTGCGCATGAAGTGCTACTTTTGCTGCTAGTACTAGGAATCCGTCGCATGGTGGGGATAGGGATCTCACAGTATATACGGGTCGTCATAATACTTGGAATTGTAAGGTAAATACCATCATGTCTAGGCCTCAAGCAAGTCAGGGATTCTATATAATTACGGTACTTTCATCTGAAGACCCAATTACCAAATTACGAATTTCAGTTTGAATATCAAATTGTATGAATTATATCACACAATTACGATCTTTTTGTGCTTCATGATAAATTTTTGACATATTTGGCTTCTCAGTTAATCTTTATTAGCCAATTGGCTCTGATACCAACTGTGAGATCCCTGTTCCCACCGCGCAACAGATTCGGGGTACTAGCAGCGGAGGTAGCACTTCAAGCGCGAGGCAGGGTCCCACACTCGAGGCCTCGTCCATGGATATCCGGACAAAAGACTAATCCGTCAGTTTTTCCAAAACCGAACCCGAAAAAACTTCCCTTATCCGGAAAGCACGGGCGATTCCTCCAGGATAACTTTTGACTCTAACGTAGTCAAGACCATTAGTGATCAAACTGATCCGACTGCACCTATAAAGATACACGGTCAGATCAAGGAAGAAACTTGCACTTGGATCATTGGAATCGACACTTTTTTCCCCATCAAGAGGCACAGCTGTTGATTCCTATCCATAGAACAATTACTATCTGGGATTTACTTTATTTATCGTAGTAACAGAAATTGAGTCTCGATTTACGGATCCATCAGTCTAGCCTAACTCCATCCGATCCCATGGGTTAGCCAACCGCCCAACCACTGTAGTGATGGGATCCAATTTGGAATTTGGTTAGGTTTTGTCCCGGGTACCAAGGAAAAGAGTTCCAAGGCCCCCGTTCATGCAACATAAAACTAGCCACACCACTTACACACCCAATATGAAATTGCCTTTTTCTTAGCATCAGCTAACTTTAAAACAATCCTTTAATAAAACCATAGTACCACTGATCACAATCTTCCAAATTATCCGATTGATTCTTAATTTCCCATCATTTCTTACTCAGAGTATCTATGGCATCATTGGCAACTAGAACGCTCACCACCTGTCCACTCAAGGGCATTTTCAATAGTTCTTAGCCCATAATACTCGGCAATATAATCACTTATAAAAATCAAGATGGACTCTCGTTGAAGATCAGCAATATCAACCAACAGATCCATATAAAGAGCCATGGACTCATCCATTGAAGACCAGCAAGGTCAATCAACCAGATCCATGCCCGGTTTCACAAAACAACTCTTACTTCTTGTTCCAATATCTTCCTCGACGCACGCGTGGTGGGTATCCTAGGCGACCCAGAGCCCGAGCACCGTATGGTCAGCACCCTCTAGGATCCTTCGCAGGTGACCTAGTGCTTCACTCATAGGCCGCTTCCTTGGTCCCTCATCCACCGTACCGGAAGCTCACCATTTTAATCGAACCGAGGCTGGTCAAGATCTCGGCCGACTTTGCTACGTGAGACGTCCTCCATTGACTCTCCGTCTCAGCAGTTGCAACTTTATTAGTTAGGTCTCCACCACCTTAATCACAAGACAATCAAAATGCTTCCCCAGCATTCTTGACATAAAACAGCCATTTACAAACAGCATTTACAAACGTTTTACAAATACAGTTTCTATATTAACTCTCATTTTTCCACATTATCCCTCATTAATCCACATTACTTATTCCACATTCCATTTATATGTGTACTCATCCAATCACATCATTTTCCATCTCTTCACTTCAGATTCCTTCACATCACATATCATATATTCACATCCATATCCACATCCATACATACACATCCACATCCACATTCACATCCATACATACACATCCACATCCACATTCACATCCATACATCCACATCTACATGCTTACCTCTATTTTCACATCCTCATTTATACATCCACATCCCATATCCACATTCATACATACACATCCATACATCCACATCCACATGCATACATCCACTATCCCGTCCTCATTCATACATCCACATCTACATACATACATACATCCACATCCACATTCACATCTATACATACATACATCCACATTCCCATTCACATCTATACATCCACATCTACATCCACATACATACATACATCCACATCCACATTCCACATTCACATCTATACATCCACATCTACATCCACATTCACATACATCCACATCTACATCCACATACATACATACATCCACATCCACATTCCACATTCACATCTATACATCCACATTCACATACATCCACATCCACATTCCCATTCACATCTATACATCCACATCTACATCCACATTCACATCTATGCATATACATCTTCATGCATACATCCATTTTCACACTCCCATCTCCACATCCACACATCCACATACATACATCCATTTCCACATTCCCATTCATATAACCCCATATGCCTTCACATCTAATCTTTTACATCACATCCATTCTCGCCCTATCACAACCCATATACATCTTATCCTATCACATACATTTCTTACCTCATCCCATACACATCTTATCACATCTTAATTCATCTTATCACCTCCTAACTTATTTCATAAGCATCTTATCACCTCTTATCACATCTTATACACCTCTTATCACATCCTATCACATCTCATATCTATTTATAGAATACAAGAGAATTCTTATATTTGATATAAGATTTCTTTACACATTTATTTATGCATAAATTCTATTTAAGGAGATTAATACTTTCGAGAGTAAAAATCAATCTTTTATGCATCTTCTATGCATAAATTCATTTTAAATGAAAATGACACTTTTGAATTAAATTTCAATCTTTTATGCATTTTCCTATGCATAAATTCAATTTAGATGAGAATGACACTTTTGAATTAAAAACAATCTTTTATGCATCTTCTTATGCATAAATTCAATTTGGTAGGAATTACACTTTTAGAACAAAAGAATTTCTCTTATGCATCTGAGTTATGCATAAAATCCATTTATGATGAAAAATCACACTTTTAGTATAAAAAGAATATCTTTTATGCATACCTCTATGCATGAAATCCAATATGATAAAAGTAACACTTTTACAATAAAATAATCAACTTTTATGCATACCTCTATGCATGAAATTCAATTATGATAAAAGTAACACTTTTATATTAAAATAATAATCTTTTATGCATACCTCTATGCATGAAATCTAATTATGATAAAAGTAACACTTTTATGTTAAAATAATAATCTTTTATGCATACCTCTATGCATGAAAATCAATTATGCATAATATAAAAAATAATTTCTCTAGGATTACAATGAATATCTTTCAATTAATCTAGGATGATAATCCCTAGAATATGGTAGGAAGTCCTCTTTTTATGCTTTAAATGAAATTATTTTATGCGTAATTTTTATAAAAATTTTGCCATAGCTCCGCTGCTATGATTGATAAATCTCAATTTTTCTAAGGGATAAAGCTTATCGTTAAGGAAATAATTAGAATGATCCCTAATTGGATCATTAATCCATAATGGATTGAATCATCAATATTCATGAAATACATAAACTAAAAGCATAGAAAAAAGCTATTAATTTGGCCAAGCATAGATTAATCTTGGATTAAGAAAAAGCTTTATGAAAAGCTTCATTTGGATTGAGAATGGGTCATGAGTATGACCATTTCTTGAGTGAGAGAGAGAAATTACATAAAAACCATTTGAATTAAGCATAAATGAAAATTTATGTAATTCTTAACTATCATTCATCAAATTATATAACTCTTCACTACCATTCATCAATTAACTTCAATAGCATTCAAAAACCATTCCAATTAAGCTTCTCAAGCTTGAGAGGGGTTGAGAAGAGAGAAGCATTGAGAATTTATAGAAAAGATCAAAATTCACCATTTACCTTACAAATTGCTTGATTCTTTATTCACGGTAGAGGCCCCCAACCAATCAATTGGTTAAGTATGTTGATGGAGCCACCAATGGGGATTGAAGAAAGAGGGAAGCTCCAATTTCTTCAATTTGGAGAGAATTTTAGAGAATAGTAGAAATTAGCATTATTTCAGCATAACTCTAGTATAGTAAAATTCTTCTATTTTTTTCAAAGGACTCATGTTCTATTTATAGGAGAGGGAAGCTCTAACCAAAGCTAACTGAATTCTAGAATTTTCCAAATTCAGTTTGGTTGAATTTGGACTAGATTTGGACCTAGTTTGGTTACTTTTTGATTCGGTTTAGTTCCATTTTGATTTGGTTTGGTTCAAGAGAGAGGAGAGATAAAAATATCACATTATTTTTGAGTTTAAAACTCATTCAAGCATGTGAAATATGCACCTCCTTTTTAAAGGACTCCTCTTCCTTACATATGTGTCAAAATGGAATCATTATATCCAAAATATCTCATATTTTTAATATTGCTCAAATTTTTTACTAATAAGCCTTGTACATTTTCAACTCTTCATCTTGTGTGAGCATTTACTCATTTTTGGATACCCAAAATATCTCATATTTTTAATATTGCTCATAGTTTTTTACTAATAAACCTTGTACATTTTCAACTCTTCATCTTATGTGAGCATTTACTCCTTTTTGGATACCCAAAATATCTCATATTTTTAATATTGCTCATAGTTTTTTACTAATAAACCTTGTACATTTTCAACTCTTCATCTTATATGTGAGCATTTACTCATTTTTGGATATCTTCTTTTACAAATTGGATTTATCTCCTCCCTACACATGGATTGATGCTATTGGCCCATAGGAACCTTAATTGAACCATAATCCAAAAATTTCTGAAAATCTAGACCCTTAGGCTAAGGTCCTTTATACCCATTTCCAATAATTTCCAATTGCACATTGGAAAGTTCTTTTTGAATTTTTATTTCAGGGGAATTCATTTTAATAATATGAGAAATTTTTCTATCTAAAAATATTCAAAATCTAAATATTCTCTCTCTAGAATATTTTCTCTCTCTATGTCAAAATAGGCAGAGATAAGATCTTTTATATTTCTGAAGAGGGGATTGATTACAGGGGAAGATGCTGGACATCTTGAGAGGCTGGGGAGGAATCTTACATTCTCTCCCACTTGAAAAACGTGAGATGCCCTCATCTCGCAAACTGGGGGTAATTTCACAAGATACACGAATATGAGACTGAGAAAAAATTTTTAAATTAAGATTAACCACCAAGAAAAGTCTCAAAGAGAGCAAGACTCAAGACAAGAACAAGATTTCAACTTTATTCATTCTTGGAACATATACAGTAAGATAGAAGAACTTTTTACACTTCCATAAGCCCGTCCATCATATGGTCACAAAAGCAGCACTCACAAGCTACGCACGTATAAGGTAGCTCATCTATGGGAATAATTCGGCTGGTTATTGCCGCACCTACCTCAGTGGTATGAGGTGATCTAACAAAAGGACCTCTGAGAGGCAAGCCAAAAACGGGGTAAAGGCATATCTTCTGATGAGGAAGAAAACACGCCAGTAAGAAGACCCGCTCAGAAAACCCAATATGCCTTGATCTCATCACACAATAGTATCGGGGACCCAAACCCAAAGCTTCAATAACTATAGCCAAGCGGACATTGTTGTGAAAGTGCTGCTGACCCCACGGTGTTACCCTAGTTATGTTTGATAGGTCCGCCATTTGGTATGAGCTACAAAAGTTCCCAAGTGAGGGAAAAGTGAGCGCTCATACAGTTCTATAAAATCCTTCTTCACAGACTCGCTTGCGTCTTGAAGGTGAGAAATCATCACGGATAAAACTAATTCCTGTTGCCAAGCCATGAAGGAAATTAAGAAAGAAAGGAGATCGATGGAAGTAAGATTACTGTGAGTGACAAGTAAAAGTTACGACTTATATAAAGGAAGGAGCTAGTGTAACCTAGAAGCCAACGGTATCTTGCCACTGAAGTTTTACCGTCTTTCCATGATTTGGTTTTGGCACATATTTCTATAGGAGGCATTAAGAACTTTGAGATTGTAAGATTCCTCTCCCACCCCCTTTTTGATGTCTAGTATCTTTCCCTGTAATCAATCCCTCTTCAGAAATATAAAGACCTTGTTTCTATCTGTTTTAGCCTAGAGAGAGAAAAATATTCTAGAGAGAGAATACTCAGATTTTGAATATTTTTGGATAGAAAAATATCTCTTCTAATTCAGATGAGTTCCCCTGAAACAGAAATTCAAAAAGAATTTTCCAATGTGCAATTGGAATTAATTGAAAATAGCTATAAAGAACCTTAGCCTAAGGGTCTAGATTTTCAGAAATCTTTAGACTATGGTCCAATTAAGGTTCCTATGGACCAATAGCATCAATCCATGTGTAGGGAGGAGATAAATCCAACTTGTAAAAAGAAAATACCCAAAAATGAGTAAATGCTCACATGAGGTGAAGAGTTGAAAATGTACAAGGTTTATTAGTAAAAAAACTATGAGCAATATTAAAAGTATGACATATGTAAGGAAGAGGAGTTCTTTAAAGGAGGTGCATATTTCACATAAGATGAAGAGTTGAAAATGTACAAGGTTTATTAGTAAAAAACTATGAGCAATATTAAAAATATGACATATGTAAGGAAGGGGAGTTCTTTAAAGGAGGTGCATATTTCACATGCTTGAATGAGTTTTAAACTCATAAAAATTGAGATATTTCATCTCTCCTCTCTCCTCATTCAAGTCTAGTTCCAAAAAGTTAGCTTAACTGACCTAAAAATGGTCAAATATTGACCAAACTGATTTAGAAAATTCTAGAATCAGTTTGTTTGGTTAGGAGCTCAATTTTTCCTATAAATAGAAGCCTCACCCTTGTTGAAAAATATATAGTGTTTATGCATCGTTACTCTACTCCACCTAAGCCAAGAACTGTGAATTCATTTAATAATTCACTAGTTTTTGGAGCTTCCCTCTTTCTTCAATCCCCATTAGTGGCTCCATCAACATACTTAACCAATTGATTGGTTGGGGGCCTCTACCGTGAACAAAGAATCAAGCAACTTGTAAGGTAATTAGTGAATATTGCTCTTTTCTATAATTTCTCAATGTTTCTCTCTTCTCAACCCCTCTCACGCTTGAGAAGCTTAATTGGTATGGTTTTTTAAATGCTATTGAAGTTAATTGGTGAATAGTAGTGAAGAGTTACATAATTTAATAAATGCTATTGAAGTTAATTTTCATTTATGTTTAAATTCTAATGGTTTTTATGTAATTTCTCTCTCTCACTCAAGAAATGGTCATACTCATGACCCATTCTCAATCCAAATCAAGCTTTTCATAAAGCTTTTCCTTAACCCAAGATAAAGCTATGCTTGAGGCCAAATTAATGGCTTTTTCTTATGCTTTTAGTTTATGTATATTGATGATTCAATCCATTATGGATTAAGGATCCAATTAGAGAATCATTTTAATTATTTCCTTAATGATAAGCTTTATCCCTTAGAAAAATTGAGATTTATCAGTCATAGCAGCGGAGCTATGGCAAAATTTTTATAAAAATTATGCATAAAAAATTTTCATTCAAAGCATAAAAAGAGGACTTCCTACCATATTCTAGGAATCATCATCCTAGATTAATTGAAAGAATTTCATTATAATCATGGAGAAATTGAATTTTAATATTATGCATAAAGGATAAATTTTTATATCAAAAGTGTTATTTTTACCATTTTTATTTTCATGCATAGAAGTATGCATAATGGAAAAATTTTTATATCAAAAGTGTTACTTTTATCATTTTTATTTCATACATAAAAGTATGCATAAAAGAAAATTTTTATATCAAAAGTGTTACTTTTATCATTTTTAATTTTCATGCATAGAAGTATGCATAAAGGAAAATTTTTATATCAAAAGTGTTACTTTTATCATTTTTAATTTTCATGCATAGAAGTATGCATAAAGGAAAAATTTTTATATCAAAAGTGTTACTTTTATCATATTGGATTTCATGCATATAGGTATGCATAAAAGATATTCTTTTTATACTAAAAGTATGATTTTCCTCATAAATGGATTTTATGCTTAACTTAGATCATAGATGCATAAGAGAAATTCTTTTATTCTAAAAGTATAATTCCCTACCAAATTGAAATCATGCATAAGAAGATGCATAAAAGATTGATTTTAATTTCGAAAGTGTTAGTCTCCTTAAATGGAATTTATGTATAAATAAATGTGTAGAGAAATCTTATATCAAATAAAAGAATTCTCTTTTAAAAAAAAAAAAGATATGAAATGTGATAAGATGTGATAAGAGGTATATGAGATGTGATAAGAATTGATAAGATGCGTATGGAAAGTGATAAGATGTGATAAGAGGTGTGATAAGAGGTGATAAGATGCTTATGAAATAAGTTAGGATGTGATAAGATGAATTAAGATGTGTATGGGGGGATGAGGTAAGAAGTGTATGTGATAGGATAAGATGTATATGGGTTGTGATAGGGCGAGAATGTAAAAGATTAGATGTGAAAGTATATGGGGTTATATAAATGGGAATGTGAAAATGGATGTATGTATGTGGATGTGTGGATATGGAGATGGGAGTGTGGATGTATGAACATGAAAATGGATATATGCATGAAGATGTATATGCATAGATGTAAATGTGGATGTAGATGTGGATGTATAGATGTGAATGGATGTGGATGTATAGATGTGAATGGAAATGTGGATGTGGATGTATGTGAATGTGGATGTAGATGTGGATGTATAGATGTGAATGTGGAATGTGGATGTGGATGTATGTATGTATGTGGATGTAGATGTGGATGTATAGATGTGAATGGGAATGGGGATGTGGATGTATGTGAATGTGAATGTAGATGTGGATGTATGTGAATGTGAATGTAGATGTGAATGTGGAATGTGGATGTATAGATGTGGATGTATGGGAATGTGGATGTGGATGTATGTGAATGTGAATGTAGATGTGGATGTATAGATGTGAATGTGGAATGTGGATGTGGATGTATGTATGTATGTGGATGTAGATGTGGATATATGGATGTGTATGTATGAATGTGGATATGGGATGTGGATGTATAAATGAGGATGTGAAAATGGAGATAAGCATGTAGATGTGGATGTATGGATGTGAATGTGGATGTGGATGTGGATGTATGGATGTGGATATGGATGTGAATATATGATATGTGATGTGAAGGAATCTGAAGTGAAGAGATGGAAAAGGAGGTGATTGGATGAGTACACATATACATGGAATGTGGAATAAGTAATGTGGATTAATGAGGGATAATGTGGAAAAATGAGAGTTAATATAGAAACTGTATTTGTAAACTGTTTGTAAATGGCTGTTTTATGTCAAGAATGCTGGGGAAGCATTTTGACCGTCTTGTGATTAAGGTCGTGGAGACCTAACTGATAAAGTTGCAACTGCTGACGGAGAGTCAATGGAGGACGTCTCGCGTAGCAAGGTCGACCGAGGTCTTGACCAGCCTCGGTTCGATTAAAATGGTGAGCTTCCGGTACGGTGGATGAGGGACCAAGGAAGCGGCCTATGAGTGAAGCGCTAGGTCACCTGCGAAGGATCCTAGAGGGTGCTGACCATACGGTGCTCGGGCTCTGGGTCGCCTAGGATACCCACGCGTGCGTCGAGGAAGATATTGGAACAAGGAGTAAGAGTTGTTTTGTGAAACCGGGCATGGATCTGGTTGACTGACCTTGCTGGTCCTCAACGGATGAGTCCATGGCTCTTTTATATGGATCTGTTGGTTGATCTTGCTGATCTTCAACGAGAGTCCATCTTGATAAGTGATTATATTGCCGAGTATTATGGGCTAGGAACTATGGAAACGGCCTCTGTGTGGACAGGTGGTGAGCGTTCTAGTTGCCAATGATGCCATAGATACTCTGATGAAGGAATGATGGGAAATTATGAATCAACTGGATA
Organism: Cibotium barometz; assembly: GCF_041138505.1. Lineage (NCBI taxonomy): Eukaryota > Viridiplantae > Streptophyta > Polypodiopsida > Cyatheales > Cibotiaceae > Cibotium > Cibotium barometz. Next base: position 35,646,220 of record NC_141097.1, on the reverse strand, counting down.
AATTGGGAGATTGTGATCAGTGGTACTATGGTTTCATTAAAGGATTGTTTTAAAGTTAGCTGATGCTAAGAAAAAGGCAATTTTCATATTGGGTGTGTAAGTGGTGTGGCTAGTTTTATGTTTGCATGAAATTCCGGCTAGGGGGCCTTGGAACTCTTTTCCTTGGTACCCGGGACAAAACCTAACCAAATTCCAAATTGGATCCCATCACTACAGTGGTTGGGCGGTTGGCTAACCCATGGGATCGGATGGGGTTAGGCTGGACTGATGGATCCATAAATCGAGACTCAACTTTGTTTTTACGATAGATAAAGTAAATCCCGGATAGAAATTGTTCTATGGATAGGAATCAACGGCTGTGCCTCTTGATGGGGGAAAAAGCGTTGATCCCAATGATCCAAGTGCAAGTTTCTACCTTGAATTGACCAAGTACCGTTAAAGGTGCAGTCAAATCAGTTGATCCGTAATGATCTTGACTATGTTAGAGTAAAGAGTTATCCTGGTGGAATCGCCCATGCTTTCTGAGTAAAGGAAGTTTTTCCAGTTTCGGTTTTGGACAAACCGACGGATTAGTCTCTTGTCCGGATATCCGTGGGCGAGGCCCCGAGTGTGAGACCCCTACCCACGCATGATGTGCTACTTCCGCTGCTAGTACCCCGAATCCGTTGATCGGTGGGGAATAGGGATCTCACAGTTGGTATCAGAGCCGCTTTTGAAAGCTAATAAAGATAATTAAATTCTTATCTGAAATTGGTAATAAGAATTCAGAAACAGCATTTTCATAATGTATTTTCATCCCGTAAGCTTCTTTAATGAAGAAATTTTAATCAAAGAAATTGTTTTTATAGATGGAAGTTCCACATTTATCTGGTATTCCCGACCTCACCCAGTCTCAAGATATGATTGCATTTGCCTTCGAGCATCTCATCTCTTCCGCTTCAACTCAAACAAGCCGAGTAAGACTTGCACGCCATTTCAAGGATTTATATTTTCCTACCCCAGTGGAGAGAATACAACATAAGTGGGTTGCAGGGCAATATGTCCACGCTCATTGCAACCGCCGTACAATGCTGTGGCAGAATCTCTCATTGACTATGATCCTGTTAAAGCTGAAAATGGTGCGTGGTGTCATTCTATATCATTCGACACCTCGAAATTTCAGACTTTCATGTCAAATTTATAGACTCCTTAGTCGATTTATCCCTAAGGAGAAAATAATAATTTCCTTCGCAGTTAGAGAACTTATGTAACAGGGCATGACTATGGCCCAGTACCGTCGTCTTATACGTCTCTCGAAGAGATTTTGAATTTTGGAGCCGAACCACTCTATGTAATTATTGCAACTTGTATATAAATATACAAATGTTTTTTTTTTACGGACGATCGGATAAAGAAAAATCTATTTATCAGACTTAAGTCATAGATCTCCAATAAGATCAACTGAGGAGCAAATTATGTCAAAAGTTTATCAAGACGCACAAAAAGGTTGTAATTGTTTGATATAATTCATACAAATTGTTAATTCAAATTGAAATTCGTAAATTAGTAATTGGGTCTTCAATTGGAAGTACCGCAATTGTATGGAACCCTGACTTGCTTGAGACCTAGACATGATGGTATTTACCTTATAGTTTCGAGTATCATGACTATCCGTATATACCGAGGGTATAACTGCAGCTCTTTACCGATAGTATATACGAGTAAATCTAAGACTTGAAATTATAAGCGTTAATGCTATCCAGATGATGATTTCGAATGTGGTTGATATGATTTTTAATTCTGTTTGAGAATTGATGAATTGAATTGGATTCTGATTGAAAAATGACGATTTTCGAAATTTAGTTGAAATGTAATAAGCTGAGCGAAACCACAATGAGGATGAATGGGACGAGTCCCAGTGATGATATTCATAACTGGAATGATGATAATGATTTCAGCAAATCACTATGAGATTAGTGGATTGTGCTGTCAGATTGCTACTGTTAACACTTGAGACGGTAGATTAAGTTAAGGGATGACAAATTGAGAACTTGCTTAACTAAAATTCCTGTGGAGGAATGTTCAGAAGGAAAATTTTCAGACTAATGGACCATTATCGTGTTAAAGATATGAATGATATGATCTGAATGAATTGTTATTTAATGATGAGTTCTATATAAGGGATAATTATCCCCGTATTCTGTTGGGTTGACCAGAATATAAGGAACCCCAGAATAAATTGGATCTTAAGAAAAAGAGTTGTCCTCTACCTTGCGAGATGAGGACATCTCGCACTTTTCAAGTGGGGTAGAATGTAAGATTCTCCCCCAGCCTTAGAGGTATACAGGAGTAAGAATCTCCCTTTCTGATCTTATAATTATTCTCTCTCTAAAATAAAAGAAAGATTTTGTTTAAAAAAGGAAGAACCTTTTTCCTGAATACTTCTCAAGAGTCCCACCTGTTTTAAGATTCAGAACAATGAGTTCAGAAGGAGAATCGATGTTTTGGATATCAAGGTTTTGGTCTTCATTCGAGTACGGCCCAAAAGAAGTTCTTTATCTCTTGGGAAGAAGTTATCTCCCAGATATTGTGGACCAAAGAAAGTAGGTGATTTAGCTTACGAGCTTCTTTTATCTCCTCATCTCAAAGTTTGAATGCCTTCTATAGAAAAATGTGCCAAACCCAAATCATGGAAAGACGGTAAAACTTCAGTGGCAAGTTACCGTTGGCTTCTAAGTTACGCTAGCTCCTTCCTTTATATAAGTCGTAACTTTTACTTGTCGTTCACAGTAATCTTACTTCCATCGATCTCCTTTCTTTCTTAATCTCCTTCATGGCTTGGCAACAAGAATTAGTTTTATCCATGATGATTTCTCACCTTCAAGACGCAAGGGAGTCTGTGAAGAAAGATTTTATAGAGCAGTATGAGCGCTCACTTTTCCCTCACTTGGGAACTTCTGTAGCGCAGACAAAATGGCGGACCTATCAAGACATAACTAGGGTAACACCCTGGGGTCAGCAGCACTTTCGTAACAATGTCCGCTTGGCCATGGTTATTGAAGCCTTGGGTTTGGGTCCCCGATACTACTGCGTCATGAGATCAAGGCATCCTGGGTTTTCTGAGCGGGTCTTCTTACTGGCGTGTTTTCTTCCTCATGAGAAGATATGCCTTTACCCCGTTTTTGGCTTGCCTCTCAGAGGTCCTTTTCTTAGAACACCTCATACCACTGAGATAGGCGCAGCAATAACCCACAGAATCATTCCCATAGATGAGTTACCTTATACTTGTGCAGCTTGTGAGGACTGCTTTTGTGACCATATGATGGACGGGCTTATGGAAGTGTAAAGAGTTCCTCTATCTTTACTGTATAAGTTCCGAGAATAAATAAAGTTTAAATCTTGTTCGTATTTTGAATCTTGCTCTCTTTAAGACTTATCTTGGTGGTTAATCTTGATTAAAATTTTTCTCTAAGTCTCATATTCGTGCATCTTGCGAAATTATCCCAGTTTGCGAGATGAGGACATCTCGCATTTTTTTAAGTGGGGTAGAATGTAAGATTCCTCTCCCACCCCCTTTTTGATGTCTAGTATCTTTCCCTGTAATCAATCCCTCTTCAGAAATATAAAGACCTTGTTTCTATCTGTTTTAGCCTAGAGAGAGAAAAATATTCTAGAGAGAGAATACTCAGATTTTGAATATTTTTGGATAGAAAAATATCTCTTCTAATTCAGATGAGTTCCCCTGAAACAGAAATTCAAAAAGAATTTTCCAATGTGCAATTGGAATTAATTGAAAATAGCTATAAAGAACCTTAGCCTAAGGGTCTAGATTTTCAGAAATCTTTAGACTATGGTCCAATTAAGGTTCCTATGGACCAATAGCATCAATCCATGTGTAGGGAGGAGATAAATCCAACTTGTAAAAAGAAAATACCCAAAAATGAGTAAATGCTCACATGAGGTGAAGAGTTGAAAATGTACAAGGTTTATTAGTAAAAAAACTATGAGCAATATTAAAAGTATGACATATGTAAGGAAGAGGAGTTCTTTAAAGGAGGTGCATATTTCACATAAGATGAAGAGTTGAAAATGTACAAGGTTTATTAGTAAAAAACTATGAGCAATATTAAAAATATGACATATGTAAGGAAGGGGAGTTCTTTAAAGGAGGTGCATATTTCACATGCTTGAATGAGTTTTAAACTCATAAAAATTGAGATATTTCATCTCTCCTCTCTCCTCATTCAAGTCTAGTTCCAAAAAGTTAGCTTAACTGACCTAAAAATGGTCAAATATTGACCAAACTGATTTAGAAAATTCTAGAATCAGTTTGTTTGGTTAGGAGCTCAATTTTTCCTATAAATAGAAGCCTCACCCTTGTTGAAAAATATATAGTGTTTATGCATCGTTACTCTACTCCACCTAAGCCAAGAACTGTGAATTCATTTAATAATTCACTAGTTTTTGGAGCTTCCCTCTTTCTTCAATCCCCATTAGTGGCTCCATCAACATACTTAACCAATTGATTGGTTGGGGGCCTCTACCGTGAACAAAGAATCAAGCAACTTGTAAGGTAATTAGTGAATATTGCTCTTTTCTATAATTTCTCAATGTTTCTCTCTTCTCAACCCCTCTCACGCTTGAGAAGCTTAATTGGTATGGTTTTTTAAATGCTATTGAAGTTAATTGGTGAATAGTAGTGAAGAGTTACATAATTTAATAAATGCTATTGAAGTTAATTTTCATTTATGTTTAAATTCTAATGGTTTTTATGTAATTTCTCTCTCTCACTCAAGAAATGGTCATACTCATGACCCATTCTCAATCCAAATCAAGCTTTTCATAAAGCTTTTCCTTAACCCAAGATAAAGCTATGCTTGAGGCCAAATTAATGGCTTTTTCTTATGCTTTTAGTTTATGTATATTGATGATTCAATCCATTATGGATTAAGGATCCAATTAGAGAATCATTTTAATTATTTCCTTAATGATAAGCTTTATCCCTTAGAAAAATTGAGATTTATCAGTCATAGCAGCGGAGCTATGGCAAAATTTTTATAAAAATTATGCATAAAAAATTTTCATTCAAAGCATAAAAAGAGGACTTCCTACCATATTCTAGGAATCATCATCCTAGATTAATTGAAAGAATTTCATTATAATCATGGAGAAATTGAATTTTAATATTATGCATAAAGGATAAATTTTTATATCAAAAGTGTTATTTTTACCATTTTTATTTTCATGCATAGAAGTATGCATAATGGAAAAATTTTTATATCAAAAGTGTTACTTTTATCATTTTTATTTCATACATAAAAGTATGCATAAAAGAAAATTTTTATATCAAAAGTGTTACTTTTATCATTTTTAATTTTCATGCATAAAGGAAAATTTTTATATCAAAAGTGTTACTTTTATCATTTTTAATTTTCATGCATAGAAGTATGCATAAAGGAAAAATTTTTATATCAAAAGTGTTACTTTTATCATATTGGATTTCATGCATATAGGTATGCATAAAAGATATTCTTTTTATACTAAAAGTATGATTTTCCTCATAAATGGATTTTATGCTTAACTTAGATCATAGATGCATAAGAGAAATTCTTTTATTCTAAAAGTATAATTCCCTACCAAATTGAAATCATGCATAAGAAGATGCATAAAAGATTGATTTTAATTTCGAAAGTGTTAGTCTCCTTAAATGGAATTTATGTATAAATAAATGTGTAGAGAAATCTTATATCAAATAAAAGAATTCTCTTTTAAAAAAAAAAAAGATATGAAATGTGATAAGATGTGATAAGAGGTATATGAGATGTGATAAGAATTGATAAGATGCGTATGGAAAGTGATAAGATGTGATAAGAGGTGATAAGATGCTTATGAAATAAGTTAGGATGTGATAAGATGAATTAAGATGTGTATGGGGGGATGAGGTAAGAAGTGTATGTGATAGGATAAGATGTATATGGGTTGTGATAGGGCGAGAATGGATGTGATGTAAAAGATTAGATGTGAAAGTATATGGGGTTATATAAATGGGAATGTGAAAATGGATGTATGTATGTGGATGTGTGGATATGGAGATGGGAGTGTGGATGTATGAACATGAAAATGGATATATGCATGAAGATGTATATGCATAGATGTAAATGTGGATGTAGATGTGGATGTATAGATGTGAATGGATGTGGATGTATAGATGTGAATGGAAATGTGGATGTGGATGTATGTGAATGTGGATGTAGATGTGGATGTATAGATGTGAATGTGGAATGTGGATGTGGATGTATGTATGTATGTGGATGTAGATGTGGATGTATAGATGTGAATGGGAATGGGGATGTGGATGTATGTGAATGTGAATGTAGATGTGGATGTATGTGAATGTGAATGTAGATGTGAATGTGGAATGTGGATGTATAGATGTGGATGTATGGGAATGTGGATGTGGATGTATGTGAATGTGAATGTAGATGTGGATGTATAGATGTGAATGTGGAATGTGGATGTGGATGTATGTATGTATGTGGATGTAGATGTGGATATATGGATGTGTATGTATGAATGTGGATATGGGATGTGGATGTATAAATGAGGATGTGAAAATGGAGATAAGCATGTAGATGTGGATGTATGGATGTGAATGTGGATGTGGATGTGGATGTATGGATGTGGATATGGATGTGAATATATGATATGTGATGTGAAGGAATCTGAAGTGAAGAGATGGAAAAGGAGGTGATTGGATGAGTACACATATACATGGAATGTGGAATAAGTAATGTGGATTAATGAGGGATAATGTGGAAAAATGAGAGTTAATATAGAAACTGTATTTGTAAACTGTTTGTAAATGGCTGTTTTATGTCAAGAATGCTGGGGAAGCATTTTGACCGTCTTGTGATTAAGGTCGTGGAGACCTAACTGATAAAGTTGCAACTGCTGACGGAGAGTCAATGGAGGACGTCTCGCGTAGCAAGGTCGACCGAGGTCTTGACCAGCCTCGGTTCGATTAAAATGGTGAGCTTCCGGTACGGTGGATGAGGGACCAAGGAAGCGGCCTATGAGTGAAGCGCTAGGTCACCTGCGAAGGATCCTAGAGGGTGCTGACCATACGGTGCTCGGGCTCTGGGTCGCCTAGGATACCCACGCGTGCGTCGAGGAAGATATTGGAACAAGGAGTAAGAGTTGTTTTGTGAAACCGGGCATGGATCTGGTTGACTGACCTTGCTGGTCCTCAACGGATGAGTCCATGGCTCTTTTATATGGATCTGTTGGTTGATCTTGCTGATCTTCAACGAGAGTCCATCTTGATAAGTGATTATATTGCCGAGTATTATGGGCTAGGAACTATGGAAACGGCCTCTGTGTGGACAGGTGGTGAGCGTTCTAGTTGCCAATGATGCCATAGATACTCTGATGAAGGAATGATGGGAAATTATGAATCAACTGGATAAATTGGGAGATTGTGATCAGTGGTACTATGGTTTCATTAAAGGATTGTTTTAAAGTTAGCTGATGCTAAGAAAAAGGCAATTTTCATATTGGGTGTGTAAGTGGTGTGGCTAGTTTTATGTTTGCATGAAATTCCGGCTAGGGGGCCTTGGAACTCTTTTCCTTGGTACCCGGGACAAAACCTAACCAAATTCCAAATTGGATCCCATCACTACAGTGGTTGGGCGGTTGGCTAACCCATGGGATCGGATGGGGTTAGGCTGGACTGATGGATCCATAAATCGAGACTCAACTTTGTTTTTACGATAGATAAAGTAAATCCCGGATAGAAATTGTTCTATGGATAGGAATCAACGGCTGTGCCTCTTGATGGGGAAAAAAGCGTTGATCCCAATGATCCAAGTGCAAGTTTCTACCTTGAATTGACCAAGTACCGTTAAAGGTGCAGTCAAATCAGTTGATCCGTAATGATCTTGACTACGTTAGAGTAAAGAGTTATCCTGGTGGAATCGCCCATGCTTTCTGAGTAAAGGAAGTTTTTCCAGTTTCGGTTTTGGACAAACCGACGGATTAGTCTCTTGTCCGGATATCCGTGGGCGAGGCCCCGAGTGTGAGACCCCTACCCACGCATGATGTGCTACTTCCGCTGCTAGTACCCCGAATCCGTTGATCGGTGGGGAATAGGGATCTCACAGAGATGAGGAGATAAAAGAAGTTCGTAGGCTGAGTCACCTACTTTCTTTGGTCCACAATATCTGGGGGATAACTACTTATACTCCCCTAGAGATAAAGAAATTCTTTAGGTCCGTATTCAAATGAAGACCATAACTGCTTCTTTGAATTCTCTGACTGCCCTCTTCTTATCTGTATATTGTTTTTGTCGATCCTGGGTAGCGCTTATATCTTTATGAATTGTCTGCATCTGTTGCTCTAAGTCGCTAAGCATTTGACTAGTCATCTCGACCCTAATCAATGGGTTGGACCTAGTTTAAGCAATCTTGTCCGAGATGGACACTGATTAGATTGGTATGAAGGAATTGGTCTCTGAATTTGGGTTCTAGACTTCCCTGTGCCCTTTTCATGGTAGGAGTCGGGCAGTCTTTTAACTGATGACCAAAACCTTGGCATCCAAAACACCGGTTCTCACTTCTGAACTTATTGTTCTGAATCCTTAAAACAGGTGGGCTCCTGATAAGGTATTCTGGGGAAAGTGTCTTCCCTTTTTAAACAGAATCTTTCTTTTATTTTAGAGAGGGAATAATTTTAAGATAAAAAAGAGAGATTCTTACTCCTGTATACCTCGAAGGTTGGGGAAGGAATCTTACAAACTTCTACCCCACTTAAAAAGGTGCGAGATGTCCTCATTTCACAAGTAGAGGGCAACTCATTTTCTTAAGATCCAATTTATTCTGGGGTTCCTTATATTCAAGTCAACCCAACAGAATACGGGGATAAATATCCCTTATATAGAACTCATCATTAAATAATAATTCATTCAGATCATATCATTCATATCTTTAACACGATAATGGTCCATTAGACCGAAAAATTTCCTTTTGAACATTCCTCCACGAAAATTTCAGTTAAGTAAGTTCTCAATTTGACATCCCTTAATTTGATCATCCGTGTCAAGTATTAACAGTAGCAATTTGACAACACAATCCACTAATCTCATAGTGATTTGTTGAAATCATTATCATCATTTATCATCACAGGGACTCGTCCCATTCATCCTCATTGTGGTTTCGCTCAACCTATTACATTTCAACCAATTTTCAGGGATCATCATATTTCAATCAGAATCCAAATCAATTTCATCAGCTCTCAAAAACAGAATTAAAAATCATATCAACCACATTCGAATTCATCAACTGGATAGCATTAATGCTTATAATTTCAAGTCTTAGATTTACTCGTATATACCGCCGGTAAAGAGCTGCAGTTATGCCCTCGGTATATACGGGTCGTCATAATACTTGGAACTATAAGGTAAATACCATCATGTCTAGGCCTCAAGCAAGTCAGGGATTCTATATAATTGCGGTACTTCCATCTGAAGATCCAATTACCAAATTACGAATTTCAGTTTAAATATCAAATTGTATGAATTATATCACACAATTACGATCTTTTTGTGCTTCATGATAAATTTTTGACATATTTGGCTTCTCAGTTAATCTTTCTGAACATTTCTCCACGGAAATTTCAATCAAGCAAGTTCTCAATTTGTCATCTCTTAACTTGATATACCGAGTCAAGTGTACAGTAGCAATTTGACAGCACAATCCACTAATCTCATAGTGATTTGCTGAAATCATTATCATCATTCCAGTTATGAATATCATCACAGGGACTCGTCCCATTCATCCTCATTGAGGTTTTGCTCAGCTTATTACATTTCAATCAAATTTCAGGGATCATCATTTTTCAATCAGAATCCAAATCAATTCATCAGTTCTCAAATAGAATTAAAAATCATATCAACCACATTCAAAATCATCATCTGGATAGCATTAATGCTTATAATTTCAAGTCTTAGATTTACTCGTATATACTGCCGGTAAAGAGCTGTAGTTATACCCTCGGTATATACGGGTAGTCATGATACTTGGAACTATAAGAGGTAAATACCATCATGTCTAGGCCTCAAGCAAGTCAGGGTTCCATACAACTGCGGTACTTCCATTTAAAGACCCAATTACTAATTTATGAATTTTCAGTTTGAGTATCAATTTGTATGAATTATATCACACAATTACAACCTTTTTGAGATTCTAGATAAATTTTTGATATATTTGGCTTCTCGGTTGATCCTCATTAACCAAAGGCTCTGATACCAACTGTGAGATCCCTGTCCCCACCATGCGACGGATTCGGGGTACTAGCAGTGGAAGTAGCACTTCATGTGCGGGGCAGGGACCCACACTCGGGACCTCGTCCAACGGATATCCGGACAAGAGACTAATCCGTCGATTTTTCCAAAATCGAACCCAGAAAAACTTCCCTTACCCGGAAAGCACGGGCGATTCCACCAGGATAACTTTTTACTCTAACATAGTCAAGATCATTACTGATCATGCTGATCCGACTGCACCTATAAAGATACTCGATCGGATCAAGAAGAAACTTGCACTTGGATCATTGGGATCAACGCTTTTTTCCCCATCAAGAGGCACAGCCGTTGATTCCTATCCATAGAACAATTACTATCCGAGATTTACTTTATCTATCGTAATAACAAAAATTGAGTCTCGATTTACAGATCCATCAGCCCAGCCTAACCCCATCCAGTCCCATGGGTTAGCCAACCGCCCAACAACTGTAGTGATGGGATCCAATTAAGAATTTGGTTAGGTTTTGTCCCGAGTACCAAGGAAAAGAGTTCCAAGACTAGTCACACCACTTACACACCCAATATGAAATTACCTTTTTCTTAGCATCAGCTAACTTTAAAACAATCCTTTAATGAAACCATTATGTCACTGATGACAATCCTTAAAGTCTCTGGTTGAATCCTTATTTCCAGTCATTCATTCATCGGTATACTTATGGCACCATTGGCAACCAGAACGCTCACCACCTATTCACTCAGGGGCCTTTTCCATAGTTCCTAGCTCATAGTAACCGGTAATATATTCATATAATAGAATGGAATCTCCATGGAAGATCAGTAAAGTCAACCCACAGATCCATATAAAAGAGCCATGGACTCATCCGTTGAGGACCAGCAAGGTCAATCAACCAGATCCATGCCCGGTTTCAGAAAACAACTCTTACTCCTTGTTCCAATATCTTCCACGACGCACGTGTGGGTATCTTCGGCGACCCAGAGCCCGAGCACCGTATGGTCAGCACCCTCTAGGATCCTTCGCAAGTAACCTAGCGCTTCACTCATAGGCCGCTTCCTTGGTCCCTAATCCATCGTACCGGCGGAAGCTCACCATTTAAATCGAGGTCTTGACCGAGGCTGGTCAAGACCTCGGTCGACCTTGCTACGCGAGACGTCCTCCATTGACTCTCCGTCAGCAGTTACAACTTTATCAGTTAGGTCTCCACGACCTTAATCACAAGACGGTCAAAATGCTTCCCCAGCATTCTTGACATAAAACATCCATTTATAAACAGCATTTACAAACAGTTTACAAATACAATTTCTATATTAACTCTCATTTTTCCACATTATCCCTTATTAATCCACATTACTTATTTCACATTCCATTTATATGTGTACTCATCCAATCACATCATTTTCCATCTCTTCACTTCAGATTCCTTCACATTACATATCATATATTCACATCCATATCCACATCCATACATCCACATCTACATGCTTACCTCCATTTTCACATCCTCATTTATACATCCACATCCCATATCCACATTCATACATACACATCCATATCCATATCCATACATCCACATCTACATGCATACATCCACTATCACGTCCTTATTCATACATCCACATCCACATACATACATACATCCACATCCACATTCTCATTCACATCTCTACATCCACATCTACATCCACATACATACATACATCCACATCCACATTCCACATTCACATCTATGCATCCACATCTACATCCACATTCACATATATTCACATCCACATTCCCATTCACATCTATACATCCACATCTACATCCACATACATACATACATCCACATCCACATTCCACATTCACATCTATACAGCCACATCTACATCCACATTCACATCTATGCATATACATCTTCATGCATACATCCATTTTCACATTCATACATCCACACTCCCATCTCCACATCCACACATCCACATACATACATCCATTTCCACATTCCCATTCATATAACCCCATATGTCTTCACATCTAATCTTTTACATCACATCCATTCTCGCCCTATCACAACCCATATACATCTTATCCTATCACATACACTTCTTACCACATCCCATACACATCTTATCACATATTAATTCATCTTATCACCTCTTAACTTATTTCATAAGCATCTTATCACCTCTTATCACATCTTATACACCTCTTATCACATCCTATCACATCTCATATCTATTTATAGAATACAAGAGAATTCTTATATTTGGTATAAGATTTCTTTACACATTTATTTATGCATAAATTCCATTTAAGGAGATTAATACCTTCGAAGTAAAAATCAATCTTTTATGCATCTTCCTATGCATAATTTCATTTTAAATAAAAATGACACTTTTGAAATAAAATTCAATCTTTTATGCATCTTCCTATGCATAAATTCAATTTGGATGAGAATAATGCTTTTGAATTGAAATCTTATTCTTTTATGCATCTTCTAGTGCATAAATTCAATTTAGATGAGAATGACATTTTGAATTAAAAATCAAACTTTTATGCATCTTCTTATGCATAAATTCAATTTGGTAGGAATTTCACTTTTAGAATAAAAGAATTTCTCTTATGCATCTAAGTTATGCATAAAATCCATTTATGATGAAAATCACACTTTTAGTATAAAAAGAATATCTTTTATGCATACCTCTATGCATGAAATCCAATATGATAAAAGTAACACTCTTACAATAAAATAATCAACTTTTATGCATACCTCTATGCATGAAATTCAATTATGATAAAAGTCACACTTTTATAATAAAATAATCAACTTTTATGCATACCTCTATGCATGAAATTCAATATAATAAAAGACACACTTTTATAATAAAATAATTAGCTTTTATGCATACCTTTATGCATGAAATTCAATTATAATAAAAGACACACTTTTATAATAAAATAATTAGCTTTTATGCATACCTTTATGCATGAAATTCAATTATAATAAAAGTCACACTTTTATAATAATCAACTTTTATGCATGAAATTCAAATATGATAAAAGTAACACTTTTGATATAAAAATTTATCCATTATGCATACTTCTATGCATGAAATAAAAATGATAAAAGTAACACTTTTGATATAAAAATTTATCCTTTATGCATACTTCTATGCAGGAAAATAAAAATGATAAAAATAACACTTGATATAAAAACTTATCCTTTATGCATACTTCTATGCATGAAAATAAAAATTGATAAAAGTAACACTTTTGATATAAATATTTATCCTTTATACATACTTCTATGCATGAAAATAAAATGATAAAAGTAACACTTTTGATATAAAGATTTATCCTTTATGCATACTTCTATGCATGAAAATAAAATGATAAAAGTAACACTTTTGATATAAAAATTTATCCATTATGCATACTTCTATGCATGAAAATAAAAATGATAAAAGTAACACTTTTGATATAAAAATTTATCCATTATGCATACTTCTATGCATGAAAGTAAAAATGATAAAAGTAACACTTTTGATATAAAAATTTATCCATTATGCATACTTGTATGCATAATTTATCCATTATGCATACTTCTATGCATGAAAATAAGAATGGTAAAAATAACACTTTTGATATAAAAATTTATCCATTATGCATACTTCTATGCATGAAAGTAAAAAAGATAAAAGTAACACTTTTGATATAAAAATTTATCCATTATGCATGCTTCTATGCTTGAAAATAAAAATGGTAAAAATAGCACTTTTGATATAAAAACTTATCCTTTATGCATAATATAAAAATTCAATTTCTCCATGATTATAATGAAATTCTTTCAATTAATCTAGGATGATAATTCCTAGAATATGGTACGCAGTCCTCTTTTTATGCTTTGAATGAAATTATTTTATGCATAATTTTTATAAAAATTTTGCCATAGCTCCGCTGCTATGACTGATAAATCTCAATTTTTCTAAGGGATAAAGCTTATCATCAAGGAAATAATTAAAATGACCTCTAATTGGATCATTAATCCATAATGGATTGAATCATCAATATACATAAACTAAAAGCATAGAAAAAAGCCATTAATTTGGCCTCAAGCATAGCTTAATCTTGGATTAAGGAAAAGCTTTATGAAAAGCTTCATTTGGATTGAGAATGGGTCATGAGTATGACCATTTCTTGAGTGAGAGAGAGAAATTACATAAAAACCATTAGAATTTAAACATAAATGGAAATTTATGTAATTCTTTACTATCATTAATCAATTAACTTCAATAGCATTCATCAAATTATGTAACTCTTCACTACTATTCATCAATTAACTTCAATAGCATTTAAAAACCATACCAATTAAGCTTCTCAAGCTTGAGAGGGGTTGAGAAGAGAGAAACATTGAGAAATTATAGAAAAGATCAATATTCACTAATTACCTTACAAATTGCTTGATTCTTTGTTCACGGTAGAGGCCCCCAACCAATCAATTGGTTAAGTATGTTGATGGAGCCACCAATGGGGATTGAAGAAAGAGGGAAGCTCCAAAAACTAGTGAATTATTAATGAATTCATAGTTCTTGGCTTAGGTGGAGTAGAGTAACGATGCATAAACACTATATATTTTTTTTTCAACAAGGGAGGCTTCTATTTATAGGAAAAATTGAGCTCCTAACCAAACAAACTGATTCTAGAATTTTCCAACTCAGTTTGGTCAATTTTTGACCATTTTTAGGTTAGGTGAGCTAACTTTTTGTAACAAGACTTGAATTAGGAGAGAGGAGAGATGAAATATCTCAATTTTTATGAGTTTAAAACTCATTCAAGTATGTGAAATATGCATCTCCTTTAAAGAACTCCCCTTCCTTACATATGTGTCAAAATGGAATCATTATACCCAAAATATCTCATATTTTTAATATTGCTCATAGTTTTTTACTAATAAACCTTGTACATTTTCAACTCTTCATCTTTTGTGAGCATTTACTCATTTTTGGGTATCTTCTTTTTCAAATTGGATTTATCTCCTCCCTACACATGGATTGATGCTATTGGCCCATAGGAACCTTAATTGGACCATAATCCAAAATTTTTTGAAAATCTAGACCCTTAGGCTAAGGTCCTTTATACCCATTTCCAATTAATTCCAATTGCACATTGGAAAGTTCTTTTTGAATTTCTGTTTCAGGGGAACTTATTTTAATAAGATGAGATAATTTTCTATCCAAAAATATTAAAAATCTGAATATTCTCTCTCTAGAATATTTTCTCTGTCTAGGTTAAAACAGTTAGAAAGAAGTCTTTTATATTTCTGAAGAGGGATTGATTACAGGGGAAGATGTTGGACATTTTGGGAGGCTGGGAAGGAATCTTACATTTTCTCCCACTTGAAAAATGCGAGATGCCCTTATCTCGCAAACTGGGGGTAATTTCGCAAGATGCACAAGTATGAGACTGAGAGAAAATTTTTAATTAAGATTAACCACCAAGAAAAGTCTCAAAGAGAGTAAGGATCAAGACAAGAACAAGATTTAAACTTTATTCATTCTTGGAACATATACAGTAAAGATAGAAGAACTCTTTACACTTCCATAAGCCCGTCCATCATATGATCACAAAAGTAGCACTCATAAGCTGCGATGTATAAGGTAACTCATCTATGGGAATAATTCTGTTGGTTATTGCCGCACCTATCTCAGTGGTATGAGGTGATCTAACAAAAGGACCTCTGAGAGGCAAGCCAAAAACGGGGTAAAGGCATATCTTTTGATGAGAAAGAAAACACGCCAGTAAGAAGACCCGCTCAGAAAACCCAAGATGTCTTGATCTCATGACGCAGTAGTATCAGGGACCCAAACCCAAGGCTTCAATAACCATGGCCAAGCAGACATTGTTACGAAAGTGCTGCTGACCCCAAGGTGTTACCCTAGTTATGTCTTGATAGGTCCGCCATTTGGTCTGAGCTACAGACGTTCCCAAGTGAGAAAAAAGTGAGCGCTCATACTATTCTATAAAATCCTTCTTCACAGACTCACTTGCGTCTTGAAGGTGAGAAATCATCATGGATAAAACTAATTCCTGTTGCCAAGCCATGAAGGAGATTAAGGAGAAGGGAGATCGATGGATGTAAGATTCCTCCCCACCCCCTTTTTGATGTCTAGTATCTTTCCCTGTAATCAATCCCTCTTCAGAAATATAAAGACCTTGTTTCTAACTATTTTAACCTAGAGAGAGAGAAAATATTCTAGAGAGAGAATATTCAGATTTTGAATATTTTTGGATAGAAAAATATCTCTTATAATTAAGATGAATTCCCCTGAAACAGAAATTCAAAAAGAATTTTCCAATGTGTGCAATTGGAATTAATTGAAAATGTGTATAAAGGACCTTAGCCTAAGGGTCTAGATTTTCAGAAATTTTTGGATTATGGTCCAATTAAGGTTCCTATGGGCCAATAGCATCAATCCATGTGTAGGGAGGAGATAAATCCAATTTGTAAAAGAAGATACCCAAAAATGAGTAAAAATGCTCACATAAGATGAAGAGTTGAAAATGTACAAGGTTTATTAGTAAAAAACTATGAGCAATATTAAAAATATGAGATATTTTGGGTATCCAAAAATGAGTAAATGCTCACATAATATGAAGAGTTGAAAATGTACAAGGCTTATTAGTAAAAAACTATGAGCAATATTAAAAATATGAGATATTTTGGGTATAATGATTCCATTTTGACACATATGTAAGGAAGGGGAGTTCTTTAAAGGAGGTGCATATTTCACATAAGATGAAGAGTTGAGAATGTACAAGGTTTATTAGTAAAAAAACTATGACACATATGTAAGGAAGAGGAGTTCTTTAAAGAAGGTGCATATTTCACATAAGATGAAGAGTTGAAAATGTACAAGGTTTATTAGTAAAAAACTATGAGCAATATTAAAAATATGAGATATTTGGGTATAATGATTCCATTTTGACACATATGTAAGGAAGGGGAGTTCTTTAAAGGAGGTGCATATTTCACATGCTTGAATGAGTTTTAAACTCATAAAAATTGAGATATTTCATCTCTCCTCTCTCCTCATTCAAGTCTAGTTCCAAAAAGTTAGCTTAACTGACCTAAAAATGGTCAAAAATTGACCAAACTGATTTGGAAAATTCTAGAATCAGTTTGTTTGGTTAGGAGCTCAATTTTTCCTATAAATAGAAGCCTAATCCTTGTTGAAAAATATATAGTGTTTATGCATCGTTACTCTACTCCACTTAAGCCAAGAACTGTGAATTCATTAATAATTCACTAGTTTTTGGAGCCTCCCTCTTTCTTCAATTCCCATTGGTGGCTCCATCAACATACTTAACCAATTGATTGGTTGGGAGCCTCTACCGTGAACAAAGAATCAAGCAATTTGTAAGGTAATTAGTGAATTTTGATCATTTTCTATAATTTTTCAATGTTTCTCTCTTCTCAACCCCTCTCAAGCTTGAGAAGCTTAATTAGAATGGTTTTTGAATGTTATTGAAGTTAATTGATGAATAGTAGTAAAGAGTTATATAATTTGATGAATGCTATTGAAGTTAATTGATTAATGATAGTTAAGAATTACATAAATTTCTATTTATGCTTAATTCAAATGGTTTTTATGAAATTTCTCTCTCTCACTCAAGAAATGGTCATAGTCATGACCCATTCTCAATCCAAATGAAGCTTTTCATAAAGCTTTTCCTTAATCCAAGATTAAACTATACTTGAGGTCAAATTAATGGCTTTTTTCTATGCTTTTAGTTTATGTATTTCATGAATATTAATGATTCAATACATTATGGATTAGTGATCCAATTAGGGATCATTCTAATTAATTCTTAATGATAAGCTTTATCCCTTAGAAAAAAATTGAGATTTATCAGTCATAGCAGCGGAGCTATGGCAAAATTTTTATAAAAATTACGCATAAAATAATTTCATTCAAAGCATGAAAAGCGGACTTCCTACCATATTCTAAGAATTATCATCCTAGATTAATTGAAGATATTCATAGAGAAATTAATTTTTATATTATGCATAATTGATTTTCATGCATAGAGGTATGCATAATAGATTATTATTTTAACATAAAAGTGTTACTTTTATCATAATTAGATTTCATGCATAGAGGTATGCATAAAAGATTATTATTTTAATGTAAAAGTGTTACTTTTAGCACAATTGAATTTCATGCATAGAAGTATGCATAAGAGTTGATTATTTTATTATAAAAGTGTTACTTTTATCACAATTGAATTTCATGCATAGAAGTGTGCATAAGAGTTGATTATTTTATTATAAAAGTGTTACTTTTATCATATTTGAATTTCAAGCATAAAAGTATGCATAAAAGTTGATTATTTTATTATAAAAGTGTTACTTTTATCATATTTGGATTTCATGCATAGATGTATGCATAAAAGATGATTATTTTATTGTAAAAGTGTTACTTTTATCATAATTGGATTTCATGCATAGAGGTATACATAAAAGTTGATTATTTTATTATAAAAGTGTGACTTTTATTATATTTGAATTTCATGCATAAAGGTATGCATAAAAGTTGATTATTTTATTTTAAAAGTGTGACTTTTATTATATTTGGATTTCATGCATAGAGGTATGCATAAAAGATATTCTTTTATACTAAAAGTGTGATTTTCATCATAAATGGATTTTTTGCATAACTTAGATGCATAAGAGAAATTCTTTTATTCTAAAAGTGTAATTCCGACCAAATTGAATTTATGGATAAGAAGATGCATAAAAGCTTGATTTTTACTTCGAAAGTATTAATCTCCTTAAATAAAATTTATGCATAAATAAATGTGTAAAGAAATCTTATATCAAATATAAGAATTCTCTTGTATTCTATAAATAGATATGAGATGTGATAGGATGTGATAGGAGGTGTATAAGATGTGACAAGAGGTGATAAGATGCTTATGAAATAAGTTATGAGGTGATAAGATGAATTAAGATTTGATAAGATGTGTATGGGATGAGGTAAGAAGTGTATGTGATAGGATAAGATGTATATGGGTTGTGATAGGGCGAGAATGGATGTGATGTAAAAGATTAGATGTGAAGGCATATGGGGTTATATGAATGGGAATGTGGAAATGGATGTATGTATGTGGATGTGTGGATGTGGAGATGGGAGTGTGGATGTGTGGATGTGATGGGAGTGTGGATGTATGAATGTGGAAAGGGATGTATGCATGAAGATGTTTATGCATAGATGTGAATGTGGATGTAGATGTGGCTGTATAGATGTGAATGTGGAATGTGGATGTGGATGTATGTATGTATGTGGATATAGATGTGGATGTATAGATGTGAATGGGAAGGTGGATGTGGATGTATGTGAATGTGGATGTAGATGATGATGTATAGATGTGAATGTGGATATAGATGTGGCTGTATAGATGTGAATGTGGAATGTGGATGTGGATGTATGTATGTATGTGGATGTAGATGTGGATGTATAGATGTGAATGGGAATGTGGATGTGGATGTATGTATGTATGTGGATGTGGATGTATGAATGAGGACGTGATAGTAGATGTATGCATGTTGATGTGGATGTATAGATGTGAATGGGAAGGTGGATGTGGATGTATGTGAATGTGGATGTAGATGTGAATGTGGATGTAGATGTGGCTGTATAGATGTGAATGTGGAATGTGGATGTGGATGTATGTATGTATGTGGATGTAGATGTGGATGTATAGATGTGTATGGGAATGTGGATGTGGATGTATGTATGTATGTGGATGTGGATGTATGAATGAGGACGTGATAGTAGATGTATGCATGTGGATGTGGATGTATGGATGTGGATATGGATGTGTATGTATGAATGTGGATGTATAAATGAGGATGTGAAAATGGAGGTAAGCATGTAGATGTGGATGTATGGATGTGAATGTGGATGTGGATGTGTATGTATGAATGTGGATATGGGATGTGGATGTATAAATGAGGATGTGAAAATGGAGGTAAGCATGTAGATGTGGATGTATGGATGTGAATGTGGATGTGGATGTGGATGTATGGATGTGAATGTGGATATGGATGTGGATATGGATGTATGGAGGTGAATGTGGATGTGGATGTATGGATGTGAATGTGGATGTGGATGTAGATGTATGGATGTGGATATGGATGTGAATATATGATATGTGATGTGAAGGAATCTGAAGTGAAGAGATGGAAAATGATGTGATTGGATGAGTACACATATAAATGGAATGTGGATTAATGAGGGATAATGTGAAAAAATGAGAGTTAATATAGAAATTGTATTTGTAAACTGTTTGTAAATGGCTGTTTTATGTCAAGAATGCTGGGGAAGCATTTTGACCGTCTTGTGATTAAGGTCGTGGAGACCTAACTGATAAAGTTGCAACTGCTGAAACGGAGAGTCAATGGAGGACGTCTCACGTAGCAAGGTCGACCGAGGTCTTGACGAGCCTCGGTTCGATTAAAATGGTGAGCTTCCGGTAGTACGGTGGATGAGGGACCAAGGAAGCGGCCTATGAGTGAAGCGCTAGGTCACCTGCGAGAGCGAAGGATCCTAGAGGGTGCTCACCATACGGTGCTCGGGCTCTGGGTCGCCTAGGATACCCACGCGTGCGTCGAGGAAGATATTGGAACAAGGAGTAAGAGTTGTTTTTCTGAAATCGGGCATGGATCTGGTTGACTGACCTTGCTGGTCCTCAACAACGGATGAGTCCATCTTGATATGACCTTGCTGGTCCTCAACAACGGATGGCTCTTTATATGGATCTGTTGGTTGATCTTGCTGATCTTCAACGAGAGTCCATCTTGATAAGTGATTATATTACCGAGTATTATGGGCTAGGAACTATTGAAAAGGCCTCTGTGTGGACAGGTGGTGAGCGTTCTAGTTGCCAATGATGCCATAGATACTCTGATGAAGGAATGATGGGAAATTGAATCAACCGGATAAATTGGAAGATTGTGATGAGTGATACTATGGTTTTATTAAAGGATTGTTTTTGGTTGAATCTGTAAAAAGGCAATTTCATATTGGGTGTGTAAGTGGTGTGACTAGTTTTATAATTGCATGAACTTCCGGCTAGGGGACCTTGGAACTCTTTTCCTTGGTACCCGGGACAAAACCTAACCAAATTCGTAATTGGATCCCATCACTACAGTGGTTGGGCGGTTGGCTAACCCATGGGATCGGATGGGGTTAGGCTGGACTGATGGATCTGTAAATCGAGACTAAATTTTTGTTATTACGCTAGATAAAATAAATCCCGGACAGTAATTGTTCTATGGATAGGAATCAACGGCTCTGCCTCTTGAATGGGAAAAAAAAGCGTTGATCCCAATGATCCAAGTGCAAGTTTCTTCCTTGATCTGACGAGTATCTTTATAGATGCAGTCGGATCAGCTTGATCAGTAATGATCTTGACTACGTTAGAGTAAAAAGTTATCCTGGTGGAATCGCCCGTGCTTTTCGGGTAAAGGAAGTTTTTTTCGGATTCGGTTTTGGAACAACCATCGGATTAGTCTCTTGTCTGGATATCCATGGGTGAGGCCCGCGCGAGAAGTGCTACTTCCGCTGCTAGTAACCCGAATCAGTTGCTCGGTGGGAACAGGGATCTCACAGTTGGTATCAGAGCATTTGGCTAATAAAGATCAACTGAGAAACCAAATATGTCAAAAATTTATCAAGAAGCACAAAAAGGTTGTAATTGTGTGATATAATTTGATATTCAATCTGAAATTCGTAATTTGGTAATTGGGTCTTCAGATGGAAATACCGCAATTATATAGAATCCCTGACTTGCTTGAGGCCTAGATATGATGGTATTTATCTTATAATTCCAAGGGCCGTAACTACCCGTATATACCGAGAGTATACTGCAGCTCTTTACTGACAGTATATATACGAGTAAATCTACGACTTGAAATTATAAGCGTTAATGTTATCCAGATGATGATTTTGAATGTGATTGATATGATTTTTAATTCTGCTTGAGAATTGATGAATTGAATTGGATTCTGATTGAAAATTCTGATTGAAAATTGATGATTTTTAAAAATTAGTTGAAATATAATAATCTGAGCGAAACCACAATGAGGATGAATGGGACGACTCCCAGTGATGATATTCATAACTGGAATGATGATAATGATTTCAGCAAATCACTATGAGATTAGTGGATTGTGCTGTCAGATTACTACTGTTAACACTTGACCGGTAGATCAAGTTAAGGGATGACAAATTGAGAACTTGCTTAACTGAAATTTCCGTGGAGGAATCTTTAGAAGGGAATTTTTTGGACTAATGGACCATTATCGTGTTAAAGATATGAATGATATGATTTGAATGAATTGTTATTTAATGATGAGTTCTATTTAAGGGATAATTATCCCCGTATTCTGTTGGGTTGACCAGAATATAAGGAACCCCAGAATAAATAGGATCTTAAAGAGTTGTCCTCTACCTTGCGAGATGAGGACATCTCGCACTTTTCAAGTGGGGTAGAATGTAAGATTCTTCCCCCAGCCTTAGAGGTATACAGGAGTAAGAATCTCCCTTTCTGATCTTATAATTATTCCCTCCCTAAAATAAAAGAAAGATTCTGTTTAAAAAAGGAAGACCCTTTCCCTAGAATACTTCTTAGGAGTCACGCCTGTTTTAAGGATTCAGAACAACAAGTTCAAAAGTGAAAATTGGTGTTTTGGATACCAAGGTTTTGGTTTTCATTCGACTACGGCCCAAAAGAAATTCTTTATCTCTTGGGGAAGACCCTTTCCCTAGAATACTTCTTAGGAGTCACGCCTGTTTTAAGGATTCAGAACAACAAGTTCAAAAGTGAAAATTGGTGTTTTGGATACCAAGGTTTTGGTTTTCATTCGACTACAGCCCAAAAGAAATTCTTTATCTCTTGGGGAGTATAAGAAGTTATCCCCCAGATATTGTGAGCCTTATATCTGAATTCAATGAAAGTAGGTGACTTAGCCTACGAGCTTCTTTTATCTCCTCATCTCAAAGTTCTTAATGCCTTCTACAGAAAAATGTGCCAAACCCAATCATGGAAAGACGGTAAAACTTCAGTGGCAAGTTACCGTTGGCTTCTAAGTTACGCTAGCTCCTTCCTTTATATAAGTCGTAACTTTTACTTGTCACTCACAGTAATCTTACTCCCATCGATCTCCTTTCTTTCTTAATCTCCTTCATGGCTTGGTAACAGGAATTAGTTTTATCCATGATGATTTCTCACCTTCAAGACGCAAGCGAGTCTGTGAAGAAGGATTTTATAGAACAGTATGAGCGCTCACTTTTCCCTCACTTGGGAACTTCTGTAGCTCAGACCAAATGGCGGACCTATCAAGACATAACTAGGGTAACACCCTGGGGTCAGCAGCACTTTTGTAACAATGTCCGCTTAGCCATGGTTATTGAAGCTTTGGGTTTGGGTCCCCGATACTACTGCGTCATGAGATCAAGGCATCTTGGGTTTTCTGAGCAGGTCTTCTTACTGGCGTGTTTTCTTCCTCATGAGAAGATATGCCTTTACCCCGTTTTTGGCTTGCCTCTTAGAGGTCCTTTTGTTAGATCACCTCATACCACTGAGATAGGTGCGGCAATAACCAACAGAATTATTCCCATAGATGAGTTACCTTATACTTGTGCAGCTTATAAGTGCTGTTTTTGTGACCATATGATGGACGGGCTTATGGAAGTATAAAGAGTTCTTCTATCTTTACTGTATAAGTTCCGAGAATGAATAAAGTTTAAATCTTGTTCTTATCTTGCTCTCTTTGAGACTTTTCTTGGTGGTTAATCTTGATTAAAATTTTTCTCTAAGTCTCATATTCGTGCATCTTACGAAATTACCCTAGTTTGCGAGATGAGGACATCTCGCGTTTTTTAAGTGGGGTAGAATGTAAGATTCCTCCCCCACCCCCTTTTTGATGTCTAGTATCTTTCCCTGTAATCAATCCCTCTTCAGAAATATAAAGACCTTGTTTCTAACTATTTTAACCTAGAGAGAGAAAATATTCTAGAGAGAGAATATTCAGATTTTAAATATTTTTGGATAAAAAAATATCTCTTATAATTAAGATGAATTCCCCTGAAACAGAAATTCAAAAAGAATTTTCCAATGTGCAATTGGAATTAATTGGAAATGTGTATAAAGGACCTTAGCCTAAGGGTCTAGATTTTCAGAAATTTTTGGATTATGGTCCAATTAAGGTTCCTATGGGCCAATAGCATCAATCCATGTGTAGGGAGGAGATAAATCCAATTTGTAAAAGAAGATACCCAAAAATGAGTAAATGCTCACATAAGATGAAGAGTTGAAAATGTACAAGGTTTATTAGTAAAAAACTATGAGCAATATTAAAAATATGAGATATTTTGGGTATCCAAAAATGAGTAAATGCTCACATAAGATGAAGAGTTGAAAATGTACAAGGTTTATTAGTAAAAAACTATGAGCAATATTAAAAATATGAGATATTTTGGGTAACTGAATTCTAGAATTTTCCAAATTCAGTTTGGTTGAATTTGGACTAGATTTGGACCTAGTTTGGTTACTTTTTGATTCGGTTTGGTTTCATTTTGATTTGGTTTGGTTCAAGAGAGAGGAGAGATAAAAATATCACATTATTTTTTAGTTTAAAACTCATTCAAGCATGTGAAATATGCACCTCCTTTTTAAAGGACTCCTCTTCCTTACATATGTGTCAAAATGGAATCATTATATCCAAAATATCTCATATTTTTAATATTGCTCAAATTTTTTACTAATAAGCCTTGTACATTTTCAACTCTTCATCTTGTGTGAGCATTTACTCATTTTTGGATACCCAAAATATCTCATATTTTTAATATTGCTCATAGTTTTTTACTAATAAACCTTGTACATTTTCAACTCTTCATCTTATGTGAGCATTTACTCCTTTTTGGATACCCAAAATATCTCATATTTTTAATATTGCTCATAGTTTTTTACTAATAAACCTTGTACATTTTCAACTCTTCATCTTATATGTGAGCATTTACTCATTTTTGGATATCTTCTTTTACAAATTGGATTTATCTCCTCCCTACACATGGATTGATGCTATTGGCCCATAGGAACCTTAATTGGACCATAATCCAAAAATTTCTGAAAATCTAGACCCTTAGGCTAAGGTCCTTTATACCCATTTCCAATAATTTTCAATTGCACATTGGAAAGTTCTTTTTGAATTTTTATTTCAGGGGAATTCATTTTAATAATATGAGAAATTTTTCTATCTAAAAATATTCAAAATCTAAATATTCTCTCTCTAGAATATTTTCTCTCTCTATGTCAAAATAGGCAGAGATAAGATCTTTTATATTTCTGAAGAGGGGATTGATTACAGGGGAAGATGCTGGACATCTTGAGAGGCTGGGGAGGAATCTTACACTCTCTCCCACTTGAAAAACGTGAGATGCCCTCATCTCGCAAACTGGGGGTAATTTCACAAGATACACGAATATGAGACTGAGAAAAAAATTTAAATTAAGATTAACCACCAAGAAAAGTCTCAAAGAGAGCAAGACTCAAGACAAGAACAAGATTTCAACTTTATTCATTCTTGGAACATATACAGTAAGATAGAAGAACTTTTTACACTTCCATAAGCCCGTCCATCATATGGTCACAAAAGCAGCACTCACAAGCTGCGCACGTATAAGGTAGCTCATCTATGGGAATAATTCGGCTGGTTATTGCCGCACCTACCTCAGTGGTATGAGGTGATCTAACAAAAGGACCTCTGAGAGGCAAGCCAAAAACGGGGTAAAGGCATATCTTCTGATGAGGAAGAAAACACGCCAGTAAGAAGACCCGCTCAGAAAACCCAATATGCCTTGATCTCATCACACAATAGTATCGGGGACCCAAACCCAAAGCTTCAATAACTATAGCCAAGCGGACATTGTTGTGAAAGTGCTGCTGACCCCACGGTGTTACCCTAGTTATGTTTGATAGGTCCGCCATTTGGTATGAGCTACAAAAGTTCCCAAGTGAGGGAAAAGTGAGCGCTCATACAGTTCTATAAAATCCTTCTTCACAGACTCGCTTGCGTCTTGAAGGTGAGAAATCATCACGGATAAAACTAATTCCTGTTGCCAAGCCATGAAGGAAATTAAGAAAGAAAGGAGATCGATGGAAGTAAGATTACTGTGAGTGACAAGTAAAAGTTACGACTTATATAAAGGAAGGAGCTAGTGTAACCTAGAAGCCAACGGTATCTTGCCACTGAAGTTTTACCGTCTTTCCATGATTTGGTTTTGGCACATATTTCTATAGGAGGCATTAAGAACTTTGAGATGAGGAGATAAAAGAAGTTCGTAGGCTGAGTCACCTACTTTCTTTGGTCCACAATATCTGGGGGATAACTACTTATACTCCCCTAGAGATAAAGAAATTCTTTAGGTCCGTATTTAAATGAAGACCATAACTGCTTCTTTGAATTCTCTGACTGCCCTCTTCTTATCTGTATATTGTTTTTGTCGATCCTGGGTAGCGCTTATATCTTTATGAATTGTCTGCATCTGTTGCTCTAAGTCGCTAAGCATTTGACTAGTCATCTCGACCCTAATCAATGGGTTGGACCTAGTTTAAGCAATCTTGTCCGAGATGGACACTGATTAGATTGGTATGAAGGAATTGGTCTCTGAATTTGGGTTCTAGACTTCCCTGTGCCCTTTTCATGGTAGGAGTCGGGCAGTCTTTTAATTGATGACCAAAACCTTGGCATCCAAAACACCGGTTCTCACTTCTGAACTTATTGTTCTGAATCCTTAAAACAGGTGGGCTCCTGATAAGGTATTCTGGGGAAAGTGTCTTCCCTTTTTAAACAGAATCTTTCTTTTATTTTAGAGAGGGAATAATTTTAAGATAAAAAAGGGAGATTCTTACTCCTGTATACCTCGAAGGTTGGGGAAGGAATCTTACAAACTTCTACCCCACTTAAAAAGGTGCGAGATGTCCTCATTTCACAAGTAGAGGACAACTCATTTTCTTAAGATCCAATTTATTCTGGGGTTCCTTATATTCAAGTCAACCCAACAGAATACGGGGATAAATATCCCTTATATAGAACTCATCATTAAATAATAATTCATTCAGATCATATCATTCATATCTTTAACACGATAATGGTCCATTAGACCGAAAAATTTCCTTCTGAACATTCCTCCACGGAAATTTCAGTTAAGTAAGTTCTCAATTTGACATCCCTTAATTTGATCATCCGTGTCAAGTATTAACAGTAGCAATTTGACAACACAATCCACTAATCTCATAGTGATTTGTTGAAATCATTATCATCATTTATCATCACAGGGACTCGTCCCATTCATCCTCATTGTGGTTTCGCTCAACCTATTACATTTCAACCAATTTTCAGGGATCATCATATTTCAATCAGAATCCAAATCAATTTCATTAGCTCTCAAAAACAGAATTAAAAATCATATCAACCACATTCGAATTCATCAACTGGATAGCATTAATGCTTATAATTTCAAGTCTTAGATTTACTCGTATATACCGTCGGTAAAGAGCTGCAGTTATACCCTCGGTATATACGGGTCGTCATAATACTTGGAACTATAAGGTAAATACCATCATGTCTAGGCCTCAAGCAAGTCAGGGATTCTATATAATTGCGGTACTTCCATCTGAAGACCCAATTACCAAATTACGAATTTCAGTTTAAATATCAAATTGTATGAATTATATCACACAATTACGATCTTTTTGTGCTTCATGATAAATTTTTGACATATTTGGCTTCTCAGTTAATCTTTCTGAACATTCCTCCACGGGAATTTCAGTCAAGCAAGTTCTCAATTTGTCATCTCTTAACTTGATATACCGAGTCAAGTGTACAGTAGCAATTTGACAGCACAATCCACTAATCTCATAGTGATTTGCTGAAATCATTATCATCATTCCAGTTATGAATATCATCACAGGGACTCGTCCCATTCATCCTCATTGAGGTTTTGCTCAGCTTATTACATTTCAATCAAATTTTAGGGATCATCATTTTTCAATCAGAATCCAAATCAATTCATCAGTTCTCAAATAGAATTAAAAATCATATCAACCACATTCAAAATCATCATCTGGATAGCATTAATGCTTATAATTTCAAGTCTTAGATTTACTCGTATATACTGCCGGTAAAGAGCTGTAGTTATACCCTCGGTATATACGGGTAGTCATGATACTTGGAACTATAAGAGGTAAATACCATCATGTCTAGGCCTCAAGCAAGTCAGGGTTCCATACAACTGCGGTACTTCCATTTGAAGACCCAATTACTAATTTATGAATTTTCAGTTTGAGTATCAATTTGTATGAATTATATCACACAATTACAACCTTTTTGAGATTCTAGATAAATTTTTGATATATTTGGCTTCTCGGTTGATCCTCATTAACCAAAGGCTCTGATACCAACTGTGAGATCCCTGTCCCCACCATGCGACGGATTCGGGGTACTAGCAGTGGAAGTAGCACTTCATGTGCGGGGCAGGGACCCACACTCGGGACCTCGTCCAACGGATATCTGGACAAGAGACTAATCCGTCGATTTTTCCAAAATCGAACCCAGAAAAACTTCCCTTACCCGGAAAGCACGGGCGATTCCACCAGGATAACTTTTTACTCTAACATAGTCAAGATCATTACTGATCATGCTGATCCGACTGCACCTATAAAGATACTCGATCGGATCAAGAAGAAACTTGCACTTGGATCATTGGGATCAACGCTTTTTTCCCCATCAAGAGGCACAGCCGTTGATTCCTATCCATAGAACAATTACTATCCGAGATTTACTTTATCTATCGTAATAACAAAAATTGAGTCTCGATTTACAGATCCATCAGCCGAGCCTAACCCCATCGAGTCCCATGGGTTAGCCAACCGCCCAACAACTGTAGTGATGGGATCCAATTAAGAATTTGGTTAGGTTTTGTCCCGAGTACCAAGGAAAAGAGTTCCAAGACTAGTCACACCACTTACACACCCAATATGAAATTACCTTTTTCTTAGCATCAGCTAACTTTAAAACAATCCTTTAATGAAACCATTATGTCACTGATGACAATCCTTAAAGTCTCTGGTTGAATCCTTATTTCCAGTCATTCATTCATCGGTATACTTATGGCACCATTGGCAACCAGAACGCTCACCAGCTGTTCACTCAGGGGCCTTTTCCATAGTTCCTAGCTCATAGTAACCGGTAATATATTCATATAATAGAATGGAATCTCCGTGGAAGATCAGTAAAGTCAACCCACAGATCCATATAAAAGAGCCATGGACTCATCCGTTGAGGACCAGCAAGGTCAATCAACCAGATCCATGCCCGGTTTCAGAAAACAACTCTTACTCCTTGTTCCAATATCTTCCACGACGCACGTGTGGGTATCTTCGGCGACCCAGAGCCCGAGCACCGTATGGTCAGCACCCTCTAGGATCCTTCGCAAGTAACCTAGCGCTTCACTCATAGGCCGCTTCCTTGGTCCCTAATCCATCGTACCGGCGAAAGCTCACCATTTAAATCGAGGTCTTGACCGAGGCTGGTCAAGACCTCGGTCGACCTTGCTACGCGAGACGTCCTCCATTGACTCTCCGTCAGCAGTTACAACTTTATCAGTTAGGTCTCCACGACCTTAATCACAAGACGGTCAAAATGCTTCCCCAGCATTCTTGACATAAAACAGCCATTTATAAACAGCATTTACAAACAGTTTACAAATACAATTTCTATATTAACTCTCATTTTTCCACATTATCCCTTATTAATCCACATTACTTATTTCACATTCCATTTATATGTGTACTCATCCAATCACATCATTTTCCATCTCTTCACTTCAGATTCCTTCACATTACATATCATATATTCACATCCATATCCACATCCATACATCCACATCTACATGCTTACCTCCATTTTCACATCCTCATTTATACATCCACATCCCATATCCACATTCATACATACACATCCATATCCATATCCATACATCCACATCTACATGCATACATCCACTATCACGTCCTTATTCATACATCCACATCCACATACATACATACATCCACATCCACATTCTCATTCACATCTCTACATCCACATCTACATCCACATACATACATACATCCACATCCACATTCCACATTCACATCTATGCATCCACATCTACATCCACATTCACATATATTCACATCCACATTCCCATTCACATCTATACATCCACATCTACATCCACATACATACATACATCCACATCCACATTCCACATTCACATCTATACAGCCACATCTACATCCACATTCACATCTATGCATATACATCTTCATGCATACATCCATTTTCACATTCATACATCCACACTCCCATCTCCACATCCACACATCTACATACATACATCCATTTCCACATTCCCATTCATATAACCCCATATGTCTTCACATCTAATCTTTTACATCACATCCATTCTCGCCCTATCACAACCCATATACATCTTATCCTATCACATACACTTCTTACCACATCCCATACACATCTTATCACATATTAATTCATCTTATCACCTCTTAACTTATTTCATAAGCATCTTATCACCTCTTATCACATCTTATACACCTCTTATCACATCCTATCACATCTCATATCTATTTATAGAATACAAGAGAATTCTTATATTTGGTATAAGATTTCTTTACACATTTATTTATGCATAAATTCCATTTAAGGAGATTAATACCTTCGAAGTAAAAATCAATCTTTTATGCATCTTCCTATGCATAATTTCATTTTAAATAAAAATGACACTTTTGAAATAAAATTCAATCTTTTATGCATCTTCCTATGCATAAATTCAATTTGGATGAGAATAATGCTTTTGAATTGAAATCTTATTCTTTTATGCATCTTCTAGTGCATAAATTCAATTTAGATGAGAATGATATTTTGAATTAAAAATCAAACTTTTATGCATCTTCTTATGCATAAATTCAATTTGGTAGGAATTTCACTTTTAGAATAAAAGAATTTCTCTTATGCATCTAAGTTATGCATAAAATCCATTTATGATGAAAATCACACTTTTAGTATAAAAAGAATATCTTTTATGCATACCTCTATGCATGAAATCCAATATGATAAAAGTAACACTCTTACAATAAAATAATCAACTTTTATGCATACCTCTATGCATGAAATTCAATTATGATAAAAGTCACACTTTTATAATAAAATAATCAACTTTTATGCATACCTCTATGCATGA
This sequence comes from Cibotium barometz, assembly GCF_041138505.1. NCBI lineage: Eukaryota > Viridiplantae > Streptophyta > Polypodiopsida > Cyatheales > Cibotiaceae > Cibotium > Cibotium barometz. The sequence goes on along the minus strand of NC_141097.1, from coordinate 35,614,575 downwards.
AATTCAATATAATAAAAGACACACTTTTATAATAAAATAATTAGCTTTTATGCATACCTTTATGCATGAAATTCAATTATAATAAAAGACACACTTTTATAATAAAATAATTAGCTTTTATGCATACCTTTATGCATGAAATTCAATTATAATAAAAGTCACACTTTTATAATAATCAACTTTTATGCATGAAATTCAAATATGATAAAAGTAACACTTTTGATATAAAAATTTATCCATTATGCATACTTCTATGCATGAAATAAAAATGATAAAAGTAACACTTTTGATATAAAAATTTATCCTTTATGCATACTTCTATGCAGGAAAATAAAAATGATAAAAATAACACTTGATATAAAAACTTATCCTTTATGCATACTTCTATGCATGAAAATAAAAATTGATAAAAGTAACACTTTTGATATAAATATTTATCCTTTATACATACTTCTATGCATGAAAATAAAATGATAAAAGTAACACTTTTGATATAAAGATTTATCCTTTATGCATACTTCTATGCATGAAAATAAAATGATAAAAGTAACACTTTTGATATAAAAATTTATCCATTATGCATACTTCTATGCATGAAAATAAAAATGATAAAAGTAACACTTTTGATATAAAAATTTATCCATTATGCATACTTCTATGCATGAAAGTAAAAATGATAAAAGTAACACTTTTGATATAAAAATTTATCCATTATGCATACTTGTATGCATAATTTATCCATTATGCATACTTCTATGCATGAAAATAAGAATGGTAAAAATAACACTTTTGATATAAAAATTTATCCATTATGCATACTTCTATGCATGAAAGTAAAAAAGATAAAAGTAACACTTTTGATATAAAAATTTATCCATTATGCATGCTTCTATGCTTGAAAATAAAAATGGTAAAAATAGCACTTTTGATATAAAAACTTATCCTTTATGCATAATATAAAAATTCAATTTCTCCATGATTATAATGAAATTCTTTCAATTAATCTAGGATGATAATTCCTAGAATATGGTACGCAGTCCTCTTTTTATGCTTTGAATGAAATTATTTTATGCATAATTTTTATAAAAATTTTGCCATAGCTCCGCTGCTATGACTGATAAATCTCAATTTTTCTAAGGGATAAAGCTTATCATCAAGGAAATAATTAAAATGACCTCTAATTGGATCATTAATCCATAATGGATTGAATCATCAATATACATAAACTAAAAGCATAGAAAAAAGCCATTAATTTGGCCTCAAGCATAGCTTAATCTTGGATTAAGGAAAAGCTTTATGAAAAGCTTCATTTGGATTGAGAATGGGTCATGAGTATGACCATTTCTTGAGTGAGAGAGAGAAATTACATAAAAACCATTAGAATTTAAACATAAATGGAAATTTATGTAATTCTTTACTATCATTAATCAATTAACTTCAATAGCATTCATCAAATTATGTAACTCTTCACTACTATTCATCAATTAACTTCAATAGCATTTAAAAACCATACCAATTAAGCTTCTCAAGCTTGAGAGGGGTTGAGAAGAGAGAAACATTGAGAAATTATAGAAAAGATCAATATTCACTAATTACCTTACAAATTGCTTGATTCTTTGTTCACGGTAGAGGCCCCCAACCAATCAATTGGTTAAGTATGTTGATGGAGCCACCAATGGGGATTGAAGAAAGAGGGAAGCTCCAAAAACTAGTGAATTATTAATGAATTCATAGTTCTTGGCTTAGGTGGAGTAGAGTAACGATGCATAAACACTATATATTTTTTTTTCAACAAGGGAGGCTTCTATTTATAGGAAAAATTGAGCTCCTAACCAAACAAACTGATTCTAGAATTTTCCAACTCAGTTTGGTCAATTTTTGACCATTTTTAGGTTAGGTGAGCTAACTTTTTGTAACAAGACTTGAATTAGGAGAGAGGAGAGATGAAATATCTCAATTTTTATGAGTTTAAAACTCATTCAAGTATGTGAAATATGCATCTCCTTTAAAGAACTCCCCTTCCTTACATATGTGTCAAAATGGAATCATTATACCCAAAATATCTCATATTTTTAATATTGCTCATAGTTTTTTACTAATAAACCTTGTACATTTTCAACTCTTCATCTTTTGTGAGCATTTACTCATTTTTGGGTATCTTCTTTTTCAAATTGGATTTATCTCCTCCCTACACATGGATTGATGCTATTGGCCCATAGGAACCTTAATTGGACCATAATCCAAAATTTTTTGAAAATCTAGACCCTTAGGCTAAGGTCCTTTATACCCATTTCCAATTAATTCCAATTGCACATTGGAAAGTTCTTTTTGAATTTCTGTTTCAGGGAAACTTATTTTAATAAGATGAGATAATTTTCTATCCAAAAATATTAAAAATCTGAATATTCTCTCTCTAGAATATTTTCTCTGTCTAGGTTAAAACAGTTAGAAAGAAGTCTTTTATATTTCTGAAGAGGGATTGATTACAGGGGAAGATGTTGGACATTTTGGGAGGCTGGGAAGGAATCTTACATTTTCTCCCACTTGAAAAATGCGAGATGCCCTTATCTCGCAAACTGGGGGTAATTTCGCAAGATGCACAAGTATGAGACTGAGAGAAAATTTTTAATTAAGATTAACCACCAAGAAAAGTCTCAAAGAGAGTAAGGATCAAGACAAGAACAAGATTTAAACTTTATTCATTCTTGGAACATATACAGTAAAGATAGAAGAACTCTTTACACTTCCATAAGCCCGTCCATCATATGATCACAAAAGTAGCACTCACAAGCTGCGACGTATAAGGTAACTCATCTATGGGAATAATTCTGTTGGTTATTGCCGCACCTATCTCAGTGGTATGAGGTGATCTAACAAAAGGACCTCTGAGAGGCAAGCCAAAAACGGGGTAAAGGCATATCTTTTGATGAGAAAGAAAACACGCCAGTAAGAAGACCCGCTCAGAAAACCCAAGATGTCTTGATCTCATGACGCAGTAGTATCAGGGACCCAAACCCAAGGCTTCAATAACCATGGCCAAGCAGACATTGTTACGAAAGTGCTGCTGACCCCAAGGTGTTACCCTAGTTATGTCTTGATAGGTCCGCCATTAGGTCTGAGCTACAGACGTTCCCAAGTGAGAAAAAAGTGAGCGCTCATACTATTCTATAAAATCCTTCTTCACAGACTCACTTGCGTCTTGAAGGTGAGAAATCATCATGGATAAAACTAATTCCTGTTGCCAAGCCATGAAGGAGATTAAGGAGAAGGGAGATCGATGGATGTAAGATTCCTCCCCACCCCCTTTTTGATGTCTAGTATCTTTCCCTGTAATCAATCCCTCTTCAGAAATATAAAGACCTTGTTTCTAACTATTTTAACCTAGAGAGAGAGAAAATATTCTAGAGAGAGAATATTCAGATTTTGAATATTTTTGGATAGAAAAATATCTCTTATAATTAAGATGAATTCCCCTGAAACAGAAATTCAAAAAGAATTTTCCAATGTGTGCAATTGGAATTAATTGAAAATGTGTATAAAGGACCTTAGCCTAAGGGTCTAGATTTTCAGAAATTTTTGGATTATGGTCCAATTAAGGTTCCTATGGGCCAATAGCATCAATCCATGTGTAGGGAGGAGATAAATCCAATTTGTAAAAGAAGATACCCAAAAATGAGTAAAAATGCTCACATAAGATGAAGAGTTGAAAATGTACAAGGTTTATTAGTAAAAAACTATGAGCAATATTAAAAATATGAGATATTTTGGGTATCCAAAAATGAGTAAATGCTCACATAATATGAAGAGTTGAAAATGTACAAGGCTTATTAGTAAAAAACTATGAGCAATATTAAAAATATGAGATATTTTGGGTATAATGATTCCATTTTGACATATATGTAAGGAAGGGGAGTTCTTTAAAGGAGGTGCATATTTCATATAAGATGAAGAGTTGAAAATGTACAAGGTTTATTAGTAAAAAAACTATGACACATATGTAAGGAAGAGGAGTTCTTTAAAGGAGGTGCATATTTCACATAAGATGAAGAGTTGAAAATGTACAAGGTTTATTAGTAAAAAACTATGAGCAATATTAAAAATATGAGATATTTGGGTATAATGATTCCATTTTGACACATATGTAAGGAAGGGGAGTTCTTTAAAGGAGGTGCATATTTCACATGCTTGAATGAGTTTTAAACTCATAAAAATTGAGATATTTCATCTCTCCTCTCTCCTCATTCAAGTCTAGTTCCAAAAAGTTAGCTTAACTGACCTAAAAATGGTCAAAAATTGACCAAACTGATTTGGAAAATTCTAGAATCAGTTTGTTTGGTTAGGAGCCCAATTTTTCCTATAAATAGAAGCCTACCCTTGTTGAAAAATATATAGTGTTTATGCATCGTTACTCTACTCCACCTAAGCCAAGAACTGTGAATTCATTAATAATTCACTAGTTTTTGAAGCTTCCCTCTTTCTTCAATTCCCATTGGTGGCTCCATCAACATACTTAACCAATTGATTGGTTGGGGGCCTCTACCGTGAACAAAGAATCAAGCAATTTGTAAGGTAATTAGTGAATTTTAATTAGAATGGTTTTTGAATGTTATTGAAGTTAATTTGAATAGTAGTGAAGAGTTACACAATTTTATGAATGCTATTGAAGTTAATTGATTAATGATAGTTAAGAATTACACAAATTTCTATTTATGCTTAATTCAAATGGTTTTTATGAAATTTCTCTCTCTCACTCAAGAAATGGTCATAGTCATGACCCATTCTCAATCCAAATGAAGCTTTTCATAAAGCTTTTCCTTAATCCAAGATTAATCTATACTTGAGGTCAAATTAATGGCTTTTTTCTATGCTTTTAGTTTATGTATTTCATGAATATTAATGATTCAATACATTATGGATTAGTGATCCAATTAGGGATCATTCTAATTAATTCTTAATGATAAGCTTTATCCCTTAGAAAAAAATTGAGATTTATCAGTCATAGCAGCGGAGCTATGGCAAAATTTTTATAAAAATTACGCATAAAATAATTTCATTCAAAGCATGAAAAGCGGACTTCCTACCATATTCTAGGAATTATCATCCTAGATTAATTGAAGATATTCATAGAGAAATTGATTTTTATATTATGCATAATTGATTTTCATGCATAGAGGTATGCATAATAGATTATTATTTTAACATAAAAGTGTTACTTTTATCATAATTAGATTTCATGCATAGAGGTATGTATAAAAGATTATCATTTTAATGTAAAAGTGTTACTTTTAGCACAATTGAATTTCATGCATAGAAGTATGCATAAGAGTTGATTATTTTATTATAAAAGTGTTACTTTTATCACAATTGAATTTCATGCATAGAAGTGTGCATAAGAGTTGATTATTTTATTATAAAAGTGTTACTTTTATCATATTTGAATTTCATGCATAAAAGTATGCATAAAAGTTGATTATTTTATTATAAAAGTGTTACTTTTATCATATTTGGATTTCATGCATAGATGTATGCATAAAAGATGATTATTTTATTGTAAAAGTGTTACTTTTATCATAATTGGATTTCATGCATAGAGGTATGCATAAAAGTTGATTATTTTATTATAAAAGTGTGACTTTTATTATATTTGAATTTCATGCATAAAGGTATGCATAAAAGTTGATTATTTTATTTTAAAAGTGTGACTTTTATTATATTTGGATTTCATGCATAGAGGTATGCATAAAAGATATTCTTTTATACTAAAAGTGTGATTTTCATCATAAATGGATTTTTTGCATAACTTAGATGCATAAGAGAAATTCTTTTATTCTAAAAGTGTAATTCCTACCAAATTGAATTTATGCATAAGAAGATGCATAAAAGATTGATTTTTACTTCGAAAGTATTAATCTCCTTAAATAGAATTTATGCATAAATAAATGTGTAAAGAAATCTTAGATCAAATATAAGAATTCTCTTGTATTCTATAAATAGATATGAGATGTGATAGGATGTGATAGGAGGTGTATAAGATGTGATAAGAGGTGTATAAGATGTGACAAGAGGTGATAAGATGCTTATGAAATAAGTTATGAGGTGATAAGATAAATTAAGATTTGATAAGATGTGTATGGGATGAGGTAAGAAGTGTATGTGATAGGATAGGATGTATATGGGTTGTGATAGGGCGAGAATGGATGTGATGTAAAAGATTAGATGTGAAGGCATATGGAGTTATATGAATGGGAATGTGGAAATGGATGTATGTATGTGGATGTGTGGATGTGTGGATGTGATGGGAGTGTGGATGTATGAATGTGGAAAGGGATGTATGCATGAAGATGTTTATGCATAGATGTGAATGTGGAATGTGGATGTGGATGTATGTATGTATGTGGATATAGATGTGGATGTATAGATGTGAATGAGAAGGTGGATGTGGATGTATGTGAATGTAGATGTAGATGATGATGTATAGATGTGAATGTGGATGTAGATGTGGCTGTATAGATGTGAATGTGGAATGTGGATGTGGATGTATGTATGTATGTGGATGTAGATGTGGATGTATAGATGTGAATGGGAATGTGGATGTGGATGTATGTATGTATGTGGATGTGGATGTATGAATGAGGACGTGATAGTAGATGTATGCATGTGGATGTGGATGTATAGATGTGAATGGGAAGGTGGATGTGGATGGGAAGGTGGATGTGGATGTATGTGAATGTGGATGTAGATGTGGATGTATAGATGTGAATGTGGATGTAGATGTGGCTGTATAGATGTGAATGTGGAATGTGGATGTGGATGTATGTATGTATGTGGATGTAGATGTGGATGTATAGATGTGAATGGGAATGTGGATGTGGATGTATGTATATATGTGGATGTGGATGTATGAATGAGGACGTGATAGTAGATGTATGCATGTGGATGTGGATGTATGGATGTGGATATGGATGTGTATGTATGAATGTGGATGTATAAATGAGGATGTGAAAATGGAGGTAAGCATGTAGATGTGGATGTATGGATGTGAATGTGGATGTGGATGTGTATGTATGAATGTGGATATGGGATGTGGATGTATAAATGAGGATGTGAAAATGGAGGTAAGCATGTAGATGTGGATGTATGGATGTGAATGTGGATGTGGATGTGGATGTATGGATGTGAATGTGGATGTGGATGTGGATGTATGGATGTGGATATGGATGTATGGAGGTGAATGTGGATGTGGATGTGGATGTGGATGTGGATGTATGGATGTGAATGTGGATGTGGATGTAGATGTATGGATGTGGATATGGATGTGAATATATGATATGTGATGTGAAGGAGCTGAAGTGAAGAGATGGAAAATGATGTGATTGGATGAGTACACATATAAATGGAATGTGGAATAAGTAATGTGGATTAATGAGGGATAATGTGGAAAAATGAGAGTTAATATAGAAATTGTATTTGTAAATGCTGTTTGTAAATGGCTGTTTTATGTCAAGAATGCTGGGGAAGCATTTTGACCGTCTTGTGATTAAGGTCGTGGAGACCTAACTGATAAAGTTGCAACTGCTGTGACGGAGAGTCAATGGAGGACGTCTCGCGTAGCAAGGTCGATCGAGGTCTTGACCAGCCTCGGTTCGATTAAAATGGTGAGCTTCCGCCGGTACAGTGGATGAGGGACCAAGGAAGCGGCCTATGAGTGAAGCGCTAGGTCACCTGCGAAGGATCCTAGAGGGTGCTCGGCGGGCTCTGGGTCGCCTAGGATACCCACGCGTGTGTCGAGGAAGATATTGGAACAAGAAGTAAGAGTTGTTTTCTGAAACCGGGCATGGATCTGGTTGACTGACCTTGCTGGTCCTCAACGGATGAGTCCATGGCTCTTTATATGGATCTGTTGGTTGATCTTGCTGATTTTCAACGAGAGTCCATCTTGATAAGTGATTATATTACCGAGTATTATGGGCTAGGAACTATTGAAAAGGCCTCTGTGTGGACAAGTGGTGAGCGTTCTAGTTGCCAATGATGCCATAGATACTCTGATGAAGGAATGATGGGAAATTGAATCAACCGGATAAATTGGAAGATTGTGATGAGTGATACTATGGTTTTATTAAAAGATTGTTTTTGGTTGAATCTGTAAAAAGGAAATTTCATATTGGGTGTGTAAGTGGTGTGACTAGTTTTATAATTGCATGAACTTCCGGCTAGGGGGCCTTGGAACTCTTTTCCTTGGTACCCGGGACAAAACCTAACCAAATTCGTAATTGGATCCCATCACTACAGTGGTTGGGCGGTTGGCTAACCCATGGGATCGGATGGGGTTAGGCTGGACTGATGGATCTATAAATCGAGACTAAATTTTTGTTATTACGCTAGATAAAATAAATCCCGGACAGTAATTGTTCTATGGATAGGAATCAACGGCTGTGCCTCTTGAATGGGGAAAAAAAGCGTTGATCCCGATGATCCAAGTGCAAGTTTCTTCCTTGATCTGACGAGTATCTTTATAGATACAGTCGGATCAGCTTGATCAGTAATGATCTTGACTACGTTAGAGTAAAAAGTTATCCTCGTGGAATCGCCCGTGCTTTCCGGGTAAAGGAAGTTTTTCCGGATTCGGTTTTGGAACAACCATCAGATTAGTCTCTTGTCTGGATATCCATGGGTGAGGCCTCGAGTGTGGGACCCCTGTCCCGCGCGAGAAGTGCTACTTCCGCTGCTAGTAACCCGAATCCATTGCTCGGTGGGAACAGGGATCTCACAATGGAAGTAAGATTACTGTGAGCAATAAGTAAAAGTTACGACTTATATAAAGGAAGGAGTTAGCGTAACCTAGAAGCCAACGGTATCTTGCCACTGAAGTTTTACCGTCTTTCTATGATTTGGGTTTGGCACAAATTTCTATAGAAGGCATTAAGAACTTTGAGATGAGGGGATAAAAGAAGTTCGTAGGCTAAGTCACTTACTTTCTTTGGTCCACAATATCTAGGGGATAACTACTTATACTCCCCTAGAGATAAAGAAATTCTTTTGGTCCGTATTCAAATGAAGACTATAACTGCTTCTTTGAATTCTCTGACTGTCCTCTTCTTATCTATATATTGTCTCTATCGATCCTGGGCAGCATTTATATCTTTGTGAATTGCCTACATCTGTTGCTCTAAGTCGCCAAGCATTTGACTGGTCATCTCGACAATAATCAATGGGTCGGACCTAGTTAATGGAGCTAAGTAATCTTGTCCAAGATGGATCCTGATTAGATTGGTATGAAGGAATTGGTCTCTGAATTTGGGTTCTAGACTTCCCTGTGCCCTTTCCATGGTAGGAGTCGGGCAGTCTTTTAACTAATGGTCAAAACCTTGGCATCCAAAACACCGGTTCTCACTTCTGAACTCATCGTTCTGAATCTTTAAAATAGGTGGGCTCCTCAGAAGGTATTATGGGTAAAGTGTCTTCCCTTTTTAGATAGAATCTTTCTTTTATTTAGAGAGGGAATAATTATAAGATCAGAAAAGGAGATTCTTACTCCTGTATACCTCGAAGGCTGGGGGAGAATTTCTTACATTCTACCCCACTTAAAAAGTGCGAGATGTCCTTATCTCGCAAAGTAGAGGGCAACTCTTTTTCTTAAGATCCAATTTATTCTGGGGTTACTTATATTCTGGTCAACCCAACAGAATACGGGGATAATTATCCCTTAAATAGAACTCATCATAACAATTCTTTCAATCATATCATTCATATCTTTAACACGATAATGGTCCATTAGACCGAAAAATTTCTTTATGAACACTTCCCCACAGAAATTTTAGACAAGTTCTCAATTTATTATTTCTTAACTTGATCTAACGAGTCAAGTGGCGACAGTAGTAATTTGATAGCACAATCCACTAATCTCATAGTGATTTGCTGAAATCATTATCATCATTTATCATCACAGGGACTCGTCCCTGTCATCCATATTGTGGTTTCGCTCAGTTTATTACATTTCTACCCATTTTCAGGGATCATTATTTTTCAATCAGAATCCCAATCAATTCATCAGTTCCCAAACAGAATTAAAAATCATATCAATCACATTCAAAATCATCATCTGGATAGCATTAATGCTTATAATTTCAAGTCTTGGATTTACTCGTATATACTGCCGGTAAAGAGCTGCAGTTATACCCTCGGTATATACTGATAGTCATGATACTCGAAACTATAAGGTAAATACCATCATGTCTAGGCCTCAAGCAAGTCAGGGTTCCATACAATTGTGGTACTTCCAATTGAAGATCCAATTACTAATTTACAAATTTCAATTTGAATTAACAATTTGTATGAATTATATCACACAATTACAACCTTTTTGTGCGTCTTGATAACTTTTGACATAATTGGCTCCTCAGTTGATCTTATGGAGATCTATGACATAAGTCTGATAAACAGATTTTTCTTTATCCGATCGTCCCTAAACAATCACTTAAATAAAAAAACATTTGTATATTTATATACAAGTTGCAATAAGTACATAGAGTGGCTCGGCTCCAAAATTCAAAATCTCCACGAGAGACGCATAAGACGACGATACTGGGCCATAGTCATGCCCTGTTACATAATTTCTCTAATTGCAAAGGGAGCTATTATTTTCTCCTTAGGGATAAATTGACTAAAGAGTCTATAAACTCGGCAAGCAAGTCTGAAATTTTGAAGCGTTGAATGATATAGAATGACACCACGCGTCATTTTCAGCTTTATCAAAATCATGGGCAATGAGAGGTTCTGCCTCAGCATTGCATGCCGGTTGTAAGAGGCGTGGATATATAGCCCTGCAGCCCACTTATGCTGTTGTCTCTCCACTAGGTTAGAAAAATATAATTCCTCGAAATGGCGTGCGAGTCTTTCTTGGCTTGTTCGTGTTGAAGCGGAAAAGATGAGATGCTCGAAGGCAAATGCAATCATATCTTGAGACTCGGTGAGGTCGGGAATACCAGATAAATGGGAAACTTCTATCTATAAAAAAAACAATTTCTTTAATTAAAATTTCTTCATTAAAGAAGCTTACGGAATGACAATACATTATGAAAATGCTGTTTCTGAATTCTTATTACTAATTTCAGATAAGAATTTAATTATCTTTATTAGCTTTCAATTTCGCTCTAATACCAACTGTGAGATCCCTGTTCCCACCATGCAACGGATTCGGGGTACTAGCAGCGGAAGTAGCACATCGGGCGGCGCGAGGCAGGGGTCTCACACTCGGGGCCTCGCCCACGGATATCCGGACAAGAGACTAATCCGTCGGTTTATCCAAAACCAAAACCGAAAAAACTTCCTTTACCCGGAAAGCACGGGCGATTCCACCAGGATAACTCTTTACTCTAACGTAGTCAAGATCATTACTGATCCGACTGCACCTCTAACGGTACTTGGTCAGATCAAGGAAGAAACTTGCACTTAGATCATTGGGATCAACGCTTTTTTCCCCATCAAGAGGCACAGCCGTTGATTCCTATCCATAGAACAATTACTATCCGGGATTTACTTCATCTATCATAATAATAGAATTTAAATCTCGATTTACGAATCCATCAGTCCAGCCTAACCCCATCCAGTCCCATGGGTTAGCCAACCACCCAACCACTCTAGTGATGGGATCCAATTAAGAATTTGGTTAGGTTTTGTCCCGGGTACCAAGGAAAAGAGTTCCAAGGCCCCCTAGCCGGAAGTTCATGCAAACATAAAACTAGTAACACCACTTACACACCCAATATGAAATTACCTTTTTCTCAGCATCAGCTAACTTTAAAGCAATCCTTTAATGAAACCAATATGTCACTGATGACAATCCTCAGTCTCTGGTTGAATCCTTATTTCCAGTCATTCATTCATCGGTATACTTATGGCCTCATTGGCAACCAGAACGCTCACCACCTGTTCGCTCAGGGGCCTTTTCCATAGTTCCTAGCTCATAGTAACCGGTAATATATTCATATAATAGAATGGAATCTCCGTGGAAGATCAGCAAGATCAACCCACAGATCTATATAAAAGAGCCATGGACTCATCCGTTGAGGACCAGCAAGGTCAATCAACCAGATCCATGCCCGGTTTCAGAAAATAACTCTTACTCCTTGTTCCAATATCTTCCACGACGCACGTGTGGGTATCTTCGGTGACCCAGAGCCCGAGCACCGTATGGTCAGCACCCTCTAGGATCCTTCGCAGGTGACCTAGCGCTTCACTCATAGGCCGCTTCCTTGGTCCCTAATCCACCGTACCGGAAGCTCACCATTTAAATCGAACCGAGGCTGGTCAAGACCTCGGCTGACCTTGCTACACGAGACGTCCTCCATTGACTCTCCGTCAGCCAGTTGCAACTTTATCAGTTAGGTCTCCACGACCTTAATCACAAGACGGTCAAAATGCTTCCCGAGCATTCTTGACATAAAACAGTCATTTACAAACAGCATTTACAAACAGTTTACAAATACAATTTCTATATTAACTCTCATTTTTCCACATTATCCCTCATTAATCCACATTACTTATTCCACATTCCATTTATATGTGTACTCATCCAATCACATCATTTTCCATCTCTTCACTTCAGATTCCTTCACATTACATATCATATATTCACATCCATATCCACATCCTCACATCCACATCCACATCCACATTCACATCCATACATCCACATCTACATGCTTACCTCCATTTTCACATCCTCATTTATACATCCACATCCCATATCCACATTCATACATACACATCCATATCCATATCCATACATCCACATCTACATGCATACATCCACTATCACGTCCTTATTCATACATCCACATCCACATACATACATACATCCACATCCACATTCCCATTCACATCCACATTCCCATTCACATCTCTACATCCACATCTACATCCACATACATACATACATCCACATCCACATTCCACATTCACATCTATACATCCACATTCACATACATTCACATCCACATTCCCTTTCACATCTATACATCCACATCTACATCCATATACATACATACATCCACATCCACATTCCACATTCACATCTATACAGCCACATCTACATCCACATTCACATCTATGCATATACATCTTCATGCATACATCCATTTTCACATTCATACATCCACACTCCCATCTCCACATCCACACATCCACATACATACATCCATTTCCATATTCCCATTCATATAACCCCATATGCCTTCACATCTAATCTTTTACATCACATCCATTCTCGCCCTATCAGAACCCATATACATCTTATCCTATCACATACACTTCTCACTTCATCCCATACACATCTTATCACATCTTAATTCATCTTATCACCTCTTAACTTATTTCATAAGCATCTTATCACCTCTTATCACATCTTATACACCTCTTATCACATCCTATCACATCTCATATCTATTTATAGAATACAAGAGAATTCTTATATTTGGTATAAGATTTCTTTACACATTTATTTATGCATAAATTCTATTTAAGGAAATTAATACCTTCGAATTAAAAATCAATCTTTTATGCATCTTCCTATGCATAATTTCATTTTAAATGAAAATGACACTTTTGAATTAAAATTCAATCTTTTATGCATCTTCCTATGCATAAATTCAATTTGGATGAGAATTGACAGTTTTGAATTAAAAATCCATCTTTTATACATCTTCCTATGCATAAATTCAATTTGGATAAGAATAACGCTTTTGAATTGAAATCTTATTCTTTTATGCATCTTCCTATGCATAAATTCAATTTAGATGAGAATGACACTTTGAATTAAAAATCAAACTTTTATGCATCTTCTTATGCATAAATTCAATTTGGTAGGAATTTCACTTTTAGAATAAAAGAATTTCTCTTCTGCATCTAAGTTATGCATAAAATCCATTTATGATGAAAATCACACTTTTAGTATAAAAAGAATATCTTTTATGCATACCTCTATGCATGAAATCCAATATGATAAAAGTAACACTCTTACAATAAAATAATCAACTTTTATGCATACCTCTATGCATGAAATTCAATTATGATAAAAGTCACACTTTTATAATAAAATAATCAACTTTTATGCATACCTCTATGCATGAAATTCAATATAATAAAAGACACTTTTATAATAAAATATATAGCTTTTATGCATACCTTTATGCATGAAATTCAATTATAATAAAAGACACACTTTTATAATAAAATAATTAGCTTTTATGCATACCTTTATGCATGAAATTCAATTATAATAAAAGTCACACTTTTATAATAATCAACTTTTATGCATGAAATTCAAAAATGATAAAAGTAACACTTTTGATATAAAAATTTATCCTTTATGCATACTTCTATGCATGAAATAAAAATGATAAAAGTAACACTTTTGATATAAAAATTTATCCTTTATGCATACTTCTATGCAAGAAAATAAAAATGATAAAAATAACACTTGATATAAAAACTTATCCTTTATGCATACTTCTATGCATGAAAATAAAAATTGATAAAAGTAACACTTTTGATATGAAAATTTATCCTTTATGCATACTTCTATGCATGAAAATAAAATGATAAAAGTAACACTTTTGATATAAAAATTTATCCTTTATGCATACTTCTATGCATGAAAATAAAATGATAAAAGTAACACTTTTGATATAAAAATTTATCCATTATGCATACTTCTATGCATGACAGTAAAAATGATAAAAGTAACACTTTTGATATAAAAATTTATCCATTATGCATACTTCTATGCATGAAAATAAGAATGGTAAAAATAACACTTTTGATATAAAAATTTATCCATTATGCATACTTCTATGCATGAAAGTAAAAAAGATAAAAGTAACACTTTTGATATAAAAATTTATCCATTATGCATGCTTCTATGCCTGAAAATAAAAATGGTAAAAATAACACTTTTGATATAAAAACTTACCCTTAGGCTAAGGTCCTTTATACCCATTTCCAATCAATTCCAATTGCACATTGGAAAGTTCTTTTTGAATTTCTGTTTCAGGGGAACTTATTTTAATAAGATGAGATAATTTTCTATCCAAAAATATTAAAAATCTGAATATTCTCTCTCTAGAATATATTCTCTCTCTAGGTTAAAACAGTTAGAAACAAGTCTTTTATATTTCTGAAGAGGGATTGATTACAAGGGAAGATACATTTTGAGAGGCTGGGGAGGAATCTTACAAATCTACATTTTGAGAGGCTGGGGAGGAATCTTACAAATCTGAGCTCCTAACCAAACAAACTAGAATTTTTCAACTCAGTTTGGTCAATTTTTGACCATTTTTAGGTCAGTTGAGCTAACTTTTTGTAACTGGACTTGAATTAGGAGAGAGGAGAGATGAAATATCTCATTTTTTATGAGTTTAAAACTCATTCAAGCATGTGAAATATGCACCTCCTTTTTAAAGAACTCCCCTTCCTTACATATGTGTCAAAATGGAATCATTATACCCAAAATATCTCATATTTTTAATATTGCTCATAGTTTTTTACTAATAAACCTTGTACATTTTCAACTCTTCATCTTGTGTGAGCATTTACTCATTTTTGGATACCCAAAATATCTCATATTTTTAATATTGCTCATAGTTTTTTTACTAATAAACCTTGTACATTTTCAACTCTTCATCTTATGTGAAATATGCACCTCCTTTAAAGAACTCCCCTTCCTTACATATGTGTCAAAATGGGATCATTATACCCAAAATATCTCATATTTTTAATAATGCTCATAGTTTCTTACTAATAAACCTTGTACATAGTCAACTCTTCATCTTATGTGAGCATTTACTCATTTTTGGGTATCTTCTTTTACAAAATTGGATTTATCTCCTCCCTACACATGGATTGATGCTATTGGTCCATAGGAACCTTAATTGGACCATAATCCAAAAATTTCTGAAAATTTCTTGCACATTGGAAAGTTCTTTTTGAATTTCTGTTTCAGGGGAACTTATTTTAATAAGATAAGATAATTTTTTATCCAAAAATATTAAAAATTTGAATATTCTCTCTCTAGAATATTTTCTAGTCTTTTATATTTTTGAAGAGGGATTGATTACAGGGGAAGATGCTGGACATTTTGAGAGGCTGGGGAGGAATCTTACACAGGATAACTTTTTACTCTAACGTAGTCAAGACCATTAGTGATCAAACTGATCCGACTGCACCTATAAAGATACACGGTCAGATCAAGGAAGAAACTTGCACTTGGATCATTGGAATCGATGCTTTTTTCCCCATCAAGAGGCACAGCCGTTGATTCCTATCCATTCACAATTACTATTCGGGATTTACTTTATCTATCGTAGTAACAGAAATTGAGTCTCGATTTACGGATCCATCAGTCCAGTCTAACCCCATCCGATCCCATGGGTTAGCCAACCGCCCAACCACTGTAGTGATGGGATCCAATTTGGAATTTGGTTAGGTTTTGTCCCGGGTACCAAGGAAAAGAGTTCCAAGGCCCCCTAGCCGGAAGTTCATGCAACATAAAACTAGCCACACCACTCATACCCAATATGAAATTGCCTTTTTCTTAGCATCAGCTAACTTTAAACCAATCCTTTAATGAAACCATAGTACCACTGATCACAATCTTCTAAATTATCCGGTTGATTCTTAATTTCCCATCTAGCCCATAATACTCGGCAATATAATCACTTATAAAAATCAAGATGGACTCCCGTTGAAGATCAGCAAGATCAACCAACAGATCTATATAAAGAGCCATGGACTCATCCATTGAAGACCAGCAAGGTCAATCAACCAGATCCATGCCCGGTTTCACAAAACAACTCTTACTTCTTGTTCCAATATCTTCCTCGATGCACGCGTGGTGGGTATCCTAGGCGACCCAGAGCCTGAGCATCGTATGGTCAGCACCCTCTAGGATCCTTCGCAGGTGACCTAGCGCTTCACTCATAGGCCGCTTCCTTGGTCCCTCATCCACCGTACCGGAAGCTCACCATTTTAATCGAACCGAGGCTGGTCAAGACCTCGGCCGACTTTGCTACGCGAGACGTCCTCCATTGACTCTCCGTCTCAGCAGTTGTAACTTTATCAGTTAGGTCTCCATGACCTTAATCACAAGATGGTCAAAATGCTTCCCCAGCATTCTTGACATAAAACAGCCATTTACAAACAGCATTTACAAACATTTTACAAATACAGTTTCTATATTAACTCTCATTTTTCCACATTATCCCTCATTATTCCACATTACTTATTCCACATTAACCCTCATTTTTCCACATTATCCCTCATTATTCCACATTACTTATTCCACATTCCATTTATATGTGTACTCATCCAATCACATTATTTTCCATCTCTTCACTTCAGATTCCTTCACATCACATATCATATATTCACATCCATATCCACATCCATACATCCACATCCATACATCCATATCCACATCCATACATCCACATCCACATCCACATTCACATCCATACATCCACATCTACATGCTTACCTCTATTTTCACATCCTCATTTATACATCCACATCCCATATCCACATTCATACATACACATCTATATCCACATCCATACATCCACATCAACATGCATACATCCACTATCACGTCCTCATTCATACATCCACATCTACATACATACATACATCCACATCCACATTCCCATTCACATCTATACATCCACATCTACATCCACATACATACATACATCCACATCCACATTCCACATTCACATCTATACATCCACATCTACATCCACATTCACATACATCCACATCTACATCCACATACATACATACATCCACATTCACATCTATACATCCACATCTACATCCACATTCACATACAACCACATCCACATTCCCATTCACATCTATACATCCACATCTACATCCACATTCACATCTATGCATATACATCTTCATGCATACATCCATTTTCACATTCATACATTCACACTCCCATCTCCACATCCACACATCCACATACATACATCCACACATCCACATACATACATCCATTTCCACATTCCCATTCATGTAACCCCATATGCCTTCACATCTAATCTTTTACATCACATCCATTCTCGCCCTATCACAACCCATATACATCTTATCCTATCACATACACTTCTTACCTCATCCCATACACATCTTATCACATCTTAATTCATCTTATCACCTCCTAACTTATTTCATAAGCATCTTATCACCTCTTATCACATCTTATACATCTCTTATCACATCCTATCACATCTCATATCTATTTATAGAATACAAGAGAATTCTTATATTTGATATAAGATATCTTTACACATTTATTTATGTATAAATTTTATTTAAGGAGATTAATACTTTCGAAGTAAAAATCAATCTTTTATGCATCTTCTATGCATAAATTCATTTTAAATGAAAATGACACTTTTGAATTAAATTTCAATCTTTTATGCATTTTCCTATGCATAAATTCAATTTAGATGAGAATGACACTTTTGAATTAAAAATCAATCTTTTATGCATCTTCTTATGCATAAATTCAATTTGGTAGGAATTACACTTTTAGAATAAAAGAATTTCTCTTATGCATCTAAGTTATGCATAAAATCCATTTATGATGAAAAATCACACTTTTAGTATAAAAAGAATATCTTTTATGCATACCTCTATGCA
This sequence comes from Cibotium barometz, assembly GCF_041138505.1. Lineage (NCBI taxonomy): Eukaryota > Viridiplantae > Streptophyta > Polypodiopsida > Cyatheales > Cibotiaceae > Cibotium > Cibotium barometz. Next base: position 35,595,873 of record NC_141097.1, on the reverse strand, counting down.
TGAAATCCAATATGATAAAAGTAACACTTTTACAATAAAATAATAAACTTTTATGCATACCTCTATGCATGAAATTCAATTATGATAAAAGTAACACTTTTATATTAAAATAATAATCTTTTATGCATACCTCTATGCATGAAATCTAATTATGATAAAAGTAACACTTTTATGTTAAAATAATAATCTTTTATGCATACCTCTATGCATGAAAATCAATTATGCATAATATAAAAAATAATTTCTCTAGGATTACAATGAATATCTTTCAATTAATCTAGGATGATAATTCCTAGAATATGGTAGAAAGTCCTCTTTTTATGCTTTGAATGAAATTATTTTATGCGTATTTTTTATAAAAATTTTGCCATAGCTCCGCTCCTATGACTGATAAATCTCAATTTTTCTAAGGGATAAAGCTTATCATTAAGGAAATAACTAGAATGATCCCTAATTGGATCATTAATCCATAATGGATTGAATCATCAATATTCATGAAATACATAAACTAAAAGCATAGAAAAAAGCCATTAATTTGGCCTCAAGGATAGATTAATCTTGGAGTAAGGAAAAGCTTTATGAAAAGCTTCATTTGGATTGAGAATGGGTCATGAGTATGACCATTTCTTGAGTGAGAGAGAGAAATTACATAAAAACCATTAGAATTAAGCATAAATGAAAATTTACGTAATTCTTAACTATCATTAATCAATTAACTTCAATAGCATTCATCAAATTATGTAACTCTTCACTACCATTCATCAATTAACTTTAATAGCATTCAAAAATCATTCCAATTAAGCTTCTCAAGCTTGAGAGGGGTTGAGAAGAGAGAAGCATTGAGAATTTATAGAAAAGATCAAAATTCACCATTTACCTTACAAATTGCTTGATTCTTTGTTCACGGTAGAGGCCCCCAACCAATCAATTGGTTAAGTATGTTGATGGAGCCACCAATGGGGATTGAAGAAAGAGGGAAGTTCCAATTTCTTCAATTTGGAGAGAATTTTAGAGAATAGTAGAAATTAGCATTATTTCAGCATAACTCTAGTATAGTAAAATTCTTCTATTTTTTTCAAAGGACTCATGTTCTATTTATAGGAGAGGGAAGCTCTAACCAAAGCTAACTGAATTCTAGAATTTTTCCAATTCAATTTGGTTGAATTTGGACTAGATTTGGACCTAGTTTGGTTACTTTTTGATTCGGTTTGGTTCCATTTTGATTTGGTTTGGTTCAAGAGAGAGGAGAGATAAAAATATCACATTTTTTTTAAGTTTAAAACTCATTCAATCATGTGAAATATGCACCTCCTTTAAAGGACTCCCCTTCCTTACATATGTGTCAAAATGGAATCATTATACCCAAAATGTCTCATATTTTTAATATTGCTCATAGTTTTTTACTAATAAACCTTGTACATTTTCAACTCTTTATCTTGTGTGAGCATTAAGTCATTTTTGGATACCCAAAATATCTCATATTTTTAATATTGCTCATAGTTTTTTACTAATAAATAAACCTTGTACATTTTCAACTCTTCATCTTATGTGAGCATTTACTCCTTTTTGGATACCCAAAATATCTCATATTTTTAATATTGCTCATAGTTTTTTACTAATAAACCTTGTACATTTTCAACTCTTCATCTTATGTGAGTATTTACTCATTTTTGGATATCTTCTTTTACAAATTGGATTTATCTCCTCCCTACACATGGATTGATGCTATTGGCCCATAGGAACCTTAATTGGACCATAATCGAAAAATTTCTGAAAATCTAGACCCTTAGGCTAAGGTCCTTTATACCTATTTCTAATAAATTCCAATTGCACATTGGAAAGTTCTTTTTGAATTTCTGTTTCAAGGGAATTCATTTTAATAATATGAGAAATTTTTCTATCTAAACATATTCAAAATCTGAATATTCTCTCTCTAGAATATTTTCTCTCTCTATGTCAAAATAGGCAGAGACAAGATCTTTTATATTTCTGAAGAGGGGATTGATTACAGGGGAAGATGCTGGACATCTTGAGAGGTTGGGGAGGAATCTTACATTCTCTCCCACTTGAAAAACGCGAGATGCCCTCATCTCGCAAACTGGGGATAATTTCGCAAGATACACGAATATGAGACTGAGAAAATTTTTTAAATTAAGATTAACCACCAAGAAAAGTCTCAAAGAGAGCAAGACTCAAGACAAGAACAAGATTTCAACTTTATTCATTCTTGGAACATATACAGTAAGATAGAAGAACTTTTTACACTTCCATAAGCCCGTCCATCATATGGTGTGAGATCCCTGTTCCCACCGCGCAACGGATTCGGGTTACTAGCAGCGGAAGTAGCACTTCTTGCGCGAGGCAGGGTCCCACACTCGGGGCCTCATCCATGGATATCCAGACAAAAGACTAATCTGTCGATTTTTCCAAAATCAAACCCGAAAAAACTTCCCTTATCCGGAAAGCACGGGCGATTCCTCCAGGATAACTTTTTACTCTAACGTAGTCAAGACCATTAGTGATCAAACTGATCTGACTGCACCTATAAAGATACTCGCTCAGATCAAGGAAGAAACTTGCACTTGGATCATTGGGATCAACGCTTTTTTCCCCATCAAGAGGCACAGCCGTTGATTCCTATCCATAGAACAATTACTATCCGGGACTTACTTCATCTATCGTAATAACAGAAATTGAGTCTCGATTTACAGATCCATCATCCGATCCCATGGGTTAGCCAACCGCCCAACCACTGTAGTGATGGGATCCAATTTGGAATTTGGTTAGGTTTTGTCCCGGGTACCAAGGAAAAGAGTTCCAAGGCCCCCTAGCTGGAAGTTCATGCAAACATAAAACTAGCCACACCACTTACACACCCAATATGAAATTGCCTTTTTCTTAGCATCAGCTAACTTTAAAACAATCCTTTAATGAAACCATATTACCACTGATCACAATCTTCCAATTTATCCGGTTGATTCATAATTTCCCATCATTCCTTCATCAGAGTATTTATGGCATCATTGGCAACTTAGAACGCTCACCACCTATCCACTCAGGGGCCTTTTCAATAGTTCCTAGCCCATAGTACTTGGCAATATAATCACTTATAAAAATCAAGATGGACTCTCGTTGAAGATCAGCAAGATCAACAAACAGATCCATAAAAAAGAGCCATGGACTCATCCATTAAAGACCAGCAAGGTCAATCAACCAGATCCATGCCCAATTTCAGAAAACAACTCTTACTCCTTGTTCCAATATCTTCCTCGACGCACGCGTGGGTATCCTAGGCGACCAAGAGCCCGAGCACCGTATGGTCAATACCCTCTAGGATCCTTCGCAGGTGACCTAGTGCTTCACTCATAGGCCGCTTCCTTGGTCCCTCATCCACCGTACCGGGAGCTCACCATTTTAATCGAACCGAGGCTGGCAAGACCTCGGTCGCGCGAGACGTCCTCCATTGACTCTCCGTCAGCAGTTGCAACTTTATCAGTTAGGTGTCCACGACCTTAAACACAAGACGGTCAAAATGCTTCCCCAGCATTCTTGACATAAAACACCCATTTACAAACAGCATTTACAATAGTTTACAAATACAATTTCTATATTAACTCTCATTTTTCCACATTATCCCTCATTAATCCACATTACTTATTCCACATTCCATTTATATGTATACTCATCCAATCACATCATTTTCCATCTCTTCACTTCAGATTCCTTCACATCACATATCATATATTCACATCCATATCCACATCCATACATCCACATCCACATCCACATTCACATCCATACATCCACATCTACATGCTTACCTCCATTTTCACATCCTCATTTATACATCCACATCCCATATCCACATTCATACATACAAATCCATATCCACATCCATACATCCACATCCACATGCATACATCCACTATCACGTCCTCATTCATACATCCACATCCACATGCATACATCCACTATCACGTCCTCATTCATACATCCACATCCACATACATACATACATCCACATCCACATTCCCATTCACATCTATACATCCACATATACATCTACATTCCCATACATCCACATTCCCATTCACATCTATACATCCATATCTACATCCACATACATACATACATCCACATCCACATTCCACATTCACATCTATACAGCCACATCTACATCCACATTCACATCTATGCATATACATCTTCATGCATACATCCATTTTCACATTCATCCATCCACACTCCTATCTCCACATCCACACATCCACATACATACATCCATTTTCACATTCCCATTCATATAACCCCATATGCCTTCACATCTAATCTTTTACATCACATCCATTCTCGCCCTATCATAACCCATATACATCTTATCCTATCACATACACTTCTTACCTCATCCCATACACATCTTATCACATCTTAATTCATCTTATCACCTCCTAACTTATTTCATAAGCATCTTATCACCTTTTATCACATCTTATACACCTCTTATCACATCCTATCACATCTCATATCTATTTATAGAATACAAGAGAATTCTTATATTTGATATAAGATTTCTTTACACATTTATTTATGCATAAATTTTATTTAAGGAGATTAATACTTTCAAAGTAAAATCAACCTTTTATGCATCTTCCTATGCATAAATTCATTTTAAATGAAAATGATACTTTTGAATTAAATTTCAATCTTTTATGCATTTTCCTATGCATAAATTCAATTTAGATGAGAATGACACTTTTGAATTAAAAATCAATCTTTATGCATTTTCTTATGCATAAATTAAATTTGGTAAGAATTACACTTTTAGAATAAAAGAATTTCTCTTGTGCATTTAAGTTATGCATAAAATCCATTTATGATGAAAATCACACTTTTAGTATAAAAAGAATATCTTTTATGCATACCTCTATGCATGAAATCTAATATGATAAAAGTAACACTTTTACAATAAAATAATCAAATTTTATGCATACCTCTATGCATGAAATTCAATATGATAAAAGTAACACTTTTATAATAAAATAATCAACTTTTATGCATACCTCTATGCATGAAATCCAATTATGCTAAAAGTAACACTTTTGTAATAAAATAATCATCTTTTATGCATACCTCTATGCATGAAATTCAATTATGCTAAAAGTAACACTTTTACATTAAAATAATAATCTTTTATGCATACCTCTATGCATGAAATCTAATTATAATAAAAGTAACACTTTTATGTTAAAATAATAATCTTTTATGCATACCTCTATGCATGAAAATCAATTATGTATAATATAAAAATCAATTTCTCTATGATTACAATGAATATCTTTCAATTAATCTAGGATGATAATTCCTAGAATATGGTAGGAAGTCCTCTTTTCATGCTTTGAATGAAATTATTTTATGCGTATTTTTATAAAAATTTTGCCATAGCTGCGCTGCTATGACTGAATGATCCCTAATTGGATCATTTATAAAAATTTTGCCATAGCTCCATATAAATCTCAAATTTTCTAAGGGATAAAGCTTATCATTAAGGAAATAAAAAGAATGATCCCTAATTGGATCATTAATCCATAATGGATTGAATCATCAATATTCATGAAATACATAAACTAAAAGCATAGAAAAAAGCCATTAATTTGGCCTCAAGCATAGATTAATCTTGAATTAAGGAAAAGCTTTATGAAAAGCTTCATTTGGATTGAGAATGGGTCATGAGTATGACCATTTCTTGAGTGAGAGAGAGAAATTACATAAAAACCATTAGAATTAAGCATAAATAAAAATTTATGTAATTCTTAACTATCATTAATCAATTAACTTCAATAGCATTCATCAAATTATGTAACTCTTCACTACCATTCATTAATTAACTTCAATAGCATTCAAGAACCATTCCAATTAAGCTTCTCAAGCTTTAGAGGGGTTGAGAAGAGAGAAACATTGAGAAACTATAGAAAATGATCAAAATTCACTAATTACCTTACAAATTGCTTGATTATTTGTTCACGGTAGAGGCCCCCAACCAATCAATTGGTTAAGTATGTTGATGGAGCCACCAATGGGGATTGAAGAAAGAGGAAAGCTCCAAAAACTAGTGAATTATTAATGAATTCACAATTCTTGGCTTAGGTGGAGTAGAGTAACGATGCATAAACACTATATATTTTTCAACAAGGGGGAGGCTTCTATTTATAGGAAAAATTGAGCTCCTAACCAAACAAATTGATTCTAGAATTTTCTAAATCAGTTTGGTCAATATTTGACCATTTTTAGGTCAGTTAAGCTAACTTTTTGGAATTAGACTTGAATGAGGAGAGAGGAGAAATGAAATATCTCAATTTTTATGAGTTTAAAACTCATTCAAGCATGTGAAATATGCACCTCCTTTAAAGAACTCCCCTTCCTTACATATGTGTCAAAATAGAATCATTATATCCAAAATATCTCATATTTTTAATATTGCTCATAGTTTTTTACTAATAAACCTTGTACATTTTCATCTCTTCATCTTATGTGAAATATGCACCTCCTTTAAAGAACTCCCCATCCTTACATATGTGTCAAAATGGAATCATTATACCCAAAATATCTCATATTTTTAATATTGCTTATAGTTTTTTACTAATAAACCTTGTACATTTTCAACTCTTCATTTTATGTGAGCATTTACTCATTTTTGGATACCCAAAATATCTCATATTTTTAATATTGCTCATAGTTTTTTACTAATAAACCTTGTACATTTTCAACTCTTCATCTTATGTGAGCATTTACTGATTTTTGGGTATCTTCTTTTACAAATTGGATTTATCTCCTCCCTACACATGGATTGATGCTATTGGCCCATAGAAACCTTAATTGGACCATAATCCAAAAATTTCTAAAAATCTAGACCCTTAGGCTAAGGTTCTTTATATCTATTTTCAATTAATTCTAATTGCACATTGGAAAGTTCTTTTTGAATTTCAGTTTCAGGGAAACTTATTTTAATAAGATGAGATAATTTTCTATCCAAAAATATTAAAAATCTGAATATTCTCTCTCTAGAATATTTTCTCTCTCTAGGTTACAGTTAGAAACAAGGTCTTTATATTTTTGAAGAGGGATTGATTACAGGGGAAGATACTAGACATCAGAAAAGGCTGGGGGAGGAATCTTACATTCTACCCCACTTAAAAAATGCGAGATGTCCTTATCTCGCGGGTGGAGTATGATCTGTTTCATCTTCTTCTTCTTCTTCAATCACTTTCAACGTTACGCCTTGGAAGTGGACGGTCGATTTTTTTTTCCCCTGGTATTCTATTGGAGTAAGGATGACTTGAGAACTGTTGGTTAAACCCTTGGTTTTTAATTGCAGTATAGATCTGCCCTTTTTTCCTCTTCTACTTCTTCTGAAATTGTGACTGCTCTGGCTGCTGCAGTCTGAGGTGGAATTCTTTCTCTTTGGTTGCCCCTGTTCTGGAAAGAAGTTCTGAGGTTACTCTGGATAGAGGCAGATGGTTGAGTTGGAGTCCTTCTGGGGTTACCCTGGCTTGGGCGAGATGGACCCTGATTAGACTGGTATGAAGGGATTGGTCTCTGAATTCGGGGTCCTAGACTTCCCTGTCCCCTTGACATGGCAGGAGTTGGGCAGTCTTTTAACTGATGACCAAAACCTTGGCATCCAAAACACCAGTTCTCACTTCTGAGCTCATGGTTCTGAATCCTTAAAATAGGTGGTCCTTCTGAGAAAGTATTCTGGGGGAAGGGTCTTCCTTCACTTTGGAATCTTCCTGCATCTTGATTTTGAATCGGCCCTTGCTGCCTCTTTGGGGGTGGAAAGTTTGAAGTACTTTCCTGGGTTTGGAATCTTTTAAAGTTAGAGGGTGCAGGCTTTGGCGGGACCTTTACTACAAAGGCTTTGGCAAAATCCTTTGCCACTTTTACTGCTTGAGGCATGGACACTGGTTTGGCATTTTTGACTAGTGTGTCCAAGGGTTCGTTCATTGCCCGAATAAACCTGGCCATAAGCTGTTCTTCATCTAGAGGTGGTGAGTATTTGAGTAGAAGAGCAAAGGCCTGGTGATATTCTTCAATGGTTTTGTTCTCCTGCTTTAGTTCTAAAAATTCGCTCATTTTGGTTTCCAAAAATCCAGGGGGACAAAATCTCTTTCTCAAATAGGTTTTTAGGTCATTCCAAGATTGAGTATTTCTGTTCAGACGGTTGGTGTCACAATGGTTCCTCCATGCTACCCTGGCTGTTTCCACTATTTTCAACTGGCCCAAGAGCCATTTTGCTCAGCTCATTATAACCTGTGACGTCAAAATACTCTTCCATGGCTTCCACCCATTTCTCCACAGTCTCACCCAGGTTCTCCCCTTCTCCTTTGAAGGGTCCTGGCTGAGTCCTATGAAGAGCCTTGCGAACATCAGGGTCAAGTTCGTCATCTTCAGAGACAGGGTCTAGCTGCTGATGGCTACAGTTCCCTTGTCTCATGATTCTGTCAAAAATTTATTTATTAGAGAGAGAATAGTTATAAGATCAGAAAGGAGGTTCTTATTTCTGAATACCTCAAAAACTGGGAAGAATCTTACATTCTACCCCACTTAAAAAGTGCGAGATGTCCTCATCTCGCAAAGTAGAGGACAACTCTTTTTCTTAAGATCCAATTTATTCTGGGGTTCCTTATATTCTGGTCAACCCAACAGAATACGGGGATAATTATCCCTTATATAGAACTCATCATTAAATAACAATTCATTCAGATCATATCATTCATATCTTTAACACGATAATGGTCCATTAGACCGAAAATTTTCCTTCTGGACATTCCTCCACAGGAATTTTAGTTAAGCAAGTTCTCAATTTGTCATCCCTTAACTTAATCTACCGTCTCAAGTATTAATAGTAGCAATTTGAGAGCACAATCCACTAATCTCATAGTGATTTACTGAAATCATTATCATCATTCCAGTTATGAATATCACCACAGGGACTCGTCCCATTCATCCTCATTGTGGTTTCGCTCAGCTTATTACATTTCAACTGAATTTCAGAATTCATCATTTTCCAATCAGAATCCAATTCAATTTCATCAGTTCTCAAACAGAATTAAAAATCATATCAACCACATTCGAATTCATCATCTAGATAGCATTAACGCTTATAATTTCAAGTCTTAGATTTACTCGTATATACTGTCAGTAAAGAGCTGCAGTTATACTCTTGGTATATACGGGTAGTCATGGCCCTTGGAATTATAAGGTAAATACCATCGTGTCTAGGCCTCAAGCAAGTCAAGGATTCTATATAATTGCGATACTTCCATCTGAAGACCCAATTACCAAATTACGAATTTTAGTTTGAATATCAAATTGTATGAATTATATCACACAATTACAACCTTTTTGTGCTTCTTGATAAATTTTTGACATATTTGGTTTCTCAGTTGATCTTTATTAGCCAATTGGCTCTGATACCAACTATGAGATCCCTGTTCCCACCGCACAACGGATTCAGGTTACTAGCAGCGGAAGTAGCACTTCTTGCGTGAGGCAGGGTCCCACACTCGGGGCCTCGTCCACGGATATCCGGACAAAAGACTAATCCGTCGATTTTTCCAAAACCGAACCCGGAAAAACTTCCCTTATCCGAAAAGCACGGGCGATTCCTCCAGGATAACTTTTTACTCTAACGTAATCAAGACCATTAGTGATCAAACTGATCCGACTGCACCTATAAAGATACTCGGTCAGATCAAGGAAGAAACTTGCACTTGGATCATTGGGATCAACGCTTTTTTCCCCATCAAGAGGCACAGCCGTTGATTCCTATCCATAGAACAATTACTATCCGGGACTTACTTCATCTATCGTAATAACAGAAATTGAGTCTCGATTTACGGATCCATCAGTCCAGCCTAACCCCATCCAATCCCATGGGTTAGCTAACCGTCCAACCACTGTAGTGATGGGATCCAATTTGGAATTTAGTTAGGTTTTGTCCCGGGTACCAAGGAAAAGAGTTCCAAGGCCCCCTAGCCGGAAGTTCGTGCAAACATAAAACTAGCCACACCCCTTACACACCCAATATGAAATTGCCTTTTTCTTAGCATCAGCTAACTTTAAAACAATCCTTTAATGAAACCATATTACCACTGATCACAATCTTCCAATTTATCCGGTTGATTCATAATTTCCCATCATTCCTTCATCAGAGTGTCTATGGCATCATTGGCAACTTAGAACGCTCACCACTTGTCCACTCAGGGGCCTTTTCAATAGTTCCTAGCCCATAGTACTCGGCAATATAATCACTTATAAAAATCAAGATGGACTCTCGTTGAAGATCAGCAAGATCAACTAACAGATCCATAAAAAAGAGCCATGGACTCATCCCTTGAAGACCAGCAGGGTCAATCAACCAGATCCATGCCCGATTTCAGAAAACAACTCTTACTCCTTGTTCCAATATCTTCCTCGACGCACGCGTGGGTATCCTAGGCGACCCAGAGCCCGAGCACCGTATGGTCAGCACCCTCTAGGATCCTTCGTAGGTGACCTAGCGCTTCACTCATAGGCCGCTTCCTTGGTCCCTCATCCACCGTACCGGGAAGCTCACCATTTTAATCGAACCGAGGCTGGTCAAGACCGCGGTCGACCTTGCTACGCGAAACGTCCTCCATTGACTCTCCGTCAGCAGTTGCAACTTTATCAGTTAGTTCTCCACGACCTTAAACACAAGACGGTCAAAATGCTTCCCCAGCATTCTTGACATAAAACAGCCATTTACAAACAGCATTTACAACAGTTTACAAATACAATTTCTATATTAACTCTCATTTTTCCACAATATCCCTCATTAATCCACATTACTTATTCCACATTCCATTTATATGTATACTCATCCAATCACATCATTTTCCATCTCTTCACTTCAGATTCCTTCACATCACATATCATATATTCACATCCATATCCACATCCATACATCCACATCCACATCCACATTCACATCCATACATCCACATCTACATGCTTACCTCCATTTTCACATCCTCATTTATACATCCACATCCCATATCCACATTCATACATACACATCCATATCCACATCCATACATCCACATCCACATGCATATATTCACTATCACGTCCTCATTCATACATCCACATCCACATGCATACATCCACTATCACGTCCTCATTCATACATCCACATCCATATACATACATACATCCACATCCACATTCCCATTCACATCTATACATCCACATTCCCATACATCCACATCCACATTCCCATTCACATCTATACATCCACATCTACATCCACATACATACATACATCCACATCCACATTCCACATTCACATCTATACATCCACATTCACATCTATGCATATACATCTTCATGCATACATCCATTTTCACATTCATCCATCCACACTCCTATCTCCACATCCACACATCCACATACATACATCCATTTCCACATTCCCATTCATATAACCCCATATGCCTTCACATCTAATCTTTTACATCACATCCATTCTCGCCCTATCATAACCCATATAAATCTTATCCTATCACATACACTTCTTACCTTATCCCATACACATCTTATCACATCTTAATTCATCTTATCACCTCCTAACTTATTTCATAAGCATCTTATCACCTCTTATCACATCTTATACACCTCTTATCACATCCTATCACATCTCATATCTATTTATAGAATACAAGAGAATTCTTATATTTGATATAAGATTTCTTTACACATTTATTTATGCATAAATTCTATTTAAGGAGATTAATACTTTCAAAGTAAAATCAACCTTTTATGCATCTTCCTATGCATAAATTCATTTTAAATGAAAATGATACTTTTGAATTAAATTTCAATCTTTTATGCATTTTCCTATGCATAAATTCAATTTAGATGATAATGACACTTTTGAATTAAAAATCAATCTTTATGCATCTTCTTATGCATAAATTCAATTTGGTAAGAATTACACTTTTAGAATAAAAGAATTTCTCTTATGCATCTAAGTTATGCATAAAATCCATTTATGATGAAAATCACACTTTTAGTATAAAAAGAATATCTTTTATGCATACCTCTATGCATGAAATCTAATATGATAAAAGTAACACTTTTACAATAAAATAATCAACTTTTATGCATACCTCTATGCATGAAATTCAATATGATAAAAGTAACACTTTTATAATAAAATAATCAACTTTTATGCATACCTCTATGCATGAAATCCAATTATGCTAAAAGTAACACTTTTGTAATAAAATAATCATCTTTTATGCATACCTCTATGCATGAAATTCAATTATGCTAAAAGTAACACTTTTACATTAAAATAATAATCTTTTATGCATACCTCTATGCATGAAATCTAATTATGATAAAAGTAACACTTTTATGTTAAAATAATAATCTTTTATGCATACCTCTATGCATGAAAATCAATTATGTATAATATAAAAATCAATTTCTCTATGATTACAATGAATATCTTTCAATTAATCTAGGATGATAATTCCTAGAATATGGTAGGAAGTCCTCTTTTCATGCTTTAAATGAAATTATTTTATGCGTATTTTTTTAAAAATTCTACCATAGCTCCGCTGCTATGACTGATAAATCTCAAATTTTCTAAGGGATAAAGCTTATCATTAAGGAAATAAATAGAATGATCCCTAATTGGATCATTAATCCATAATGGATTGAATCATCAATATTCATGAAATACATAAACTAAAAGCATAAAAAAGGCATTAATTTGGCCTCAAGCATAGATTAATCTTGAATTAAGGAAAAGCTTTATGAAAAGCTTCATTTGGATTGAGAATGGGTCATGAGTATGACCATGTCTTGAGTGAGAGAGAGAAATTACATAAAAACCATTAGAATTAAGCATAAATGGAAATTTATGTAATTCTTAACTATCATTAATCAATTAACTTTAATAGCATTCATCAAATTATGTAACTCTTTACTACCATTCATTAATTAACTTCAATAGCATTCAAGAACCATTCCAATTAAGCTTCTCAAGCTTGAGAGGGGTTGAGAAGAGAGAAACATTGAGAAATTATAGAAAATGATCAAAATTCACTAATTACCTTACAAATTGCTTGATTCTTTGTTCATGGTAGAGGCCCCCAACCAATCAATTGGTTAAGTATGTTGATGGAGCCACCAATGGGGATTGAAGAAAGAGGAAAGCTCCAAAAACTAGTGAATTATTAATGAATTCACAGTTCTTGGCTTAGGTGGAGTAGAGTAACGATGCATAAACACTATATATTTTTCAACAAGGGGGAGGCTTCTATTTATAGGAAAAATTGAGCTCCTAACCAAACAAACTGATTCTAGAATTTTCTAAATCAGTTTGGTCAATATTTGACCATTTTTAGGTCAGTTAAGCTAACTTTTTGGAATTAGACTTGAATGAGGAGAGAGGAGAGATGAAATATCTCAATTTTTATGAGTTTAAAACTCATTCAAGCATGTGAAATATGCACCTTCTTTAAAGAACTCCCCTTCCTTACATATGTGTCAAAATGGAATCATTATATCCAAAATATCTCATATTTTTAATATTGCTCATAGTTTTTTACTAATAAACCTTATACATTTTCATCTCTTCATCTTATGTGAAATATGCACCTCCTTTAAAGAACTCCCCTTCCTTACATATGTGTCAAAATAGAATCATTATACCCAAAATATCTCATATTTTTAATATTGCTCATAGTTTTTTACTAATAAACCTTGTACATTTTCAACTCTTCATCTTATGTGAGCATTTACTCATTTTTGGATACCCAAAATATCTCATATTTTTAATATTGCTCATAGTTTTTTACTAATAAACCTTGTACATTTTCAACTCTTCATCTTATGTGAGCATTTACTGATTTTTGGGTATCTTCTTTTACAAATTGGATTTATCTCCTCCCTACACATGGATTGATGCTATTGGCCCATAGAAACCTTAATTGGACCATAATCCAAAAATTTCTAAAAATCTAGACACTTAGGCTAAGGTTCTTTATATCTATTTCCAATTAATTCTAATTGTACATTGGAAAGTTCTTTTTGAATTTCTGTTTCAGGGGAACTTATTTTAATGAGATGAGATAATTTTCTATCCAAAAATATTAAAAATCTGAATATTCTCTCTCTAGAATATTTTCTCTCTCTAGGTAAAAACAGTTAGAAACAAGGTCTTTATATTTCTGAAGAGGGATTGATTACAGGGGAAGATACTAGACATCAAAAAGAGCTGGGGGAGGAATCTTACATTCTATTCCACTTAAAAAACGCGAGATGTCCTCATCTCGCGGGTGGAGTATGATCTGTTTCATCTTCTTCTTCTTCTTCAATCACTTTCAACGTTACGCCTTGGAAGTGGACGGTCGATTTTTTTCCCCCTGGTATTCTGTTGGAGTAAGGATGACTTTTGAACTATTGGTTAAGCCCTTGGTTTTCAATTGCAGTATAGATCTGTCCTTTTTTCCTCTTCTACTTCTTCTGAAATTGTGACTGCTCTGGCTGCTGTAGTCTGAGGTGGAATTCTTTCTCTTTGGTTGCCCCTGTTCTAGAAAGGAGTTCTGAGGTTACTCTGGATAGAGGCAGATGGTTGAGTTGGAGTTCTTCTGGGGTTACCCTGGCTTGGGCGAGATGGACCCTGATTAGACTGGTATGAAGGGATTGGTCTCTGAATTCGGGGTCCAAGACTTCCCTGTCCCCTTGACATGGCAGGAGTTGGGCAGTCTTTTAACTGATGACCAAAACCTTGGCATCCAAAACACCGGTTCTCACTTCTGAGCTCATCGTTCTGAATCCTTAAAATAGGTGGTCCTCCTGAGAAAGTATTCTAGGGGAAGGGTCTTCATTCACTTTGGAATCTTCCTGCATCTTGATTCTGAATCGACCCTTGGGGGTGGAAAGTTTGAAGTACTTTCTTGGGTTTGGAATCTTTTAAAGTTAGAGGGTGTAGAGGCTTTGGGGGGACCTTTACTACAAAGGCTTTGGCAAAATCCTTTGCCATTTTTACTGCTTGAGCCATGGACACTGGTTTGGCATTTTTGACTAGTGTTTCCAAGGGTTCGTTCATTGCCCGAATGAACCTGGCCATGAGCTGTTCTTCATCTAGAGGTGGTGAGTATTTGAGTAGAAGAGCAAAGGCCTGGTGATATTCTTCAATGGTTTTGTTCTCCTGCTTTAGCTCTAAAAATTCGTTCATTTTGGTTTCCAAAAATCCAGGGGGACAAAATCTCTTTCTCAAATAGGTTTTTAGGTCGTTCCAGGATTGAGTATTTCTGTTCAGACGGTTGGTGTCACAATGGTTCCTCCATGCTACCCTGGCTGTTTCCACTATTTTCAACCGGCCAAGAGCCATTTTGCTCAGCTCATTATAACCTGTGACGTCAAAATACTCTTCCATGGCTTCCACCCATTTCTCCACAGTCTCACCCAGGTTCTCCCCTTCTCCTTTGAAGGGTCCTGGCTAAGTCCTATATGAAGAGCCTTGCGAACATCAGGTCAAGTTCGTCATCTTCAGAGACAGGGTCTAGCTGCTGATGGCTACGGTTCCCTCGTCTCATGATTCTGTCAAAAATTTATTTATTAGAGAGATAATAGTTATAAGATCAGAAAGGAGGTTCTTATTTCTGAATACCTCAAAAACTGGGAAGAATCTTACATTCTACCCCACTTAAAAAGTGCGAGATGTCCTCATCTCGCAAAGTAGAGGACAACTCTTTTTCTTAAGATCCAATTTATTCTGGGGTTCCTTATATTCTGGTCAACCCAACAGAATACGGGGATAATTATCCCTTATATAGAACTCATCATTAAATAACAATTCATTCAGATCATATCATTCATATCTTTAACACGATAATGGTCCATTAGACCGAAAATTTTCCTTCTGGACATTCCTCCACAGGAATTTTAGTTAAGCAAGTTCTCAATTTGTCATCCCTTAACTTAATCTACCGTCTCAAGTATTAATAGTAGCAATTTGAGAGCACAATCCACTAATCTCATAGTGATTTACTGAAATCATTATCATCATTCCAGTTATGAATATCACCACAGGGACTCGTCCCATTCATCCTTATTGTGGTTTCGCTCAGCTTATTACATTTCAACTGAATTTCAGAATTCATCATTTTCCAATCAGAATCCAATTCAATTTCATCAGTTCTCAAACAGAATTAAAAATCATATCAACCACATTCGAATTCATCATCTAGATAGCATTAACGCTTATAATTTCAAGTCTTAGATTTACTCGTATATACTGTCAGTAAAGAGCTGCAGTTATACTCTTGATATATACGGGTAGTCACGGCCCTTGGAATTATAAGGCAAATACCATCGTGTCTAGGCCTCAAGCAAGTCAGGGATTCTATATAATTGCGGTACTTTCATCTGAAGACCCAATTACCAAATTACAAATTTCAGTTTGAATATCAAATTGTATGAATTATATCACACAATTACAACCTTTTTGTGCTTCTTGATAAATTTTTGACATATTTGGTTTCTCAGTTGATCTTTATTAGCCAATTGGCTCTGATACCAACTGTGAGATCCCTGTTCCCACCGCGCAACGGATTCGAGTTACTAGCAGCGGAAGTAGCACTTCTTGCTGCGCGAGGCAGGGTCCCACACTCGGGGCCTCGTCCACGGATATCCGGACAAAAGACTAATCCGTCGATTTTTCCAAAACCGAACCCGGAAAAACTTCCCTTATCCGGAAAGCACGGGTGATTCCTCCAGGATAACTTTTTACTCTAACGTAATCAAGACCATTAGTGATCAAATTGATCCAACTGCACCTATAAAGATACTCGGTTAGATCAAGGAAGAAACTTGCACTTGGATCATTGGGATCAACGCTTTTTTCCCCATCAAGAGGCACAGCCGTTGATTCCTATCCATAGAACAATTACTATCCGGGACTTACTTCATCTATCGTAATAACAGAAATTGAGTCTCGATTTATGGATCCATCAGTCCAGCCTAACCCCATCCGATCCCATGGGTTAGCCAACCGCCCAACCACTGTAGTGTTAGGTTTTGTCCCGGGTACCAAGGAAAAGAGTTCCAAGGCCCCCTAGCTGGAAGTTCATGCAAACATAAAACTAGCCACACCACTTACACACCCAATATGAAATTGCCTTTTTCTTAGCATCAGCTAACTTTAAAACAATCCTTTAATGAAACCATATTACCACTGATCACAATCTTCCAATTTATCCGGTTGATTCATAATTTCCCATCATTCCTTCATCAGAGTATCTATGGCATCATTGGCAACTTAGAACGCTCACACCTGTCCACTCTCAGGGGCCTTTTCAATAGTTCCTAGCCCATAGTACTCGGCAATATAATCACTTATAAAGATCAAGATGGACTCTTGTTGAAGATCAGCAAGATCAACCAACAGATCCATAAAAAAGAGCCATGGACTCATCCATTGAAGACCAGCAAGGTCAATCAACCAGATCCATGCCCGATTTCAGAAAACAACTCTTACTCCTTGTTCCAATATCTTCCTCGACACACACGTGGGTATCCTAGCGACCCAGAGCCCGAGCACCGTATGGTCAGCACCCTCTAGGATCCTTCCCAGGTGACCTAGCGCTTCACTCATAGGCCGCTTCCTTGGTCCCTCATCCACCGTACCGGAAGCTCACCATTTTAATCGAACCGAGGCTGGTCAAGACATCGGTCGACCTTGCTACGCGAGACGTCCTCCATTGACTCTCCGTTAGTAGTTGCAACTTTATCAGTTAGGTGTCTATGACCTTAAACACAAGACGGTCAAAATGCTTCCCCAGCATTCTTGACATAAAACAGCCATTTACAAACAGCATTTACAACAGTTTACAAATACAATTTCTATATTAACTCTCATTTTTCCACATTATCCCTCATTAATCCACATTACTTATTCCACATTCCATTTATATGTAAACTCATCCAATCACATCATTTTCCATCTCTTCACTTCAGATTCCTTCACATCACATATCATATATTCACATCCATATCCACATCCATACATCCACATCCACATCCACATTCACATCCATACATCCACATCTACATGCTTACCTCCATTTTCACATCCTCATTTATACATCCACATCCCATATCCACATTCATACATACACATCCATATCCACATCCATACATCCATATCCACATGCATACATCCACTATCACGTCCTCATTCATACATCCACATCCACATGCATACATCCACTATCACGTCCTCATTCATACATCCATATCCACATACATACATACATCCACATCCACATTCCCATTCACATCTATACATCCACATCTACATCCACATTCCCATACATCCACATCCTCATTCCCATTCACATCTATACATCCACATCTACATCCACATTCCCATACATCCACATCCACATTCCCATTCCCATTCACATCTATACATCTACATCTACATCCACATACATACATACATCCACATCCACATTCCACATTCACATCTATACAGCCACATCTACATCCACATTCACATCTATGCATATACATCTTCATGTATACATCCATTTTCACATTCATACATCCACACTCCTATCTCCACATCCACACATCCACATACATACTTCCATTTTCACATTCCCATTCATATAACCCCATATGCCTTCACATCTAACCTTTTACATCACATCCATTCTTGCCCTATCATAACCCATATACATCTTATCCTATCACAGACACTTCTTACCTCATCCCATACACATCTTATCACATCTTAATTCATCTTATCACCTCCTAACTTATTTCATAAGCATCTTATCACCTCTTATCACATCTTATACACCTCTTATCACATCCTATCACATCTCATATCTATTTATAGAATACAAGAGAATTCTTATATTTGATATGAGATTTCTTTACACATTTATTTATGCATAAATTCTATTTAAGGAGATTAATACTTTCAAAGTAAAATCAACCTTTTATGCATCTTCCTATGCATAAATTTATTTTAAATGAAAATGACACTTTTGAATTAAATTTCAATCTTTTATGCATTTTCCTATGCATAAATTCAATTTAGATGAGAATGACACTTTTGAATTAAAAATCAATCTTTATGCATCTTCTTATGCATAAATTCAATTTGGTAAGAATTACACTTTTAGAATAAAAGAATTTCTCTTATGCATCTAAGTTATACATAAAATCCATTTATGATGAAAATCACACTTTTAGTATAAAAAGAATATCTTTTATGCATACCTCTATGCATGAAATCTAATATGATAAAAGTAACACTTTTACAATAAAATAATCAACTTTTATGCATACCTCTATGCATGAAATTCAATATGATAAAAGTAACACTTTTATAATAAAATAATCAACTTTTTTGCATACCTCTATGCATGAAATCCAATTATGCTAAAAGTAACACTTTTGTAATAAAATAATCATCTTTTATGCATACCTCTATGCATGAAATTCAATTATGCTAAAAGTAACACTTTTACATTAAAATAATAATCTTTTATGCATACCTCTATGCATGAAATCTAATTATGATAAAAGTAATAATTTTATGTTAAAATAATAATCTTTTATGCATACCTCTATGCATGAAAATCAATTATGTATAATATAAAAATCAATTTCTCTATGATTACAATGAATATCTTTCAATTAATCTAGGATGATAATTCCTAGAATATGGTAGGAAGTCCTCTTTTCATGCTTTGAATGAAATTATTTTATGCGTATTTTTATAAAAATTTTACCATAGCTCCGCTACTATGACTGATAAATCTCAAATTTTCTAAGGGATAAAGCTTATCATTAAGGAAATAAATAGAATGATCCCTAATTGGATCATTAATCCATAATGGATTGAATCATCAATATTCATAAAACACATAAACTAAAAGCATAGAAAAAAGCCATTAATTTGGCCTTAAGCATAGATTAATCTTGAATTAAGGAAAAGCTTTATGAAAAGCTTCATTTGGATTGAGAATGGGTCATGAGTATGACCATTTCTTGAGTGAGAGAGAGAAATTACATAAAAACCATTAGAATTAAGCATAAATGGAAATTTATGTAATTCTTAACTATCATTAATCAATTAACTTCAATAGCATTCATCAAATTATGTAACTCTTCACTACCATTCATTAATTATGTAACTTCAATAGCATTCATCAAATTATGTAACTCTTCACTACCATTCATTAATTAACTTCAATAGCATTCAAAAACCATTCCAATTAAGCTTCTCAAGCTTGAGAGGGGTTGAGAAGAGAGAAACATTGAGAAATTATAGAAAATGATCAAAATTCACTAATTACCTTACAAACTGCTTGATTCTTTGTTCACGGTAGAGGCCCCCAACCAATTAATTGGTTAAGTATGTTGATGGAGCCACCAATGGGGATTGAAGAAAGAGGAAAGCTCCAAAAACTAGTGAATTATTAATGAATTCACAGTTCTTGGCTTAGGTGGAGTAGAGTAACGATGCATAAACACTATATATTTTTCAACAAGGGGGAGGCTTCTATTTATAGGAAAAATTGAGCTCCTAACCAAACAAACTGATTCTTTCAGTTAAGTAAGTTCTCAATTTGACATCCCTTAATTTGATCATCCGTGTCAAGTATTAACAGTAGCAATTTGATAGCACAATCCACTAATCTTATAGTGATTTGCTGAAATCATTATCATCATTTATCATCACAGGGACTCGTCCCATTCATCCTCATTGTGGTTTTGCTCAACTTATTACATTTCAACCAATTTTCAGGGATCATCATATTTCAATCAGAATCCAAATCCATTTCATCAGTTCTCAAAAACAAAATTAAAAATCATATCAACCACATTCGAATTCATCAACTGGATAGCATTAATGCTTATAATTTCAAGTCTTAGATTTACTCGTATATACTGCCACGGTAAAGAGCTGTAGTTATACCCTCGGTATATACGGGTTGTCATAATACTTGGAACTATAAGGTAAATACCATCATGTCTAGGCCTCAAGCAAGTCAGGGATTCTATATAATTGCGGTTCTTCCATCTGAAGACCCAATTACCAAATTAAGAATTTCAGTTTGAATATCAAATTGTATGAATTATATCACACAATTACGATCTTTTTGTGCTTCATGATAAATTTTTGACATATTTGGCTTCTCAGTTAATCTTTATTAGACAATTGGCTCTGATACCAACTGTGAGATCCCTGTTCCCACCGCGCAACGGATTCGGGGTACTAGCAGCGGAAGTAGCACTTCAAGCGCGAGGCAGGGTCCCACACTCGAGGCCTCATCCACGGATATCCGGACAAAAGACTAATCCGTTGATTTTTTCAAAATCGTACCCGAAAAAACTTCCCTTATCCGGAAAACACGGGCGATTCCTCCAGGATAACTTTTTACTCTAACGTAGTCAAGACCATTAGTGATCAAACTGATCCGACTGCACCTATAAAGATACACGGTCAGATCAACGAAGAAACTTGCACTTGGATCATTGGAATCGATGCTTTTCCCCCCATCAAGAGGCACAGCCGTTGATTCCTATCCATAGAACAATTACTATCCGGGATTTACTTTATCTATCATAGTAACAGAAATTGAGTCTCGATTTACGGATCCATCAGTCCAGCCTAACCCCATCCGATCCCATGGGTTAGCCAACCGCCCAACCACTGTAGTGATGGGATCCAATTTGGAATTTGGTTAGGTTTTGTCCCGGGTACCAAGGAAAAGAGTTCCAAGGCCCCCTAGCCGGAAGTTTATGCAACATAAAACTAGCCACACCACTTACACACCCAATATGAAATTGCCTTTTTCTTAGCATCAGCTAACTTTAAAACAATCCTTTAATGAAACCATAGTACCACTGATCACAATCTTCCAAATTATCCGGTTGATTCTTAATTTCCCATCATTCCTTCATCAGAGTATCTATGGCATCATTGGCAACTAGAACGCTCACCACCTGTCCACTCAGGGGCCTTTTCAATAGTTCCTAGCCCATAATACTCAGCAATATAATCACTTATAAAAATCAAGATGGACTCTCGTTGAAGATCAGCAAGATCAACCAACAGATCCATATAAAGAGCCATGGACTCATCCATTGAAGACCAGCAAGGTCAACCAACCAGATCCATGCCCGGTTTCACAAAACAACTCTTACTTCTTGTTCCAATATCTTCCTCGACGCACGCGTGGTGGGTATCCTAGGCGACCCAGAGCCCGAGCACCGTATGGTCAGCACCCTCTAGGATCCTTCGCAAGTGACCTAGCGCTTCACTCATAGGCCGCTTCCTTGGTCCCTCATCCACCGTACCGGAAGCTCACCATTTTAATCGAACCGAGGCTGGTCAAGACCTCGGCCGACTTTGCTACGCGAGACGTCCTCCATTGACTCTCCGTCTCAGCAGTTGCAACTTTATCAGTTAGGTCTCCACGACCTTAATCACAAGACGGTCAAAATGCTTCCCCAGCATTCTTGACATAAAACAGCCATTTACAAACATTTTACAAATACAGTTTCTATATTAACTCTCATTTTTCCACATTATCCCTCATTAATCCACATTACTTATTCCACATTCCATTTATATGTGTACTCATCCAATCACATCATTTTCCATCTCTTCACTTCAGATTCCTTCACATCACATATCATATATTCACATCCATATCCACATCCATACATCCACATCCACATCCACATTCACATCCATACATCCACATCTACATGCTTACCTCTATTTTCACATCCTCATTTATACATCCACATTCATACATACATTTCCATATCCACATCCATACATTCACATCCACATGCATACATCCATATGCATACATCCACTATCACATCCTCATTCATACATCCACATCTACATACATACATACATCCACATCCACATTCCTATTCACATCTATACATCCACATCTATATCCACATACATACA
This sequence comes from Cibotium barometz, assembly GCF_041138505.1. Classification (NCBI taxonomy): domain Eukaryota; kingdom Viridiplantae; phylum Streptophyta; class Polypodiopsida; order Cyatheales; family Cibotiaceae; genus Cibotium; species Cibotium barometz. The sequence goes on along the minus strand of NC_141097.1, from coordinate 35,572,823 downwards.
TACATCCACATCCACATTCCACATTCACATCTATACATCCACATTCACATACATCCACATCTACATCCACATACATACATACATCCACATCCACATTCCACATTCACATCTGTACATCCACATCTACATCCACATTCACATACATCCACATCCACATTCCCATTCACATCTATACATCCACATCTACATCCACATTCACATCTATGCATATACATCTTCATGCATACATCCATTTTCACATTCATACATTCACACTCCCATCTCCACATCCACACATCCACATACATACATCCATTTCCACATTCCCATTCATATAACCCCATATGCCTTCGCATCTAATCTTTTACATCACATCCATTCTCGCCCTATCTCACAACCCATATACATCTTATCCTATCACATACACTTCTTACCTCATCCCATACACATCTTATCACATCTTAATTCATCTTATCACCTTCTAACTTATTTCATAAGCATCTTATCACCTCTTATCACATCTTATACACCTCTTATCACATCCTATCGCATCTTATTATTTATAGAATACAAGAGAATTCTTATATTTGATATAAGATTTCTTTACACATTTATTTATGCATAAATTCTATTTAAGGAGATTAATACTTTCGAAGTAGAAATCAATCTTTTATGCATCTTCTATGCATAAATTCATTTTAAATGAAAATGACACTTTTGAATTAAATTTTAATCTTTTATCCATTTTCCTATGCATAAATTCAATTTAGATGAGAATGACACTTTTGAATTAAAAATCAATCTTTTATGCATCTTCTTATGCATAAATTCAATTTGGTAGGAATTACACTTTTAGAATAAAAGAATTTCTCTTATGCATCTAAGTTATGCATAAAATCCATTTATGATAAAAAATCACACTTTTAGTATGCATACCTCTATGCATGAAATTCAATTATGATAAAAGTAACACTTTTATATTAAAATAATAATCTTTTATGCATACCTCTATGCATGAAATCTAATTATGATAAAAGTAACACTTTTATGTTAAAATAATAATCTTTTATGCATACCTCTATGCATGAAAATCAATTATGCATAATATAAAAAATATTCCGAGAATATGGTAGGAAGTCCTCTTTTTATGCTTTGAATGAAATTATTTTATACGTAATTTTTATAAAAATTTTGCCATAGCTCCGCTCCTATGACTGATAAATCTCAATTTTTCTAAGGGATAAAGCTTATCATTAAGAAAATAATTAGAATGATCCCTAATTGGATCATTAATCCATAATGGATTGAATCATCAATATTCATGAAATACATAAACTAAAAGCATAGAAAAAAGCCATTAATTTGGCCTCAAGGATAGATTAATCTTGGATTAAGGAAAAGCTTTATGAAAAGCTTCATTTGGATTGAGAATGGGTCATGAGTATGACCATTTCTTGAGTGAGAGAGAGAAATTACATAAAAACCATTTGAATTAAGCATAAATAAAAATTTATGTAATTCTTAACTATCATTAATCAATTAACTTCAATAGCATTCATCAAATTATGTAACTCTTCACTACCATTCATCAATTAACTTTAATAGCATTCAAAAACCATTCCAATTAAGCTTCTCAAGCTTGAGAGGGGTTGAGAAGAGAGAAGCATTGAGAATTTATAGAAAAGATCAAAATTCACCATTTACCTTACAAATTGCTTGATTCTTTGTTCACGGTAGAGGCCCCCAACCAATCAATTGGTTAAGTATGTTGATGGAGCCACCAATGGGGATTGAAGAAAGAGGGAAGCTCCAATTTCTTCAATTTGGAGAGAATTTTAGAGAATAGTAGAAATTAGCATTATTTCAGCATAACTCTAGTATAGTAAAATTCTTCTATTTTTTTCAAAGGACTCATGTTCTATTTATAGGAGAGGGAAGCTCTAACCAAAGCTAACTGAATTCTAGAATTTTCCAAATTCAGTTTGGTTGAATTTAGACTAGATTTGGACCTAGTTTGGTTACTTTTTGATTCGGTTTGGTTCCATTTTGATTTCGTTTGGTTCAAGAGAGAGGAGAGATAAAAATATCACATTATTTTTGAGTTTAAAACTCATTCAAGCATGTGAAATATGCACCTCCTTTAAAGGACTCCCCTTCCTTACATATGTGTCAAAATGGAATCATTATACCCAAAATATCTCATATTTTTAATATTGCTCATAGTTTTTTACTAATAAACCTTGTACATTTTCAACTCTTCATCTTGTGTGAGCATTTAGTCATTTTTGGATACCCAAAATATCTCATATTTTTAATATTGCTCATAGTTTTTTACTAATAAATAAACCTTGTACATTTTCAACTCTTCATCTTATGTGAGCATTTACTCCTTTTTGGATACCCAAAATATCTCATATTTTTAATATTGCTCATAGTTTTTTACTAATAAACCTTGTACATTTTCAACTCTTCATCTTATGTGAGCACTTACTCATTTTTGGATATCTTCTTTTACAAATTGGATTTATCTCCTCCCTACACATGGATTGATGCTATTGGCCCATAGGAACCTTAATTGGACCATAATCCAAAAATTTCTGAAAATCTAGACCCTTAGGCTAAGGTCCTTTATACCCATTTCCAATAAATTCCAATTGCACATTGAAAAGTTCTTTTTGAATTTTTGTTTCAGGGAAATTCATTTTAATAATATGAGAAATTTTTCTATCTAAAAATATTCAAAATCTAAATACTCTCTCTCTAGAATATTTTCTTTCTCTATGTCAAAATAGGCAGAGACAAGATCTTTTATATTTCTAAAGAGAGGATTGATTACAGGGGAAGATGCTGGACATCTTGAGAGACTGGGGAGGAATCTTACATTCTCTCCCACTTGAAAAACGCAAGATGCCCTTATCTCGCAAACTGGGAGTAATTTCGCAAGATACACGAATATGAGACTGAGAAATTTTTTTTTAATTAAGATTAACCACCAAGAAAAGTCTCAAAGAGAGCAAGACTCAAGACAAGAACAAGATTTCAACTTTATTCATTCTTGGAACATATACAGTAAGATAGAAGAACTTTTTACACTTCCATAAGCCCGTCCATCATATGGTCACAAAAGCAGCACTCACAAGCTACGCACGTATAAGGTAACTCATCTATGGGAATAATTCGGCTGGTTATTGCCGCACCTACCTCAGTGGTATGAGGTGATCTAACAAAAGGACCTCTGAGAGAGGCAAGCCAAAAACGGGGTAAAGGCATATCTTCTGATGAGGAAGAAAACATGCCAGTAAGAAGACCCGCTCAAAAAACCCAATATGCCTTGATCTCATCACGCAATAGTATCGGGGACCCAACCCAAAGCTTCAATAACCATAGCCAAGCGGACATTGTTGTGAAAGTGCTGCTGACCCCACGGTGTTACCCTAGTTATGTCTTGATAGGTCCGCCATTTGGTCTGAGCTACAGAAGTTCCCAAGTGAGGGAAAAGTGAGCGCTCATATAGTTCTATAAAATCCTTCTTCATAGACTCGCTTGCGTCTTGAAGGTGAGAAATCATCACGGATAAAACTAATTCCTATTGCCAAGCCATGAAGGAGATTAAGAAAGAAAGGAGATCGATGGAAGTAAGATTACTGTGAGCGACAAGTAAAAGTTACGACTTATATAAAGGAAGGAGCTAGTGTAACCTAGAAGCCAACGGTATCTTGCCACCACTGAAGTTTTACCGTCTTTCCATGATTTGGTTTTGGTACATATTTCTATAGGAGGCATTAAGAACTTTGAGATGAGGAGATAAAAGAAGTTCATAGGCTAAGTCACCTACTTTCTTTGGTCCACAATATCTGGGGGATAACTACTTATACTCCCCTAGAGATAAAGAAATTCTTTAGGTCCGTATTCAAATGAAGACCATAACTGCTTCTTTGAATTCTCTGACTGCCCTCTTCTTATCTGTATATTGTTTCTGTCGATCCTGGGTAGCGTTTATATCTTTATGAATTGTCTGCATCTGTTGCTCTAAGTCGCCAAGCATTTGACTGGTCATCTCGAACCTAATTAATGGGTTGGACCTAGTTTAAGCAATCTTTCCGCCGAGACGGACCCTGATTAGATTGGTATGAAGGAATTGGTCTTTGAATTTGGGTTCTAGACTTCCCTGTGCCCTTTTCATGGTAGGAGTCGGGCAGTCTTTTAACTGATGACCAAAACCTTGGCATCCAAAACACCGGTTCTCACTTCTGAACTCATTGTTCTGAATCCTTAAAACAGATGGGCTCCTGATAAGGTATTCTGGGAAAAGTGTCTTCCCTTTTTAAACAGAATCTTTCTTTTATTTTAGAGAGGGAATAATTTTAAGATCAGAAAGGGAGATTCTTACTCCTGTATACCTCGAAGGTTGGGGGGGAGGAATCTTACAAACTTCTACCCCACTTAAAAAGGTGCGAGATGTCCTCATCTCACAAGTAGAGGACAACTTATTTTCTTAAGATCCAATTTATTCTAGGGTTCCTTATATTCAAGTCAACCCAACAGAATACGGGGATAAATATCCCTTATATAGAACTCATCATTAAATAACAATTCATTCATATCATATCATTCATATCTTTAACACGATAATGGTCCATTAGACCGAAAAATTTCCTTCTGAACATTGCACCACACTATTATCTTGGTATCTAGGCTTGCTTCTCATATCTAATACTTTCAAAGTTTCATCCTAGCCCAATCGCATTAAACTAGGGTCTTGCTATGTACATGTTTTGTTTGAGTAAATGAGTGGTTAGCCAAGCATTGGGAATATACGCAAAGAGGAGTAAGTTACTTCTAGGCAAGGAAAGGCTCAACCACCTAATGGATCATGGAGGATGTGCAGAATACAGAGGACATGCAGAATACAGAGGACATGAGCATCTAAGGGTATCTGACCATGATGAGGTTAACCGTAGTTGTAAATGACTCCCAAGCAAGTGGAGGACCGGCTCACCTCCCCATAATCATGATTATTGGGCCTCCACCTCGTCATATAAGTGGGATTGGCTTACCTCCCCATAGTTGCAATTATTGGGCCTCCACCTCGCCATGTAAGTGGGATTGGCTTACCTCCCCATAGTTGTAATTATTGGGCTTCCACCTCGTCGTGTAAGTGGGTACAAACCCTTGAAGTTTTTGATTAAGAACACGACACTATGGACACAATGGAAGAGCTTGAAGAGAAAATTCTTTGGGAATCACTCAAAGGTTATTTCTCTTATGTGAGAATGTTTGTGCTTGAGATGTGGATGCAACATTACAAGACCGGTAATATATTATAAAATTGTTGTAAAATAAACCAAGGGATGTGTTCTCTTGGGGATAACCATTCTGAAGTGATCGGTTTGAGGTAACTAGGCATTCCCCCACCCAAAGAAACCAACTCTTAAGTATTTACAAAGTTGGGGCAACTACCTATGATGGTTAACCCATCACAAGGTAGAGTGAGGGTTCCTTTTGGGATTGTAAACCCAAGCTTGATAGGTTTTATGTTAGTGCAGGTGACACATCACAAGGTAGGGTGAGGGTTCCTTTTGGGATTGCAAACCAAAGCTTGATAGGTTTCATGTTAGTGCAGGTTAGTGAGGGGACATTTCACCTTACTAATAGGTGATAATTTATTGCACGACCATTGTAATGCCTAGATTGTATGTAACTCGGTGCGCCTCTAGACTATGTTGTAATTTAACTTTATGATTATAATTTATTATTATTTTAAATGATTTGTTGGCATTAATTAAGGGATAAAGGAACCAATGAAAGGAGTTAAATTAAGGAACTCTATTATGTGATGCATCTGGTACACCAACAATGTGCTTAGGAATTAAAAACCTCATATAGTAGATGACCGTATCCTGAATCTGGAAAGTGGGAGGTAGGGTGGACCCGACTAGTTAGGTACTTTCTAAAGAAAAAAAATATAGGTAAATACTTCCTAAGACCATGAATGTATTCATATATTAGATAGTCAAGGATTGGCTCCTCCCGATTAGGTGATCTTCATAGGAAGTTGGGATGTTACTTACCAGAGTGAGATCCCTCCCTATCTCGAAAGAAGGAAGGGTACGAGAGGTATCTTACAGGTGGTATCAGAGCCACATTAAGAGTAGAGAGATTATTTATTTTTGACGATTAAATTACAGGTACAATCCCAAATGAGTATTGATCAAATAGTAGAAATACTAAAATTAGCCTCTGACTACTTAGCGTTCAAACCAATTAACGAACGGAGAGCTTGGGCAAGTTACTTTTTAGACTTCTATCGACCAACATCACGGATGAAGTTTCTACAATTTCCCTCCACTCATGAATGTATATTCACTATAGTAGATTCAAACTTATAGATGTGCCGAGCTATGCATCCTTCAGATTTTAGAGAAGCTTAGGGTACTAAAATATTTCATATTCTCTGGGACTCTTTTCCCAGATCAAGCTGTAATTTTGAATGGGGAGACTCATTACGCATCCCAACACATCTACGATTAGATCACTCAATTCATCCCTAAGCGTAGGATTCATTGTTGTGGTAGGTTTCACCCAGGATTTTGTGGGATCATTGATTCCACAAAAATCTATGCCTTAGATCTTACCAACCAACCTCCCAAGTTTTTCATAGGGATAAACAATCTCTGAGAAAGTATTATAAATAAGCATATGCAATCTTGTTCACAAAATGTAAAAAAAGTGAACATTATCTTTTGCACCTCTTTAGTTTTCCTCAAATTTGGCGCTAATGCATGCTCTCTTTTTTTTTTCATGGCAACAAGATGACGAAGCTGAAAGGAAATTCCTACTTAAGTAGTTGAAACACTCTTCCTTCTCAAGAGAAGGAAAATATGTTAAAGATGCACAGAGGCATGTATAGAGTCCATGACCGACGATTTCTCTCTTGTTTGGTACTAATAAAGCCAACCAATCTATGGTGGCGTGTTTTTGACTAATCGATGATGCTAAGCTATGGTGGAAGGAGTGGTGTAGAGAAAAGGATGTCCAAGAAAGCTCTATCACCAATAGGAACAAATCAAGGGAGCTATTAAGGAGAGGTACTTGCCTTTAGACTTTAAGCCCTAAAAAGATAAATGAGTTTTATAGCCTGACCCAAAAGAACTCCTCAGTGGGTGGATGCTTACTACTCCCAATTTGTTAGGCCCAAGAAGTATGCTCCAACTATGACCTTGGCTCAATCCATTAGCCAATTTGTACAAGGTTTAAGCCCTCTCCTCAACCATCGTCTAGAATCCATGCAACCGACTAGCTTTTAGGATGTGATTTTTTGAGCTAAACCTTTAGAAGATGAGTTGAAAGATGAGTTGAAGGATAGAAATAGCAACAACTTTAGGAAAGACCTTACCTTGAATCGTCCAATGCAGGGTGACCTTCTGGATTACCCTTCAATCAACTGCCATTTAGTGGTCAAATTTCATGGCCATTGTTGCCTCACTCGAAAACCTTACACAATGACCTAGCATGGCAAAGAGGAATGACTACAATTGCCACCAACCAGGTCACCAACATGTTAATGCCCTCTTCTACCCAAGGCTGTTAACCTTTCAAAATTACCTCCTCTAAACTTTTCGAAGAACCCACAAACTGATCCTAGGAGAAGATCTGCTTCCATTCAACGACCCAGTCAAGTAAGAAATGGAGTTCACAGCCCCAAAGGTGGGTATCATTGAAGAGGTTGTGGAAGAGGAAGAGTTGCTATGATCCAAGCTAAAGAAAAAACCCTTGAAGATGAAGAGGAGGATAGAGCCTAGGTTCATGTTGAAAGAGCACCAAGGTGAAAATAAACAATTTTCAGTGATCTAGACACCAGCATCATATCATGGTAAACATTTTAAATTGTTGATTGATTATAGAAGTACTCATTCATTTCCTTCACCAAAGTGCATCAGACAATTAGGTCTTAATAAAAACCATCCAAGAAAATGGCATCGAGAGCTAGCTAGTGGCAAGGAAGTAATTTACCAATATACCATAGGAGATCTAGAGTTTGAACTTTTATGATCTTTGGACATTATCTCTCTTGGACATTTGTATGTCCTTGGAGCCTTTGGCTAGCATAGGCTTATAGAAGGATATTTCCATCCTCTCGCTGAGAGGTTAACTCACTTAGGCATCATGGCTCTTTGCATGAGATTATCTCCTTAATCTTGCATTATTTCATGTGGTGATTATCCCATATCTCAGCTTTATTGTCACTTCATTCCAATTGGTACTAGAGCTCTTGGCTCGATTTGAGCAAATTTCTATAGAATGCAAGAGTTCTTGATTTTCTTGAAAACCTTGTTACATGAATGAAGTGCTTCAAGCTGATCATACATGGATTAGTGGTGGGCATGAAGATCATGGAGCTTGGCCAAGATTTGATGTCATTTTGGGAGAAATTGCATCAATTTTGGAGAAATTTTGATGACTGAGCACATTTTGGATCAAAATTTGATTAGGACAGGCAAAGTTTCAAGGTGTGGACCTGCAAAAAAAAAATGCATCTTTCTCCCCCTCACTTATAAATGGAAGATTGGTGGAGATGGAGACTTGGAGCAACCATGAAGTAACATGGTGGCTAAATAAGCACTGGGAGACTTAGCAGGTTGTAGAAGGCACAACCAAGAGGATAACGAAGATAAATCTGTGTGAATGGGATCTGCTAGCCATTGTCACCTATTAATGGAGGAATTTGCAAACCCCAAACCAACTCTCTGTTAGCATTAAGCATTTGGGAGGGAAATTATACTATGGATCTTCGCAAGAGAAGGGTGAACAGTTGATGCTAACAAGAGATTGAAGCTCAAAAACGACTGTTGGCTTTGGTGTTTTCTCCAACCCTAATCACGATTTTTTTTTTTTGCATTAACCTTTCATCATACCTTCTTGAGCTTGAATTTTGCTTATCTCATGCTTTCTTACAAGATTTGAGAGATTTCTTGAGATCTAGGATTTCTCACCAAATTAGGGTTTTTGGGAGAGTTTTGCCAAAATTCATTCCATAATCTTCTTCCTTATGCTTCCTCCTACTCACTCATGCATTGGTTAACTCTCAAACCATGGGATTAGGGTTTCTTAACCTTTTTTTTTCCAATTTGGGGGTTTTTCTAAAATTAGGGTTTGCTCTTACAATTTCATAAAATTGGCATTGTTTTGCCCCTTGTGTAGTGTTCTCTTGTCTTACGTGCTCTCTTGAAGATCGTTTCTACCATGTGTGGGTGGAACAATAGAGAGCAGATGGAAGGGAACATGGGCACTTCAAAGCGTAGTGACAGCACAACATACCCTGTGTAGTGTTCTCTTGTCCTATGTGCTCTCTTGAAGATTGTGTCTACCATGTGTGGGTGGAACAATAGAGAGAAGATGGAAGGGAACATGGGCACTTGAGAGGGTAGTGTGAGTTGGTGGCCAAAATGCCTACAAACTATTGGTGGCTGAAATGCCTATAAACTATGTGTAGCAGAAATGCTTATGGAACACCAGGCTATCTATGCCTGCGCGAGTGATTGTTTTATCTTGTTACTTGAGCCCACCTCTCATCCAAAGTGTGTTAGAGTACCAACACGGAGTGCAAGTGGTAAAGTGGACATGATACCTGGTTGGCAAGGGACTTATGTGTATGCCAAGGGTCATGTGGATTGGCACACTGCTCATAGATGCCACCCTTATTGCATTCTTGATAAGACATTAGGGTTTCTTGGCTACTCTAGGAATTTGGGATTTCTTACCAAAATTAGAGTCTCCACCTAAAATTTTTGAGGTCCAAGGTGTAACTTCTTTTCCCCACGTTCTCCTCTATCCATACATATGCCACCCTTGCTACATTCTTGAAGGGAAATTAGGGTTTCTTGGCAACTTTGTTGTTTTTGGGAAATTTTTGCAAATCAGGGTTTATGGCATTCATTTTCTCAAATGTATCATTGCCAATAGCCTTCTACACTATCTCAATACCCCATTCTACTAGCACATAAGCAAACTTTGAAGATCTTGAAACTTTGTTTCTTCATAAAGCATGTGTTTTAAGCTCCTATGAACCCTTTCCCTCCCTTATGTTCAAGAATTTCAATCCATTTCATGGGGAAATAAAGGTTTTATCAAAATTAAGGTTTTGGAATGATTGGGATTGAACTCTCTTCATAAGTGTGTCAATCATGCTTTCTCATACCATAATTCACCCTTATATCCACAAACTTCATTGTATCACACACTAATTAGGGTTTCTCAAAAATCAAGGTTTCTTGAGTGCATTTGGTGCTGCATTGATTGTGGCGATTGAGTTTGGTGGTGTGTGGCAATATGGGAGATTGATCTTGTGGAAAGAATACTGCGAATCGTAACTTGGCATGAGTCATGCTAAGATTTGGACTGTAAGCTCCCTTTACATTTCTAGCATTTCCATTGTGCCGTCTCAATTCAAATAAGCACTAGTATATCTAGCATGTGGAGAGGGTACCCTTGGCATTGGTTGAGGGGCCAAGGGGGAGCATGCTTGAACTCTCCTTGTCCTAAGTGCTTTTGGAAAAGTAGCACAAGGAGGGAGATTATGTACATGGTGATCAAGACATGGCCTCAACCCTTGCCATTGGATTCCAAACTTTGGTAAGGGGGTGAGAAAGCTTGGCTAGGAAACCGGCAAAGTAAAATCTCTTCATTGACTTGCTACATCGAATCAAATCAGCAATGGTTATATGTATACAAGTGGCAATGAATTGAAATGCAATTGACAAATCAATGGGGTTTTATAAGGATGCATAGTTGGCATTATAGGGCACATTGATATTAGATATAGTGATTGAGATTGGCTCATAAATGCACTAAGGTCATGCCAAAATTTTTCCAAAGTCTAGTCAAAATGCCTTGGATGGATGCTATTTGGATGCATTATGATGCTTTAGATATGCCGGGATGCATATATGCAGTGGTTTGCAAGTTGGTTGCTTACATGTTAACAATTTGACATAATCTACAGTTTTTAGAAAAGTGTGATTCGATCTGGGAGATTTTGGACTAAACCTGAATTGAATATTAGGATTTATTCCACACCATTAAGGATTCCCATAGAGCCCTCAACTACCCTGTTTTGTTTTCAAGTTAATGAGCTATGCCCGTTTCTCTACCGCATACCATGTTTGGACAAAATTTGAACCAAGTCTTAGATCATAAATTTGACTTCACCATTGCGTTCTCCACTAGGCAAATACCTTAACCACCAAGTTTTAACTCATTTGGAGCATTGGAGTACAAGCGGTGCACCAGGCTACTATCACTATTTAACTGTAGGAAAAAGTCAAAACAATGTCATTTAGAGGGTTGATTAAACCAAAATTAACATCATACCCCTTATCCCCTAACACCTTCCCATAGAGTCCTAGAACACCAAAATCTGACATCCTATCACAAAATTGCCAGAACAACCTATTATGGCTGCCGATATAAAGCCAAAAGGTAGACCTAGAAAGCTATAATTAGCAATGGTGGAGGATATGGAAGGGGAGGAATTGATGGAACACGACACTACGGACACAATGGAAGAGCTTGAAGAGCAAATTCTTTGGGAATCACTCTAAAAATTCCGCTTAATCCATGGGTCAAACTTCAAAGGGAGTTGAAGAGGATGCTAAGGTGGGTAGTGCCCATATTAGCACCTCTATAAGTTTGCAAGCCATTTCAAATGACAATTGCTTGTGAGTAAACTTGATTTTAAGCCACTCATGGTAGATAGATTGGATATCATTAACCAAACCTTCAATGAAGAAGCTATTGAATTGGTGGGATTCATGGGGTGTGTAAGGTCCCTGCCCTAGGAGGGCCAAGGGGATCCTTTTGATAGGTAGCTAAATCCCCTTGTCTCTCTGATTAACAACACTTCGATCTCTAAAAAATACAAGGATACAAGCAAACGGAGGGACCGAACTCTATCTTACAAGGGAAACATAGTCATTCTGACAGGAATGTATTCCTATGATCAACAACACTCAATGTACGTGATCGAGGATGGAACAAGTCCGCATTTGGTTCATAGAAGCCAACGCCTTTTTCCTCCTCTCTAAGAGGCATGGTCGTTGGCTCATTCCCCTAAAACGGAACTTGTTCGCGGGACCTATTCTTACTTTGGATCATAATAAATAAATTTGTTGAAAAGTTACCTAATTCATCGGTCCACCCATCTAAGGATGGTGCCATCGTCGCGGCGGGCATCCGTCCACCCACTCACCCATTCATTTTTGTTATCTAATTAGGTCCTACCACACTGTGAAACATATAAAAATAGGTTCCTTAATTAAAGAAGTTCCACAATGTTCCGTAAAACAGCCTTTAAAAAATAACAATATTTACATCAAATAGTTCTTACACCAAAATGTTCACAAAAGAGACCTTGAAACCGGCTCAGCCAGCCAAATCTAGGCTTCCATATCCATGACATACCTCACGGACCATGCTCCCTCATTGTCGACCAGTTGTGGCGAGGGGGCCAAACCGACCTATCACCCCCATAGGTCCTATTGCTTGTACCAAAACCTCTTGCTCCTCAGAGGGGATGTCTACTCATGAGGTGAGCTAATTCACTGCACTAGCCTGGGCCCACAAAACTAGACAACATTCATAAACATGTCCTTGCGGGGTGGAAATCTGTTTCCCAGTGGAATAGGAGGGGATTGCCTTGGGTCGACTCCCCAGCTTGCTATTGCTTCGCTTGCTTACTATGCAAGCAAAAGTGGAGTTCGCTATGTACTTAAGGACATATACAAGGACAAAAGTGGCAATTCTCCATATTGGAGCCTTAGTCCTTTTGTCTACTTAACTTAGAAGGGAGGTGTGATGCTTTTACAATGCTAATCGTAATCGTTATAGGTTTAACCAATAGGAATGTAATCTTGAGAAGCCTAAAAATCTTAACTTTATGACCTAAAGGAAGAAGTTTCTCATATTTAAGAGAATTAAAAATATGACCAACTTGGTTGTCGTTTGCATAAGAATTAGTCACATCGAAGGGGAAAAATCATTTTCATGAATGCGTGCTTCGTCATTTCCACCTTGAATGACGCACGGTTCTTAATTCGGCGCGCAGGCATTTTGGTGCCATAGCAAGGCCCTTATTAACGAGAATAGAAAGAGAGTGGGGTGGATATGAAACGTTAGAGATCACTAGGAGAGAGAGAGAGAGAGAGAGAGAGAGAGAGAGAGAGAGAGAGAGAGAGAGAATTCTAATGAATTAAATGGATCTAGAAATAAACATCGTTTGGGCTTCCCCAAAAGCTTGTCTGAAATCCTAAAGAGAGAAGGCTTAAGCTCACCTTTAAGTCTATTCACATCGCAGGGGGGGGGCTTTTGGAGAGGGTGTCCTTAGTCAGAGGGCTCACAAGAGAGAGTGAGGCTTGGGTATGTCTAGCCTTGGCATGGAGAGGCTAAGAGGGTGACTTTAATTCTATTCACACACGGGGGAGGAGAAGAGTGTAGGACATGTCCTAGAGAAATAGAGCCTAGCCTCTACGTGGGTGCTTAGCTTCCAGATGGGGAGGGGGGGAGGGGAGGGGTGTATGCCCACGGAGGGAGTGCCAGCAAAAGGGGGTGCAAGTGTGTCCAGGTCCAGGTGGGGGCACCATGTGGGCTAGCTGCATGGACGATAGGTGTGGGGGAGGGGAGAGAGCACCACATGTCTAAGAGGTGTCTAGAATGTGTGTACATAGGGGGGAGAGGTAGCAAGGGGAGGGAGTACATGCACCATCTGTCCAAGAAGGGTCTAGAGGGGGGCTGAAGGTGGCAAGAGGTACCTGTAGGGAGGCATGGCCCGGGGGAGGATGGCGGGCATTGTGTCCCCCGCGGGGCGGGTTGTTGGTGGGTGGGCAATGCCCGTGAATCCGGGTTGTAGCGGTCAATGTAGATATGTGCATGCATAATTGGTGAGAAATGAGCTCTCAGGTGTTTGGGGAAGGTGTTCATAGGCGTCGTATGTCACTTGGTGGGGGTCGTGGGGTGGCGGGGCCCACCTTCGTGCACGTGCCCGTGGTTGTCCATCGGGTTGTCAAGATTTCTTTCAAGAAATTGTTTGGGATTGCCTCGAGATCCCGTGGGCCCTTTCCGTCCGTCTTTTGGACGTATGGAATGCTGCTAATTTTGGTTTGAAGCCGCCAAATTTCAAAACTTCACGGGTCCATTCAGACTACTTCGGTTACTCATTTCAATCTCAGAAAAAAAATCCTTACCCGAGGTATTGTCGTGTTTAAGACTTCAAATTTGAATTCAGTTTTCTCATTTCCTGAGGAGAAAGTGCTTAATTTGCAATCACCTCTCAAAATAGTAGCTTCCCAGGGATAAAAAATAAATGCAACGAAATGCAGCCATAATGAACTAGTTGAACTATACTTGCATGGGATATGCCAAAATGTGCTATATTTACAATGGATATGTTACATCCTTCCCTCCTTTAAAAAAATCAAGATATCATCTCGATATAAAATCTGGGTAATCTTTTAAGAGCAATGATGTGACACAACTACGTGGAGGGTGGCTTGCTCTTCTTCTTCCATTTCTAAGGTCGGTTCACCAATCATGGCACAAGTGTGAGCAATTGGTCCACAACCTTTACCACGTCCATCACCACCACTTTGTCTGGCTTGGCAGTTGGGGGCTCCACAGCCCTAGTTTACTTGGCCACCTTATGGAATAGCGCTAGGATTAAAAGAGGGTCTTGCCAGTTTGGGGCATTCAACTATAAAGTGGCTAGCTTTATTACGATAAAAACACCTTTGGTTCCCATAGGGCTCCATGGTAGGAATAACAAAAGTGCAGGGGACAAAGTTATTGGGGTGCTAATCCCAAGTGCTATTGTGAGGGTTTGGCTAAAAATTCCTTTGGAAGCAAAGCTGCTTGAGGCTAAAGAACTTATTCATCATAATGGATTCATGAGATGGGGGAAAGTAGCGATCCTTCATAGCTTGTTTAATGGGAACCTTTAGTGACCCCCTTGTCTCTACACCATTGTATCCACACCAAAGTTTAGCATCTCGATTGAGATGAAACCTAGCAAGCATGGATTGATTTCTAGCTCCTGTGCGGGCGGGTGAGAAATAATCATCCATAGCCTCAATCCAAACTTACGTATCCCTTTCAACTTTTGAGCTTGCCTTATTCAATGAGGGAGGCTGCATTTGTTTGAGAAAGAGCTTCTTCTATTGTGTGTCTGTGTATAATGCATTGGGAGTAAGAAGTTGATCACCCTAGCTATCAAAACGAGATTAAGTTTAGAATTATAACACTTGGGCTACCTAGTATCAGTCATATAACAATAACAAGAACACTAAGTGCAAAAATTCCGAATCCTTTATTCCAAGCTTTAGTATTTACAAGTAAACTAGCTGATTGTTGCTGCAAGGATTGAGTTATACAACTCAATTATTATTTATGTGTATGGTAGGCTTCTAGTGAAGTTGTGAGGCATTAGCATTGAAAAAGTAAAGGGGATTTGCCAAGGTTGTTAAGATTCTAGAAATGGGATTGGTCATGGTGAAGGACATAGATTAAGCATAAGAATCAAGGTGGATTAAACCACACTAAGAACTCCATAACTAGAGAGAGAGGGAGATTGCACACTCAACACTATTCCCTTGTATTGCATATCACAATGAACCATACAATGATATAGGCTCTCTAGCCTTATCCCACTTTACACATCATCATCTATGTGGCAACTCCTTTTCCACTTCTTTTGGTCAACACTCACACACCATACAATATTACATGTGGCATTCCATCTCACCACAATATCTTGCACTTCTAAGGTGCTTTCCCACATACACACATACACACAATATCTTGCACCTCTAGGGTGCTTTCCCACATACACACAACACCGCGATTATATCTCTCAACACCCCCTCTTAATCGAGGTGTTCCACAACTCACCCATCATCCATCACCCATACCAATGTAGCATTGCACAAACGCAACCGCTACCTCTCAACACTCCCCCTCAATGATACATTGGAGTGTCCATCATCCAAACATGTGTGCGCGTGTCTACCATCTTAGACACCTAGTCCATTTTGAGCCGACTCGCTCACAGCAGAACCACTGAGTCCGATTTGAACATAGAAGTTCAAGTGGGAACCAACCCATGCGTATGCACCTCACACGTGCATCGCTCATGCACACATCACAACAACCATTTTAAGCTTCAAGGTGAGCTCGGGCAGGGCGACCCTCATACCATTGGGTGATTACAAAAAAAATCCTCGTTTTGAGCTTCAAGCTCGGGTACGATTACCCTTCTCATTCATGGGTGAAAAAATACAATCATTTTGGCCAAAGCTAGATAATGGACCCAATGTAAAAAATCCACGGCTTTGTTTTACAAGCCGACATTTGCCCAATTTTTCAAGGCCACTGAGAAATATTCCAAAAAAAATATTTCAAAACTGTCCCAAGACACTGCATGTGAACAAAGGCTTGAAATTGGCCTCTTTACACCATAAATTTTTCATATTATCGCTTTTTAAAAAAAAAAATAAACCTTATCTTTTCTCACACCACACTCCACTACCGAGCGACCAAACGTCTGGACTTGCAAGCTGTGTATGTTATGTTGAACATCCTGCATTGTAGCTTTGGGACCCGTGTCAGTTTTCTGCTTTTCTTTGCGCCAGGCTTTTTGTCTCTGTGCTTCTTCCTCTAGGTCCTCACTTCGGCTGCTTCTCTCTCCGGCTGCTCATCATCCCGTTTCCTTCGTTTTCTGTTGTCATCACCGTCTCTATCTTTCTCTTTTCTCTTTGGGCTCATCTCTATCCTTGACCCAATCTCTGGCTCTCTCACCATTTTGATCCCGTTCATCTCTATTGCTTCATTCTCGTCTCTCCCATTCCTGTGGTGCATCTACATCAGAATCATTGTCCTTCTCTCTCTCCTGCTTGTGATGCTTCCTGCGACTCTCTTTTCTTGTTGTTTCTAGCACTTAAGGCATTCGTGCTTTCAGAACTCTCTCGGGCTCCTTGCTTGTTGCCTCTAGATACTCTTCTTACTGTACAGTCTCCTTCGGCTATGTCCATCATCAACGTCCTCATTTTGCAGCACTCGTATTTGTCACTGTCTCTTTCCATGCAACAGCACCAGCTCTTACAGAGCCTTCTTGCTTGATTCTCCTCTTCAAGTCATCTGAATATGCAACCTCTTATACTTGCAACATTTTGCCTCCAAAGCCTCCTCCTTTTTGTGTTGCTACTTCTTGTAGCTACTTGCCTCCACACAATGAACCTTCTTCCAAGGTTTCCTAGCCATGAAAAGATGCAGGGGGGAAGAGAGCTTGAGCTCTTGCAAGCACACACACACACTCACAAAACCCTAATAGAGAACACACAAGGTGAGAGGCTGAAATCTTCTTCTTCTCTACTCAACTTGCCATTCTGATCCAATGGCACAGAAATAGGCTTATAGCCTGTCATACCATACTTGGACAACATGTCCAAGCCATACTGTCTCTGCAGTAATCCAATACCATGTGGTGACCTAATCACCTCAATGCCCAAGAAATATCTGAGCTCCCCAGATCCTTCATCTCAAACTTCTGTCTTAGCAAGATCTTTACATCAAAGATCTCTGCATCATGGTCCCCCGTAATGATCAAGTCATCTACATAGATGACAACAAGCACAACCCCTCTATCACCATGTCTCACATACAGCGAGAAATCTGCATTGTGCTTGTTGTCATCTACATAGATGACAACAAGCACAACCCCTCTATCACCATGTCTCACATACAGCGAGAAATCTGCATTGGCTACATGAAAGCCAATAGTGACAAGATATTCAGAAATCTTGTCAGACCATGCTCTTGGTGCTTGCTTTAAGCCATACAAGGCTTTCTTCAACCTGCAAACATGCTCGAGGTGACCCACATCCTCATAACCAGGTGGCTGCAACATATACACCTCTTCTTGCAAATCCCCATGCAAGAATGCATTCTTTACATCCATCTGATGTAAAGACCATTGCTTTGACGCAGCCACTGCTATCACAACTCTCACCGTTGCCATCTTGGCAACTGGGCTGAAAGTTTCCTCATAATCAATCCCATATGTTTGCGCATATCCTTTGGCTACCAATCTAGCCTTGTACCTGTTTATGCTTCCATCACTATTATGTTTAACTTTGTACACCCACTTGCATCCAATGGCTTTCTTACCTTCAAGCAATTGCACTAAATCCCAAGTTTCATTTCCATATAGTGCATCCATCTTCTCATCCATAGCTTTCTCCCAACACACATTTCCAATAGCCTCATCAATGCATGTGGGCTCTACAACCTGCACAACCTTTGCCATATATGCATAGTGATGTGCCACATAACCATCATATGTAAATCTCTGCACAAGGTTCTTCACTCTCCCTGATCTTCACAGCTTTTCATTCATGGCTTAGCCTTCTTAATGCTGAAATCTCCATTTTCAGCTTCCTTGATGATGAGCAAGCTTTCCATGTTGCAAAACTCCATTTGCAACTCTCTTGGGCAGCTTCTATGCAATCTCCTTGTTGCAAATCTCCTCTCAAATCCTCACAAATGCAAATCTCCTCTCAAATCTTCACAAATGCAAATCCAAATCATAATATGAGTGTGCATAATTTTTTTCATAATAAGCTAAAAATATAATGCTTAATCAAACAAACACACAACCAAACTAATATACATAATAATCACCCATGACCAAGAGCCCATTTGGCTCTGATACCATGTTAAGATTCTAGAAATGGGATTGGTCATGGTGAAGGACATAGATTAAGCATAAGAATCAAGGTGGATTAAACCACACTAAGAACTCCATAACTAGAGAGAGAGGGAGATTACACACTCAACACTATTCCCTTGTATTGCATATCACAATGAACCATACAATGATATAGGCTCTCTAGCCTTATCCCACTTTACACATCATCATCTATGTGGCAACTCCTTTTCCACTTCTTTTGGTCAACACTCACACACCATACAATATTACATGTGGCATTCCATCTCACCACAATATCTTGCACTTCTAAGGTACTTTCCCACATACACACATACACACAATATCTTGCACCTCTAGGGTGCTTTCCCACATACACACAACACCGCGATTATATCTCTCAACAAAGGTTTCTAAAACTCGATAAGTCTTTGGCAAGGGAGGAAATCACTACCTTTGTGTGGGATAAACGCTACCTTTATGCATGCTCATCCTTCCTCTTTATTTCAAAGCATGCCTGCCCCCCTCCTCTCCATTTCAAATCATGCCTACCCCTCCTCTCCATTTCAAACGAAGCCAGCCAGGTATGAATACACTGTGTTTCAAAACACAATCTGTTTTACGAGCAATGATACTAAAACCTTCAGCCTTAGTAGAACACACCATGTTTCAAAATGTAGTTTATTCTACGAGCATTGAAATTAGTCCCGTGCCATTGTCTATCTAGTGTGTTACTGATATGTATGTCTGCTGTGTGCAAATTGTGTCTGAGCCTTGATTGGACATGCGTTAATTTTCAACAATGTTCATTTTCAGAGCCTTGTGAGGCATGCACTAACAGGTTGATTATGATGTAATGTAATGTGAGGCATGCATTAAGAGGTTGGCAACCCTCCTCCTATGGTAATTACCATACCCCCTCTTAATCCCACTCTTCCTTTGAGCTGATCTATATCCTTTACTATCACCACTACTATACCCTAAGAGCTTGTAAGATTAAGTTTAAGTATATCCCAAAGTGGATTCAGAACCCAAGTACCAACCATACCATTATGATCTTTCCTTCTCTTCTAATTGCACCACATTATTATCTTGGTATCTAGGCTTGCTTCTCATATCTAATACTTCCAAAGTTTCATCCTAGCCCAATCGCATTAAACTAGGGTCTTGCTATGTACATGTTTTGTTTGAGTAAATGAGTGGTTAGCCAAGCATTGGCAACAAATGCAAAGAGGAGTAAGTTGCTTCAAGGCAAGGAAAGGCTCAACCACCTAATGGCTCATGGAGGATGTGCAGAATATAGAGGACATGAGCGTCCAAGGGTATCTGACCATGATGAGGTGAACCGTAGTTGTAAATGTCTCCCAAGCAAGTGGAGGACCAACTCACCTCCCCATAATCATGATCATTGGGCCTCCACCTCGTCATGTAAGTGGGATTGGCTTACCTCCCCATAGTTGCAATTATTGGGCCTCCACCTCGTCGTGTAAGTGGGTACAAACCCTAGAAGTTTTTGATTAAGAACACGACACTATGGACACAATGGAAGAGCTTGAAGAGAAAATTCTTTGGGAATCACTCAAAGGTTATTTCTCTTATGTGAGAATGTTTGTGCTTGAGATGTGGATGCAACATTACAAGACCGGTAATATATTATAAAATTGTTGTAAAATAAACCAAGGGACGTGTTCTCTTGGGGATAACCATTCTGAAGTGATCGGTTTGAGGCAACTAGGCATTCCCCCACCCAAAGAAACCAACTGTTAAGTATTTACGAAGTTGGGGCAACTACCTATGATGGTTAACCCATCACAAGGTAGAGTGAGGGTTCCTTTTGGGATTGTAAATCCAAGCTTGATAGGTTTCATGTTAGTGCAGGTGACACATCACAAGGTAGGGTGAGGGTTCCTTTTGGGATTGCAAACCAAAGCTTGATAGGTTTCATGTTAGTGCAGGTTAGTGAGGGGACATTTCACCTTACTAATAGGTGATAATTTATTGCACGACCATTGTAATGCCTAGATTGTATGTAACTCAGTGCACCAAGGCATGCTTTTCTAGACTATGTTGTAATTTAACTTTATGATTATAATTTATTATTATTTTAAATGATTTATTGGCATTAAGGGATAAACCCTAAAAAGATAAATGAGTTTTATAGCCTGACCCAAAAGAACTCCTCAGTGGGTGGATGCTTACTACTCCCAATTTGTTAGGCCCAAGAAGTATGCTCCAACTATGACCTTGGCTCAATCCATTAGCCAATTTGTACAAGGTTTAAGCCCTCTTCAACCATCGTCTAGAGAATCCATGCAACCGACTAGCTTTTAGGATGTGATTTTTTGAGCTAAACCTTTAGAAGATGAGTTGAAGGATAGAAGTAGCAACAACTTTAGGAAAATACCTTACCTTGAATCGTCCGATGCAGGGTGACCTTCTGGATTACCCTTCAATCAACTGCCATTTAGTGGTCAAATTTCATGGTCATTGTTGCCTCGCTCGAAAACCTTACACAATGACCTAGCATGGCAAAGAGGAATGACTACAATTGCCACCAACCTGGTCACCAACCTGGTCACCAACCTGGTCACCAACATGTTAATGCCCTCTTCTACCCAAGGCTGTTAACCTTTCAAAATTAACTCCTCTAAACTTTCCGAAGAACCCACAAACTAATCCTAGGAGAAGATCTGCTTCCATTCAACAACCCAGTCAAGTAAGAAATGGAGTTCACAGCCCCAAAGGTGGGTATCATTGTGGAAGAGGAAGAGTTGCTATGATCCAAGCTAAAGAAAAAACCCTTGGAAGATGAAGAGGAGGATAGAGCCTAGGTTCATGTTGAAAGAGCACCAAGGTGAAAATAAACAATTTTCAGTGATCCAGACACCAGCATCATATCATGGTAAACATTTTAAATTGTTGATTGATTATAGAAGTACTCATTCATTTCCTTCACCAAAGTGCATCAGACAATTAGGTCTTAATAAAAACCATCCAAGAAAATGGCATCGAGAGCTAGCTAGTGGCAAGGAAGTAATTTACCAATATACCATAGGAGATCTAGAGTTTGATAAAACCCATCCAAGAAAATGGCATCGAGCTAGATAATGACAAGGAAGTACTTTCCCAATATACCATAGGAGATATAGAGTTTGATCTTATTGGCAAACTAACGAGTTGCTATTTCCATATGATGCCCCTGGATATTCATTTCTTGGAATGGATTGGCTAAAAGAATAAAAGCCCACCATCCATTGTGAGAATGGAGAAATCTCATTTAAGGATGCCAAAAATGAAGAAGTAGCGGCTTCAGGGAGGACTGGTAGACCCAGCTTACAGCTAGTCAAGGTCAGTAAGTTACTAACGGGTATCAGAAAGAATCAAAGGATGTTTGTTGTAAAACTCAACAAGGTAGAGAAAGATACTATAGGGAGTAAACCTGACTGGATATAAGACTACAAAGATCTCTTCCCAAAGGAACTTACCTAGATGCCCACAAAGGGAAATTTACCATGAGATTGAGCTTATTCATGGAGCACAACCTGTGGCAAAAAGGGTATATAAGATGTTAGTTCCAGAGTCAATAGAACTCAAGGAATAACTTTGACCATTTTTATTTTTTATTTTTTTATTTTTTTATTTAATTTTTTTTTGGTAATTCACATGCAAGGGGTGATCTGCTCCTGCGAGCTCTGCCTCTCCCCCTCCCGCTGCTTCTCGCCCATCGTGCCCCCCTCTCCCCCCGCCTGTCCCCCGCCTTCTCCTCCGTCCTCTCCCCCCGCCTGTCCCGCCTTCTCCTCCGTCCTCTCCCCCCGCCTCCTTCTTCGCACCCTTCCTCGCCATCTCTCCCCCGCCTTCTGCCTCGCATCCTCCCCCGCCATCGCTCACCCACCTTCTTCCTCGCATCCTCCCCCGCCTTCTCTCCCCCCCCACCTTCTCCTCCTCCACCTCCTTCCTTGTTTCCTCCCCCGCCTCCTTCCTCGCTTCCTTCCCCTGCCATCTCTTCCCCCGCGCCCGCCATCTCTACCCCCCACGCCTTCTCCTCCGCCTCGCTTCTCTCCCCCGCCATCTCTTCCCCCCCGCCTCCTCCTCCGCTGCTGCGCGGCTCTTCCCCCTGCCTTCTCCCTCTCCTCCCCTTCCGTCTCGCCCCCCCCCACCGCTATCCCCCCCGCCTCAGCTCCCCCCTCCCCCCCGCCGCCCCCGCTATCCTCTAACCTTCCGCCTCTCCGTTTCCTCGTAGGGCTGTGTCACTCCCGTTTGGTGACCTCGGTTTCTGGCCTTTTCCATGGAGGACTCCATGGAAGCCGCTCCGACTACCCCTGCCGATTCCGGTCTCCGTCTGGAGTTCACAGTTGCAGATCATCAGCTGTTTGTTTCCACAGTATCTGCTCTTGAGGCCTCCTCCTTGGTCTCCAAGATAGTGGGTAGCCGTCCGATGGGGCGGAGAGAGCTTCGCGATCTTCTGCAAGGCAGCCTCGTTGTGGCATGCCTGCCAAGATTGTCAGCGTCGATTTTTTGGGACGTGGCTACTACCAGGTGGATTTCGAGTCCCCCCAGGCAGCTCAGATGGTGCTGGCTCGGAGCCCCATTGCCCTCCGCTCATCCCGGGCATTCCTGGCATGATGGACTCACGGTTTCGACCCCGCTTCTGACCCGCTAGCAGGAGCGACAGGTTTTCCCATCACTATCTGCTTTCCTGGACTCCGTAGGGAGTACTTGACCCTCTTGTCATCCACCATTGGCAAGGCGTTCGGGCAGGTGGTGGAGACGCCTCAGACAGCGGCTTCAGTGATAGCTCGGGCAGCAGGACCCGGCCATTCGTGTTGTGGTTCCGTCACACCGGCCGAAGACGATCCTCCTCCCTTGTCTTTCTGGAGGACATCTGATACAGCGCGTGGAGTATTCGGGCCTCCCCGACCAGTGCTACACCTGTCGGGAGATGGGCCATCTGGCACGTGCTTGTCCCCGCAAGGGGGTTCATCCTTCACACTCTGCCGCCTCTGGACCCCCTGCAGGAGACCCGAGGGGTGGCCATCCACCTCAGAGACCGGACATCCTTGGCTCGTCTCAGTAGGCGCCATCATCTGACGCGAGAAGGCCCCGGCGGAGGATGCCGCGCAGACCCAGGAGGCTGGCGGATGGCAGGAGGTTCGCCGACGGAAACGCTTGGCCCGCAGGGACCGTCGCAGACGCCAGCAGGCAGCACAGGCTGGAAAATAGGCGACTCCGGCTGGCGTCCAGGCACCTACCCGCACTTATGCTCCAGTCAGGGATAGGCGGCCAGCAGGTCCCACCTCGATGGATGAGGATTTAGACTTAGTGCCCGTTGAGGCCGCCGTTGGAGCCCCCCACGTGGAGACCCCGCTCCCGTCTCCCCCCGCGGGGGCCCTGCCCCCTCCATGGAGCAGATTCCTGAGGATTCCAGGCCGCACTCTGCGACCCCCGGCTCCTCTTCCCCTCACCCGGAGAGCACTCCTTCCACCCCCCCTCTCCCCCCCACCCCCCCCTCCCGCCTCCCCCGACGGCCCCCCTGACACCTATCCGGATGCCTCTCCATCCTCTCCTCGCTCTCCCCCCTCCTCTCCGCGAGCCCCCATCGGCCTCTCCAGGATACTTCGCCAGACCACCCACTGCCCCGGGGCAGCGCAGCTGGGTAGGCCAGAGTTCAGTCCAGCGGCTGTTCCACTGCCACTCCGGGCCGGTGGAGATGGCGATCCTAGCTTCGCCTGCCCAGAGTTCTCTGCCTCCCCGCCCCGCGAGTGATGGGGCTCCCAGTGGATTATGATTTTTTCAAGTGCCTCCAGCTGGATGCTGGCCCGTTCGAGACACTGGTCGCGCCCTTGCGAGTTTGCGTGGTGTGCCATCCCTCTCGTTTTCCTTCAGTGGGGTGAGCAGCATGGTGGCCTCCTTTCCTCTCAGTGTTGCCCTAGACACAGCATGGGATTGCAACTCTGTAGAGGAAGTTTTGCATGATCAGATACTGGAGTTTTCTCACCACTTCAGCAACTTGGGGCTCACGGACCTATTGCAGACCCGATTACACTCAGCCCGCATGAGCTTGTTTGGTATAGGAGATTGGCGGGCGGATCCGGTCCACACCTCAGTTGAGGCGGTGCTACTGATTCTCCTCCATGCCGCCCCGAGGGTGCAACCTACCTTTAGATACATATATGCAGAGGATTGGTCTCACGCCTATGCCCAGGGCGAAGGCGGAGTGGGGCTGGACACAGAGACAGGTCACCCTCTTTTTGGAGAGACTCCGCACCTGGACTGACAGTGACTATTCTCCCTCCAAGCCGATGCCCAAGACTCACAGAGTGGAGGGCAGATCATCCGGGCCGGCTAAAAGGGGTGAGCCAGTGTGGCGGTTGCTTCACTTGCCATAGCTCATCCATGAGGATCCTCTCATGGAACATCCAGGGTCTCAGTGGACATCGCTGCTACATTGGTCGGGGCAAACTCGCCAGGAGATCCAGAAGGCTCTGGTTGGAGGACCCATAGATATTCTTTTCATCCAGGAACACCACCTTTCTGTCGGGCGTACCCGCACCTGCGGGAAGATCTTGCCAGCAGGCAGGAGTCACACTTTTTGGTCACCGGCATATGGCTCCCAGGGGAACCAGGGTGGAGTATGCATCTCAGTCAGCGAGCAGCTTTTATCCGAGGTTGTGGATTCTGGCACTCTGGTCCAGGGTCGAGCGCAGTGGATCATCCTTCGGGTTGGGGAAGACCGCATTAGCTTCCTCAACTTCTACGCCCCTAATGGGGTGACCAGGAGAGCCGAGTTTTGGAGCAC
Source organism: Cibotium barometz (assembly GCF_041138505.1). Taxonomy (NCBI): domain Eukaryota; kingdom Viridiplantae; phylum Streptophyta; class Polypodiopsida; order Cyatheales; family Cibotiaceae; genus Cibotium; species Cibotium barometz. The sequence continues at coordinate 35,547,300 of NC_141097.1, read as the reverse complement.
CATTAGGTAGTCCCTCCCCATGGTGGCAGACCATTGGTGCCTAGGGGGGATTGCAACATGCTGGAGGATGCAGAGGACAGGCAGCAAGGAGACCATTCATGGGTCGGAGCTCGCTGCCTGGGGAGGAATTAGTGCTGCAGGTGAGAGGCCAGGATCCGTGGACCCTCTCGGAGTTTGGCAGGTTGCAGGGGGAGTTTATCTTTCTCACGCTCGGATAGACGAGCCACAGGAGTTAACCTCTCCCGCATCGACAGGTTTTACATTGATGAGTGGGCTTGTGATAGAGGTGGCAGTGGGCATACTTGCAGGCTCCTCGTTTTCAGACCACTTTCCAGTGCTTCTCCAGATCGAGGACCCTACGAGAGGAGAGCGAGGCCAGAGCGTCCGGACTCTAGATTGTCTCATAGAGGAGCCTGAGATTGCAACCAAAGTCGAGCAGGTTTGGCAGGAGCTGCAGTTCAGGAGAGGATCAGTAGCTAGCGATCTTGCCAGGGGCTTGCAAGAGATCAGTAGGATGCTCAGACAGGCTGCCCTGGACCGTCTGGAGGCCTTCAAAGAGCAGGAGAGGAGCCTGCGGAGGAGTCTAGCGTCCCTTCAGAGACTCCAAGAGAGGGATCCTACGAGCCCTTGGATCTCAGAGCAGATGGAGTCCGCTCGCACAGAGATTAGATCCATCGAGGAGAGGAGGGTGGAGTTCCGATTTCATGCTCGGGCTCGAGACAGAGTGACTCGAGATTTCTTTGAGGCGACAAGGCCTCGCTTCAGACGAGAGGCTCTTAGGCATCTTTGGTGGCAGGCTGATGGCCAGATTGTGGTGGATCCCCCTAGGGTTCGGGCGATAGCCACAGATTTTTACAGGGATCTGCTCTCTGTTGAGCAAACAGATGACAGGGTGAGAGAGGCTCGGGAGGAAGTTTGGAGCTTCACGAGATCGGTTGTGCCGGCCCATTTGCAGCACTCCCTTCTCTCCCCCTTCTCGGATACGGAACTGGAGGAGGCTCTTCAGGCACTTCCTCGGGGCAAATGCCCAGAAGAGGATGGTCTCTCAGTGGCTTTCTTCCAGAGGTACTGGGGTCTCTTACATAGGGGTTTCAGATTGGCATTCCAGGAGATTATGGAGTCGGGAGACATGCCAGACAGCATGGCAGAGGGGTTGATTCACTTGATCCCCAAAGAGGGAGGAGACAGACTGGAGATTAGACAGTGGAGACCGATCACCTTGCTAGGCATGGCCTACAAGGTCCTAGCTAAGGCGATCAGCCAGGCGGCTTCAGCCTCACCTTTCGGACATCATCCATTCCACGCAGACAGGCTTCATCCAGGATAGGAGCATCCTGGATAACATCTTCTCTTTCTGGGAGGCTACGACTTTGGCTAGATTTCGGCAGGAGGATCTGGCAGTGCTCCTTCTCGACTTCGAGAAGGCATATGATCGGGTGGACTGGGCCTTCTTGGAAGGCACTATGGAGAGGATGGGCTTCCCCCCTCAGTGGATCCGTGGGGTCTCTGCACTCTACACATCGGCTCATCAGGTGTGCTGATATAGGGCGTGCGCGGAGAGAGGTTCCAGCTCTCGTGCTCGGTGCGGCAGGGGTGCCCCTTGGCGCCCTTTCTTTTTCTTTTTGTGGCGGAGGCCATGAGCACTTTTTTGATGGCACAGGATACAGGTTTGCGGGGCCTCTAGCTCCCCATCCACACCTCCGAAGGAGCTCCTAGACTCGGAGTTTGCGGATGACATTGCTGTCTATCTTCAGGGAGGAGAGGAGAACCTCCGCCGCTTCGCCTCAGCCATGGACAAGTTTTGTAGAGCCTCGGGCGCTTTGATCAACTGGCACAAGTCGTGTGGGTTATGGGTCAGTTCTATGCCCCCCCGACTTGGAGGCCAGTTGATGGTTTTCAGTGGTGGCTGCCCCCGGCACTACAGTGTGCTATTTGGGATGCTATGTGGGCATTGACATATCCCCGGAGCAACAGATAGCCCCCCTTCTTTTGAGCATTCGGAAGAAGCTTCTGTATTGGAGTACCGCTCGTTTATCTCTGGTTGGCCGAGTGGTTGTGGCCAACCAGGTTCTACTTGCTACCATGTGGTACATCACTTCTTGCTGGGCCTTCTCTCGGGTGTGCATTGGCCAGGTACAGAGGCTCATCAGGAACTTTCTTTGGTCCGGTGGCGACGGGCGACCCGCCAGGGCCAAGGTGGCATGGGTTGTGATCACTCAACCGAGGGAGAGAGGCGGCCTGGGCATTGTTGATCCTATTTGCCAAAGCCGAGCTTTGCTTGGCAAGTTGGTGGTTCGTGGCCTCCTACCAGGCGGCGCTGAGCCGTGGAAGGAGTTTCTTGTTTCCAGGATTCTCAGCCGCACTCCTTCTCTTAGCGGCCCCTGGACCCCCAGCATCAGGTGGATCTTTACAGAGCAGCGATCCAGAGGAGTGGGCCTTGGCTTCGAGGAGCGTTTTGCAGCAGCTAGCCTTCTGAGGGCCTGGGCACATCTGAGGCCGTCACTCTTCGAGACTCCCCCGGGCATCGATGAGGAGCGCCTGAGGCAGCCATTGATCTGGAACCCCTTGATCCGACTTCCCAGTGGTCATATGGTTGGATCGTGGTCTCACGTGTCGTGGGGCCCATTGACCGACCCAGCCCAGTCCCTAGATGACTGGATATGTTTTCAGCAAACTCTAGAGGCTCAGGAGAGGAGACTCAGCGGGATGAGGGGCAGAGAGTTGATGAGATAGGACATTGAGGCGGCCATCCCCCGGGAGTGGCGGACCCCAGTACAGGACCCTCCACCTCCACAATGGGGATGGGTGTCTTTACTTGGCATGAGATCCTTCTAGCGGTCTGCGGCACAGCAGAGAGAGTCGCCCCACTCACTTTCGAGGTGGGAGAGGGTGGCCAGCTCAGAGGACACGACTAGATTTGGACGAGCTCCAGGGTTGTATTTTTCAGAGGGTGCGGGTGGTAGGCTTTCATCAGAGACAGTGGCATGTAGACCCCTCACCGGCCTCGATAGGGGAGGACTGTTCTTGGAGATTATGGGCTTGGGACAGCAGGCCTCTTATTCAGTGGGATCCAGGTGAGTGGTTTTGGCGAGATCCCTACTCGGCCCCTACCAGCCCAGGCATCCCCTTTTTTCAGTACACAGCAAGGCTAGGGCGGCGGATTCAGAGGCACCGGATAGCGGGCACCCCGGTGGTGGCCGAGCATTGGCGACGAGACAGGGGCTCTCCCCTGCCTTTCTTAGGGACTTCTGGCAGCGCCTTTGGGCCAGTTTTTGGCCCCGGAAGGTGACGCTTTTTCTCTGGCTTACAGCGCATAGAGGACTGGCTGTGGGGGCCTGGCTAGCTTTTGGCAGACACCCAGCGTCCTGCCCTCGGTGCGGCCATGCACAGGATTCGCAGTGGCACTGCTTATGGGATTGCCCACAGGCACAGCAGGTCTGGCAGTGCGCTCTGATGAGGATGGTTTTTTCAGGCTCGCCAGGTGAGATGATGGTGACGTGGGGTGCGGTGGCTTGGGCCACGGACAGCGGCCCGGCCGGACGTCCCTGGCAGTGCGACCATCCAGGTCTCTGACAGGGCGATGGTGGTGGTTCCGATGCCAGACTTCTCTTCGGCAGTCTCCTAGGAGGGGGACGGGCACAGATGGGAGATGATCAGCAGCATGACGGCTTGGCACATATGGAGAGCCCGATGCAGGGAGGCCATTGACCGCCAGGCGACTCCACCGGCGGAGGTCATACAGGCCCTCTGGGTGGACATCATTCACACCTTGAGAGGACACTGGACTTCAGGGCGACTCGGATCGCATGAGAGGTCGTTGCAAGGCTTTCCTCTGCACTTGGCAGCCTGGCCCTTTCCTCATCGCGAGGGGCGAGGATGTCACTCAGCACTATAGGCCTCCAGTTTGGCTTTTCTCACCTCCCACATGTACTACTAGGTAGCCCCCCCCAGAGAGCGGCCAGCCACCACGGGGGTGGAGCTCAGGTGTTCACTGTGTGTTTTTTATCCCTCCTTGTGAGGTGAGCTTTGTAGCCTTATGGCGTTAGTATGGAGGATGATGTTTTTGCTGTTACTCAGAGCCCATGGGCAAGTTAGAAGCATCCAGTTATATATGATGGCATGAGGGCATACCAATGCACAAAGGAATGCATTTATGAAGGCATGGAGAAATACTTGAATGAGCAATTGGGGATTCTATAAATCACATGGGCCGATATGATGATTTATAAACTATGAAGGTGTCAAGAGAAATGGAGGTTTAATGAACATCACAGTGCCGAAGAGTTCATTGAATGCTGGGGAAATGTGGAGATAGAAAACATAGGGCTTGTAAGCATGTCTTCATAGGTGTGAGAATGCCTTGGGAATCTTGTGTTTGTGCCAAAGCAGAGAATTCAAAGTATCATAGGCTAAAATGCCTTATGGGTGAATGTATGTCATGTGGGGGCCAGACAAGAAACTTCTTATATACCCTCTGGAAGCAACAAGAACACAAAGAGTAATCCATGTTGAAGTGTTTGAGAAAATTGTTGTGACCATTAAAAAGAAGAGAACATCATACCTAAAAGACAAGAATAGTGTGGTGAAAGATGGACTAGCGCTAAGGTTATGCCTTGCATTGGGAATTTTAACCTTAATGCTAAGGTTAGAAACAAAGCACTAAGGCTAGCAGCATACGTGGAAAAAGAAAATGCATTTCTTTTATTTGGGAGTTTTCTAGATAGCATGGAGAAAAATGCGAGCGCAGCCTTTTTCATTGGAAACTCCCGCATGTATAGCTGGAAAAAGATGGTAAGGGGCGCCGAGTTCTCCGCGGGAAAAAGAGAAAAGAATCGGAGGCAGACGGCGGCGAAGCAGTATGAGGAAAAATTCTACAGAGAGAGGAACAACGTCGAAATCTACCAGTATTTTTAATTTCAGGAATATACACGCTGTTTGTGTCTTGTAGGTGTTAGAATTAAAGAGTAAATTAAATACTACGTGATGATATACTTTTGGGAAAATCCATTTTGAAGATCAACACTCAAGCGATGCTGCTCCCGCGCTTCTCTTCGCATAATCAGCGTTCAAGTGATTTTTGAGACAAGCACAAATAAAGAGAACAAAGTGTAATTCAGATAAGCCTTTTTTTTTACCACTTTATTAGACTTAGGAAAAGGGTAAGACCCATAAATCCTTAAAGGATTTGGAATTGAGAAAAGCTTGGTGAACAAGCTAATGGTTGTTTTTTTTTAGAACTTGATGTTTTGCGGGAAAAAGGAATCCAAAGCACATTTAATCACGGGAAGTTGGCCTTGTTTCTGCTTGATTGAGTTTCGGAAATTATGAGCATGAAATAGCTATGCCATATGCTATCTTTTGCTTGTGAAATGTTAGAATATTAAGGCAGGTTTTCAGGTGTTAAAGTGCATCTCGAAATAATGGTTTTGATGGCACTAGATGTAAAGGATGTAACTGGTCACATGTATATTGGAAAAATTGGAAGGCCTTGTTATGCCTACATGTGAATGGTTCAAAGGATTTCATGCAATTTTGTGCAATCATCAGGATGAATTCAAGGATGTATTGAGGTGAATGAACACATGTACTTGTCAATGGAAATAATGATATTCAATACTCCTTGGGAAATTTTGTGCGTGAGTTTCCTTGCTAGATTTGACATTCACTTTCACAGCTAGAAGTCTCGTACTTTCCTGGCTGTACCGCACACTTCACGACAACGTGCATTGTGGAAGATATTGGAAATTGAGTAAGAGTTGTTTTCTGAAACTAGGCATGGATCTGGTTGATTGACCTTGCTGGTCCTCAAAACGGATGAGTCCATGGCTCTTTTATATGGATCTGTGGGTTGATCTTGCTAATCTTCCACGGAGATTCCATTCTATTATATGAATATATTGCCGGTCACTATGAGCTAGGAACTATGGAAAAGGCCCCTGAGTGAACAGGTTGGTGAGCGTTCTGGTTGCCAATGATGCCATAAGTATACTGATCTGGAAATAAGGATTCAACCAGAGACTTTGAGGATTGTCATCAGTGACATAATGGTTTCATTAAAGGATTGTTTTAAAGTTAGTTGATGCTAAGAAAAAGGTAATTTCATATTGGGTGTGTAAGTGGTGTGACTAGTTTTATGTTTGCATAAACTTCCGGCTAGGGGGCCTTGGAACTCTTTTCCTTGGTACGCGGGATAAAACCTAACCAAATTCTGAATTGGATCCCATCACTATAGTGGTTGGGCGGTTGGCTAACCCATGGGACTAGATGGGGTTAGGCTAGATTGATGGATCCGTAAATCGAGACCCAATTTCTGTTATTACGATAGATAAAGTAAATCCCAGATAGTAATTGTTCTATGGATAGGAATCAACGGCTGTGCCTCTTGATGGGAAAAAAAGCGTTGATCCCAATGATCCAAGTGCAAGTTTCTTCCTTGATCCGACCGAGTATATTTATAGGTGCAGTCGGATCAGCGTGATCAGTAATGATCTTGACTACGTTAGAGTAAAAAGTTATCTTGGTGGAATCGCCCGTGCTTTTCGGGAAAGGGAAGTTTTTTCGGGTTTGGTTTTGGAAAAACCGACGGATTAGTCTCTTGTCCGGATATCCGTGGACGAGGCCCCGAGTGTGGGTCCCTGCCCCGCGCATGAAGTGCTACTTCCATTGCTAGTACCCCGAATCCGTCGCATAGTGGGGACAGGGATCTCACATCTTATCACCTCCTAACTTATCATCTTATCACATCTTAATTCATCTTATCACCTCCTAACTTATTTCATAAGCATCTTATCACCTCTTATCACATCTTATTCACCTCTTATCACATCCTATCACATCTCATATCTATTTATAGAATACATGAGAATTCTTATATTTGATTTTAGATTTCTTTACACATTTATTTATACATAAATTCTATTTAAGGAGATTATTACTTTCAAAGTAAAAATCAATCTTTTATGCATCTTCCTATGCATAAATTCATTTTAAATTAAAATGACACTTTTGAATTAAAATTCAATCTTTTATGCATCTTCCTATGCATAAATTCATTTTAAATGAAAATGACACTTTTGAATTAAAATTCAATCTTTTATGCATCTTCCTATGCATAAATTCAATTTAGATGAGAATGACACTTTTGAATTAAAAAACAATCTTTTATGCATCTTCTTATGCATAAATTCAATTTGGTAGGAATTACATTTTTTGAATAAAAGAATTTCTCTTATGCATAAAATCCATTTATGATGAAAATCACACTTTTAGTATAAAAAGAATATCTTTTATGCATGAAATCCAAATATGATAAAAGTAACACTTTTATAATAAAATAATCAACTCTTATGCATACCTCTATGCATGAAATTCAAATATGATAAAAGTAACACTTTTATAATAAAATAATCAACTCTTATGCATACCTCTATGCATGAAATTTAATTATGATAAAAGTAACACTTTTATACTAAAATAATCATCTTTTATGCATACCTCTATGCATGAAATTCAAATATGATAAAAGTAACACTTTTATAATAAAATAATCATCTTTTATGCATACCTCTATGCATGAAATTCAAATATGATAAAAGTAACACTTTTATAATAAAATAATAATCTTTTATGTATACCTCTATGCATGAAATTCAAATATGCATAATATAAAAATCAATTTCTCTAGGATTACAATGAATATCTTTCAATTAATCTAGGATGATAATTCCTAGAATATGGTAGAAAGTCCCCTTTTCATGCTTTGAATGAAGTTCCTTTTTGATGCGGTTTGGTTCCCTTTTGATTTGGTTTGGTTCAAGAGAGAGGAGAGATAAAAATATCACAGTATTTTTGAGTTTAAAACTCATTAAGCATGTGAAGTATGCACCTCCTTTAAGGGACTTCCCTTCCTTACATATGTGTCAAAAATGGAATCATTATACCCAAAATATCTCATATTTTTAATATTGCTCATAGTTTTTTACTAATAAACCTTGTACATTTTCAACTCTTCATCTTATGTGAGCATTTACTCATTTTTGGATACCTAAAATATCTCATATTTTTTATATTACTCATAGTTTCTTACTAATAAACCTTGTACATAGTCAACTTTTCATCTTATGTGAGCATTTACTCATTTTTGGGTATCTTCTTTTACAAATTGGATTTATCTCCTGCCTACACATGGATTGATGCTATTGGCCCATAGGAACCTTAATTGGACCATAATCCAAAAATTTCTGAAAATCTAGACCCTTAGGCTAAGGTCCTTTATACCCATTTCCAATTAATTTTACTGGCACATTGGAAAGTTCTTTTTGAATTTCTGCTTCAAGGGAATTCATCTTAATAATATGAGAAATTTTTCTATCTAAAAATATTCAAAATTTGAATATTCTCTCTCTAGAATATTTTCTCTCTCTATGTTAAAACAGTTAGAAACAAGATCTTTTATATTTGTGAAGAGAAATTTAATTATACGGGAAGATGCTAGTCATCTTGAGAGGCTGGGGAGGAATCTTACAATCACGCTTGAGTATCGTGGGCCACCGGACTAATGGTCTAATAAAGTCAATTTTTCCCTTTTCAAATGGTTGAAGAGAAACTACTATAAGGTGGGGCATTTTATCATGGCGGTTATGAATAGCAGCAAACATGCGTAGAAGAGCAAGGGGAGAATCATGCATATTATAAAAGGAATAGACTTAGGGAACATTGGCAAAGGTTGATTTCTATGATCATTCGTAAAAGGTGAAGTCAAAGGTCAAAACGGTAGCACATGGAAAGTCCAAGGAGGCACGTGGCACAAGGGTGCACATATGTATCTTGTGAGTAGGGAGCTCCATGAGAGCTATAAAAGGATGTACCTGTGTCAATTCCAATGGAACGCGGCTATGATGGTGTATTTCTTAATTGTTGTCATTATCTTGGTACTGGCTTAATCTTTTTCTGTGTATTATCTTAATTGCGATATGCTTAATCACGTTCTTATATAGTTCTGATCCACCTTGAGCTTAATCATGCTTGATTTCTTAACAGAGTATTTGTAATGTACGACCATAAGTTAACTCAATAAGAACTTGATTACGTTATTGATGAAGTGGGTTCCCCTATCGCTTACTAGTTTAAGTGGATATCCAAATCTAGAAACTATATTCTCGTAAAGGAATTTGGTTGTTGCCTGTGTAGCATCACCCTTTTGGGTTAGATGGGCCTCTACCCGCTTGAAACAACAGTATGTGAGAGGTAGAGACCATGATGAATCACTGTGAGATCCCTGTCCCCACCGCGCAATGGATTCGGGGTGCTAGCAGCGGAAGTAGCACATCTTGCGCGGGTCAGGGTCCCACACTCGGGGCCTCGCTCACGGATATCCGGACAAGAGACTAATCTGTCGGATTTTCCAAAACCGAACCCGAAAAAACTTCCCTTATCCGGAAAGCACGGGCGATTCCACCGGGATAACTTTTTACTCTAACGTAGTCAAGACCATTACTGATCAAACTGATCCGACTGCACCTATAAAGATACTCGGTCAGATCAAGGAAGAAACTTGCACTTGGATCATTGGGATCAACGCTTTTTTCCCATCAAGAGGCACAGCCGTTGATTCCTATCCATAGAACAATCCATAGAACGATTACTATCTGGGATTTACTTTATCTATTATAATAACGGAAATTGAGTCTCGATTTACGGATCCATCAGTCCAGCCTAACCCCATCCAGTCCCATGGGTTAGCCAACCGCCCAACCACTGTTGTGATGGGATCCAATTAGGAATTTGGTTAGGTTTTGTCTCGGGTACCAAGCAAAAGAGTTCCAAGGCCCCCTAGCCGGAAGTTCATGCAAACATAAAACTAGTCACACCACTTACACACCCAATATGAAATTGCCTTTTTCTCAGCATCAGCTAACTTTAAAACAATCCTTTAATGAAACCATTATGTCACTGATGACAATCCTCAAAGTCTGTGGCTGAATCCTCATTTCCAGTCATTCATTCATCGGTGTACTTATGGCATCATTGGCAACCAGAACGCTCACCACATGTTCATTCAGGGGCCGTTTCCATAGTTCATAGCTCATAGTAACCGGCAATATATTCATATAACAGAATGGAATCTCCGTGGAAGATCAGCAAGATCAACCCACAGATCCATATAAAAGAGACATGGACTCATCCGTTGAGGACCAGCAAGGTCAATCAACCAGATCCATGCCCGATTTCAGAAAACAACTCTTACTCCTTGTTCCAATATCTTCCACGACGCACGTGTGGGTATCTTCGGTGACCCAGAGCCCGAGCACCGTATGGTCAGCACCCTCTAGGATCCTTCTCGCAGGTCACCTAGCGCTTCACTCATAGGCCGCTTCCTTGGTCCCTCATCCACCGTACCGGAAGCTCACCATTTAAATCAAACCGAAGGTTGGTCAAGACCTCGGTCGACCTTGCTACGTGAGACGTCCTCCATTGACTCTCCGTTAGCAATTGCAACTTTAACAGTTAGGTCTTCATGACCTTAATCCACAAGATGGTCAAAATGCTTTCCCAGTATTCTTGACATAAAAGAGTCATTTACAAACAGTCACAAAATACAGTTTCTAAATCGAACTCTCGTCTTTCCACATTATCCCTCCTTAGTCCACATTACTTATTCCACATTCCATTCAATGTGTACTCATTCTCATCCATTTCCTCATATCGACGACACATTAATTCACATACACATTCACATTCACATCCATACATCCACATCTACATGCATACATCCATTTTCACATTCTCATTTATACATCCACATCCCATATCCACATTCATACATACACATCCATATCCACATCCATACATCCACATCCACATCCACATTCACATCCATACATCCACATCTACATGCATACATCCATTTTCACATCCTCATTTCTACATCCACATCCCATATCCGCATTCATACATACACATCCATATCCACATCCATACATCCACATCTACATGCATACATCCACATCCACCTACATACATACATCCATATCCACATTCCCATTCACATCTATACATCCACGTCTACATCCACATACATACATACATCCACATCCACATTCCACATTCACATCTATACATCCACATCTACATCCACATTCACATACATCCACATCCACATTTCCATTCACATCTATACATCCACATCTACATCCACATTCACATCTATGCATATACATCTTTATGCATATATCCATTTTCACATTCATACATCCACACTCCCATCTCCACATCCACACATCCACATACATACATCCATTTCCACATTCCCATTCATATAACCCCATATGCCTTCACATCTAATCTTTTACATCATATCCATTCTCGCCCTATTACAATCCATATACATCTTATCCTATCACATACACTTCTTACCTCATCCCATACACATCTTATCACATCTTAATTCATCTTATCACCTCCAAACTTATTTCATAAGCATCTTATCACCTCTTATCACATCTTATTCACCTCTTATCACATCCTATCAGATCTCATATCTATTTATAGAATACAAGAGAATTCTTATATTTGATATAAGATTTATTTACACATTTATTTATGCATAAATTCTATTTAAGGAGATTAATACTTTCAAAGTAAAAATCAATCTTTTATGCATCTTCCTATGCATAAATTCATTTTAAATGAAAATGACACTTTTGAACTAAAATTCAATCTTTTATGCATCTTCCTATGCATAAATTCAATTTAGATGAGAATGACACTTTTGAATTAAAAAATAATCTTTTATGCATCTTCTTATGCATAAATTCAATTTGGTAGGAATTACACTTTTAGAATAAAAGAATTTCTCTTATGCATCTAAATTATGCATAAAATCCATTTATGATGAAAATCACACTTTTAGTATAAAAAGAATATCTTTTATGCATACCTCTATGCATGAAATCCAAATATGATAAAAGTAACACTTTTATAATAAAATAATCAACTCTTATGCATACCTCTATGCATGAAATTCAAATATGATAAAAGTAACACTTTTATAATAAAATAATCAACTCTTATGCCTACCTCTATGCATGAAATTCAATTATGATAAAAGTAACACTTTTATAATAAAATAATCATCTTTTATGCATACCTCTATGCATGAAATTCAAATATGATAAAAGTAACACTTTTATAATAAAATAATCATCTTTTATGCATACCTCTATGCATGAAATTCAAATATGATAAAAGTAACACTTTTATAATAAAATAATAATCTTTTATGTATACCTCTATGCATGAAATTCAAATATGCATAATATAAAAATCAATTTCTCTAGGATTACAATGAATATCTTTCAATTAATCTAGGATGATAATTCCTAGAATATGGTAGAAAGTCCTCTTTTCATGCTTTGAATGAAGTTCCTTTTTGATGCGGTTTGGTTCCCTTTTGATTTGGTTTGGTTCAAGAGAGAGGAGAGATAAAAATATCATAGTATTTTTAAGTTTAAAACTCATTCAAGCATGTGAAGTATGCACCTCCTTTAAGGGACTTCCCTTCCTTACATATGTGTCAAAAATGGAATCATTATACCCAAAATATCTCATATTTTTAATATTGCTCATAGTTTTTTACTAATAAACCTTGTACATTTTCAACTCTTCATCTTATGTGAGCATTTACTCATTTTTGGATACCCAAAATATCTCATATTTTTTATATTACTCATAGTTTCTTACTAATAAACCTTGTACATAGTCAACTTTTCATCTTATGTGAGCATTTACTCATTTTTGGGTATCTTCTTTTACAAATTGGATTTATCTCCTCCCTACACATGGATTGATGCTATTGGCCCATAGGAACCTTAATTGGACCATAATCCAAAAATTTCTGAAAATCTAGACCCTTAGGCTAAGGTCCTTTATACCCATTTCCAATTAATTTTACTGCCACATTGGAAAGTTCTTTTTGAATTTTTGCTTCAGGGGAATTCATCTTAATAATATGAGAAATTTTTCTATCTAAAAATATTCAAAATTTGAATATTCTCTCTCTAGAATATTTTCTCTCTCTATGTTAAAACGGTTAGAAACAAGATCTTTTATATTTGTGAAGAGGAATTTAATTATACGGGAAGATGCTGGTCATCTTGAGAGGCTGGGGAGGAATCTTACAATCACGCTTGAGTATCGTGGGCCACCGGACTAATGGTCTAATAAAGTCAATTTTCTCCTTTTCAAATGGTTGAAGAGAAACTACTATAAGGTGGGGCATTCTATCATGGCGGTTATGAATAGCAGCAAACATGCGTAGAAGAGCAAGGGGAGAATCATGCATATTATAAAAGGAATAGACTTAGGGAACATTGGCAAAGGTTGATTTCTATGATCATTCGTAAAAGGTGAAGTCAAGGTCAAAACGGTAGCACATGTAAAGTCCAAGGAGGCACGTGGCACAAGGGTGCACATATGTATCTTGTGAGTAGGGAGCTCCATGAGAGCTATAAAAGGATGTACGTGCGTCAATTCCAATGGAACGCGGCTATGATGGTGTATTTCTTAATTGTTGTCATTATCTTGGTACTGGCTTAATCTTTTTCTGTGTATTATCTTAATTGCGATATGCTTAATCACGTTCTCATATAGTTCTGATCCACCTTGAGCTTAATCATGCTTGATTTCTTAACAGAGTATTTGTAATGTACGACCATAAGTTAACTCAACAAGAACTTGATTACGTTATTGATGAAGTGGGTTCCCCTATCGCTTACTAGTTTAAGTGGATATCCAAATCTAGAAACTATATTCTCGTAAAGGAATTTGGTTGTTGCCTCTGTAGCATCACCCTTTTGGGTTAGATGGGCCTCTACCCGCTTGATACAACAGTATGTGAGAGGTAGAGACCATGATGAATCACTGTGAGATCCCTGTCCCCACCGCGCAATGGATTCGGGGTGCTAGCAGCGGAAGTAGCACATCTTGCGCGGGTCAGGGTCCCACACTCGGGGCCTCGCTCTCACGGATATCCGGACAAGAGACTAATCTGTCGGTTTTTCCAAAACCGAACCCGGAAAAACTTCCCTTGTCCGGAAAGCACGGGGATTCCACTAGGATAACTTTTTACTCTAACGTAGTCAAGACCATTACTGATCAAACTGATCCGACTGCACCTATAAAGATACTCGGTCAGATCAAGGAAGAAACTTGCACTTGGATCATTGGGATCAACGCTTTTTCCCCATCAAGAGGCACAGCCGTTGATTCCTATCCATAGAACAATCCATAGAACGATTACTATCTGGGATTTACTTTATCTATCGTAATAACAGAAATTGAGTCTCGATTTACGGATCCATCAGTCCAGCCTAACCCCATCCAGTCCCATGGGTTAGCCAACCGCCCAACCACTGTTGTGATGGGATCCAATTAGGAATTTGGTTAGGTTTTGTCTCGGGTACCAAGGAAAAGAGTTCCAAGGCCTCCTAGTCGGAAGTTCATGCAAACATAAAACTAGTCACACCACTTACACACCCAATATGAAATTGCCTTTTTCTCAGCATCAGCTAACTTTAAAACAATCCTTTAATGAAACCATTATGTCACTGATGACAATCCTCAAAGTCTGTGGCTGAATCCTCATTTCCAGTCATTCATTCATCGGTGTACTTATGGCATCATTGGCAACCAGAACGCTCACCACATGTTCATTCAGGGGCCGTTTCCATAGTTCATAGCTCATAGTAACCGGCAATATATTCATATAACAGAATGGAATCTCCGTGGAAGATCAGCAAGATCAACCCACAGATCCATATAAAAGAGCCATGGACTCATCCGTTGAGGACCAGCAAGGTCAATCAACCAGATCCATGCCCGATTTCAGAAAACAACTCTTACTCCATTTTCCAATATCTTCCACGACGCACGTGTGGGTATCTTCGGTGACCCAGAGCCCGAGCACCGTATGGTCAGCACCCTCTAGGATCCTTCTCGCAGGTCACCTAGCGCTTCACTCATAGGCCGCTTCCTTGGTCCCTCATCCACCGTACCGGAAGCTCACCATTTAAATCGAAGGCTGGTCAAGACCTCGGTCGACCTTGCTACGCGAGACGTCCTCCATTGACTCTCCGTTAGCAGTTGCAACTTTAACAGTTAGGTCTTCATGACCTTAATCCACAAGATGGTCAAAATGCTTTCCCAGTATTCTTGACATAAAAGAGTCATTTACAAGCAGTCACAAAATACAGTTTCTAAATCGAACTCTCGTCTTTCCACATTATCCCTCCTTAGTCCACATTACTTATTCCACATTCCATTCAATGTGTACTCATTCTCATCCATTTCCTCATATCGACGACACATTAATTCACATACACATTCACATTCACATCCATACATCCACATCTACATGCATACATCCATTTTCACATTCTCATTTATACATCCACATCCCATATCCACATTCATACATACACATCCATATCCACATCCATACATCCACATCCACATCCACATTCACATCCATACATCCACATCTACATGCATACATCCATTTTCACATCCTCATTCCTACATCCACATCCCATATCCGCATTCATACATACACATCCATATCCACATCCATACATCCACATCTACATGCATACATCCACATCCACCTACATACATACATCCACATCCACATTCCCATTCGCATCTATACATCCACGTCTAGATCCACATACATACATACATCCACATCCACATTCCACATTCCCATCTATACATCCACATCTACATCCACATTCACATACATCCACATCCACATTTCCATTCCCATCTATACATCCACATCTACATCCACATTCACATCTATGCATATACATCTTTATGCATATATCCATTTTCACATTCATACATCCACACTCCCATCTCCACATCCACACATCCACATACATACATCCATTTCCACATTCCCATTCATATAACCCCATATGCCTTCATATCTAATCTTTTACATCATATCCATTCTCGCCCTATTACAATCCATATACATCTTATCCTATCACATACACTTCTTACCTCATCCCATACACATCTTATCACATCTTAATTCATCTTATCACCTCCTAACTTATTTCATAAGCATCTTATCACCTCTTATCACATCTTATTCACCTCTTATCACATCCTATCACATCTCATATATATTTATAGAATACAAGAGAATTCTTATATTTGATATAAGATTTATTTACACATTTATTTATGCATAAATTCTATTTAAGGAGATTAATATTTTCAAAGTAAAAATCAATCTTTTATGCATCTTCCTATGCATAAATTCATTTTAAATGAAAATGACACTTTTGAATTAAAATTCAATCTTTTATGCATCTTCCTATGCATAAATTCAATTTAGATGAGAATGACACTTTTGAATTAAAAAACAATCTTTTATGCATCTTCTTATGCATAAATTCAATTTGGTAGGAATTACACTTTTAGAATAAAAGAATTTCTCTTATGCATCTAAATTATGCATAAAATCCATTTATGATGAAAATCACACTTTTAGTATAAAAAGAATATCTTTTATGCATACCTCTATGCATGAAATCCAAATATGATAAAAGTAACACTTTTATAATAAAATAATCAACTCTTATGCATACCTCTATGCATGAAATTCAAATATGATAAAAGTAACACTTTTATAATAAAATAATCAACTCTTATGCATACCTCTATGCATGAAATTCAATTATGATAAAAGTAACTCTTTTATAATAAAATAATAATCTTTTATGCATACCTCTATGCATGAAATTCAAATATGATAAAAGTAACACTTTTATAATAAAATAATCATCTTTTATGCATACCTCTATGCATGAAATTCAAATATGATAAAAGTAACACTTTTATAATAAAATAATAATCTTTTATGTATACCTCTATGCATGAAATTCAAATATGCATAATATAAAAATCAATTTCTCTAGGATTACAATGAATATCTTTCAATTAATCTAGGATGATAATTCCTAGAATATGGTAGAAAGTCCTCTTTTCATGCTTTGAATGAAGTTCCTTTTTGATGCGGTTTGGTTCCCTTTTGATTTGGTTTGGTTCAAGAGAGAGGAGAGATAAAAATATCACAGTATTTTTTAGTTTAAAACTCATTCAAGCATGTGAAGTATGCACCTCCTTTAAGGGACTTCCCTTCCTTACATATGTGTCAAAAATGGAATCATTATACCCAAAATATCTCATATTTTTAATATTGCTCATAGTTTTTTACTAATAAACCTTGTACATTTTCAACTCTTCATCTTATGTGAGCATTTACTCATTTTTGGATACCCAAAATATCTCATATTTTTTATATTACTCATAGTTTCTTACTAATAAACCTTGTACATAGTCAACTTTTCATCTTATGTGAGCATTTACTCATTTTTGGGTATCTTCTTTTACAAATTGGATTTATCTCCTCCCTACACATGGATTGATGCTATTGGCCCATAGGAACCTTAATTGGACCATAATCCAAAAATTTCTGAAAATCTAGACCCTTAGGCTAAGGTCCTTTATACCCATTTCCAATTAATTTTACTGCCACATTGGAAAGTTCTTTTTGAATTTTTGCTTCAGGGGAATTCATCTTAATAATATGAGAAATTTTTCTATCTAAAAATATTCAAAATTTGAATATTCTCTCTCTAGAATATTTTCTCTCTCTATGTTAAAACGGTTAGAAACAAGATCTTTTATATTTGTGAAGAGGAATTTAATTATACGGGAAGATGCTGGTCATCTTGAGAGGCTGGGGAGGAATCTTACAATCACGCTTGAGTATCGTGGGCCACCGGACTAATGGTCTAATAAAGTCAATTTTCTCCTTTTCAAATGGTTGAAGAGAAACTACTATAAGGTGGGGCATTTTATCATGGCGGTTATGAATAGCAGCAAACATGCGTAGAAGAGAAAGGGGAGAATCATGCATATTATAAAAGGAATAGACTTAGGGAACATTGGCAAAGGTTGATTTCTATGATCATTCGTAAAAGGTGAAGTCAAAGGTCAAAACGGTAGCACATGGAAAGTCCAAGGAGGCACGTGGCACAAGGGTGCACATATGTATCTTGTGAGTAGGGAGCTCCATGAGAGCTATAAAAGGATGTACGTGCGTCAATTCCAATGGAACGCGGCTATGATGGTGTATTTCTTAATTGTTGTCATTATCTTGGTACTGGCTTAATCTTTTTCTGTGTATTATCTTAATTGCGATATGCTTAATCATGTTCTCATATAGTTCTGATCCACCTTGAGCTTAATCATGCTTGATTTCTTAACAGAGTATTTGTAATGTACGACCATAAGTTAACTCAACAAGAACTTGATTACGTTATTGATGAAGTGGGTTCCCCTATCGCTTACTAGTTTAAGTGGATATCCAAATCTAGAAACTATATTCTCGTAAAGGAATTTGGTTGTTGCCTGTGTAGCATCACCCTTTTGCGTTAGACGGGCCTCTACCCGCTTGATACAATAGTATGTGAGAGGTAGAGACCATGATGAATCACTGTGAGATCCCTGTCCCCACCGCGCAACGGATTCGGGGTGCTAGCAGCGGAAGTAGCACATCTTGCGCGGGTCAGGGTCCCACACTCGGGGCCTCGCTCTCACGGATATCCGGACAAGAGACTAATCTGTCGGTTTTTCCAAAACCGAACCCGGAAAAACTTCCCTTATCCGGAAAGCACGGGCGATTCCACTAGGATAACTTTTTACTCTAACGTAGTCAAGACCATTACTGATCAAACTGATCCGACTGCACCTATAAAGATACTCGGTCAGATCAAGGAAGAAACTTGCACTTGGATCATTGGGATCAACGCTTTTTCCCCATCAAGAGGCACAGCCGTTGATTCCTATCCATAGAACAATCCATAGAACGATTACTATCTGGGATTTACGTTATCTATCGTAATAACAGAAATTGAGTCTCGATTTACGGATCCATCAGTCCAGCCTAACCCCATCCAGTCCCATGGGTTAGCCAACCGCCCAACCACTGTAGTGATGGGATCCTTTTAGGAATTTGGTTAGGTTTTGTCTCGGGTACCAAGGAAAAGAGTTCCAAGGCCCCCTAGCTGGAAGTTCATGCAAACATAAAACTAGTCACACCACTTACACACCCAATATGAAATTGCCTTTTTCTCAGCATCAGCTAACTTTAAAACAATCCTTTAATGAAACCATTATGTCACTGATGACAATCCTCAAAGTCTCTGGCTGAATCCTCATTTCCAGTCATTCATTCATCGGTGTACTTATGGCATCATTGGCAACCAGAACGCTTACCACATGTTCATTCAGGGGCTGTTTCCATAGTTCCTAGCTCATAGTAACTGGCAATATATTCATATAACAGAATGGAATCTCCGTGGAAGATCAGCAAGATCAACCCACAGATCCATATAAAAGAGCCATGGACTCATCCGTTAGCAAGGTCAATCAACCAGATCCATGCCCGATTTTAGAAAACAACTCTTACTCCTTGTTCCAATATCTTCCACGACGCACGTGTGGGTATCTTCAGCGACCCAGAGCCCGAGCACCGTATGGTCAGCACCCTCTAGGATCCTTCGCAGGTCACCTAGCGCTTCACTCATAGGCCGCTTCCTTGGTCCCTCATCCACCGTACCGGAAGCTCACCATTCGAAGGTTGGTCAAGACCTCGGTCGACCTTGCTACGCGAGACGTCCTCCATTGACTCTCCGTTAGCAGTTGCAACTTTAATAGTTAGGTCTTCATGACCTTAATCCAAAAGATGGTCAAAATGCTTTCCCAGTATTCTTGACATAAAAGAGTCATTTACAAACAGTCACAAAATACAGTTTCTAAATCGAACTCTCGTCTTTCCACATTATCCCTCCTTAGTCCACATTACTTATTCCACATTCCATTCAATGTGTACTCATTCTCATCCATTTCCTCATATCGACGACACATTAATTCACATACACATTCACATTCACATCCATACATCCACATCTACATGCATACATCCAGTTTCACATTCTAATTTATACATCCACATCCCATATCCACATTCATACATACACATCCATATCCACATCCACATCCACATCCACATTCACATCCATACATCCACATCTACATGCATACATCCATTTTCACATCCTCATTCCTACATCCACATCCCATATCCGCATTCATACATACACATCCATATCCACATCCATACATCCACATCTACATGCATACATCCACATCCACCTACATACATACATCCACATCCACATTCCCATTCACATCTATACATCCACGTCTACATCCACATACATACATACATCCACATCCACATTCCACATTCACATCTACATCCACATTCACATACATCCACATCCACATTTTCATTCACATCTATACATCCACATCTACATCCACATTCACATCTATGCATATACATCTTTATGCATATATCCATTTTCACATTCATACATCCACACTCCCATCTCCACATCCACACATCCACATACATACATCTATTTCCACATTCCCATTCATATAACCCCATATGCCTTCATATCTAATCTTTTACATCATATCTATTCTCGCCCTATTACAATCCATATACATCTTATCCTATCACATACACTTCTTACCTCATCCCACACACATCTTATCACATCTTAATTCATCTTATCACCTCCTAACTTATTTCATAAGCATCTTATCACCTCTTATCACATCTTATTCACCTCTTATCACATCCTATCACATCTCATATCTATTTATAGAATACAAGAGAATTCTTATATTTGATATAAGATTTATTTACACATTTATTTATGCATAAATTCTATTTAAGGAGATTAATATTTTCAAAGTAAAAATCAATCTTTTATGCATCTTCCTATGCATAAATTCATTTTAAATGAAAATGACACTTTTGAATTAAAATTCAATCTTTTATGCATCTTCCTATGCATAAATTCAATTTAGATGAGAATGACACTTTTGAATTAAAAAACAATCTTTTGTGCATCTTCTTATGCATAAATTCAATTTGGTAGGAATTACACTTTTAGAATAAAAGAATTTCTCTTATGCATCTAAATTATGCATAAAATCCATTTATGATGAAAATCACACTTTTAGTATAAAAAGAATATCTTTTATGCATACCTCTATGCATGAAATCCAAATATGATAAAAGTAACACTTTTATAATAAAATAATCAACTCTTATGCATACCTCTATGCATGAAATTCAAATATGATAAAAGTAACACTTTTATAATAAAATAATCAACTCTTATGCATACCTCTATGCATGAAATTCAATTATGATAAAAGTAACACTTTTATAATAAAATAATCATCTTTTATGCATACCTCTATGCATGAAATTCAAATATGATAAAAGTAACAATTTTATAATAAAATAATAATCTTTTATGTATACCTCTATGCATGAAATTCAAATATGCATAATATAAAAATCAATTTCTCTAGGATTACAATGAATATCTTTCAATTAATCTAGGATGATAATTCCTAGAATATGGTAGAAAGTCCTCTTTTCATGCTTTGAATGAAGTTCCTTTTTTGATGCGGTTTGGTTCCCTTTTGATTTGGTTTGGTTCAAGAGAGAGGAGAGATAAAAATATCACAGTATTTTTGAGTTTAAAACTCATTCAAGCATGTGAAGTATGCACCTCCTTTAAGGGACTTCCCTTCCTTACATATGTGTCAAAAATGGAATCATTATATCCAAAATATCTCATATTTTTAATATTGCTCATAGTTTTTTACTAATAAACCTTGTAAATTTTCAACTCTTCATCTTATGTGAGCATTTACTCATTTTTGGATACCCAAAATATCTCATATTTTTGATATTACTCATAGTTTCTTACTAATAAACCTTGTACATAGTCAACTTTTCATCTTATGTGAGCATTTACTCATTTTTGGGTATCTTCTTTTACAAATTGGATTTATCTCCTCCCTACACATGGATTGATGCTATTGGCCCATAGGAACCTTAATTGGACCATAATCCAAAAATTTCTAAAAATCTAGACCCTTAGGCTAAGGTCCTTTATACCCATTTCCAACTAATTTTACTGGCACATTGGAAAGTTCTTTTTGAATTTCTGCTTCAAGGGAATTCATCTTAATAATATGAGAAATTTTTCTATCTAAAAATATTCAAAATTTGAATATTCTCTCTCTAGAATATTTTCTCTCTCTATGTTAAAACGGTTAGAAACAAGATCTTTTATATTTATGAAGTGGAATTTAATTATACGGGAAGATGCTGGTCATCTTGAGAGGCTGGGGAGGAATCTTACAATCATGCTTGAGTATCGTGGGCCACCGGACTAATGGTCTAATAAAGTCAATTTTCCCCTTTTCAAATGGTTGAAGAGAAACTACTATAAGCTGGGGCATTTTATCATGGCGGTTATGAATAGCAGCAAACATGCGTAGAAGAGCAAGGGGAGAATCATGCATATTATAAAAGGAATAGACTTAGGGAACATTGGCAAAGGTTGATTTCTATGATCATTTGTAAAAGGTGAAGTCAAAGGTCAAAACGGTAGCACATGGAAAGTCCAAGGAGGCACGTGGCACAAGGGTGCACATATGTATCTTGTGAGTAGGGAGCTCCATGAGAGCTATAAAAGGATGTACCTGCATCAATTCCAATGGAACGCGGCTATGATGATGTATTTCTTAATTGTTGTCATTATCTTGGTACTGGCTTAATCTTTTTCTGTGTATTATCTTAATTGCGATATGCTTAATCACGTTCTCATATAGTTCTGATCCACCTTGAGCTTAATCATGCTTGATTTCTTAACAGAGTATTTGTAATGTACGACCATAAGTTAACTCAACAAGAACTTGATTACGTTACTGATGAAGTGGATTCCCCTATCGCTTACTAGTTTAAGTGGATATCCAAATCTAGAAACTATACTCTCGTAAAGGAATTTGGTTGTTGCCTGTGTAGCATCACCCTTTTGGGTTAGATGGGCCTCTACCCGCTTGATACAATAGTATGTGAGAGGTAGAGACCATGATGAATCACTGTGAGATCCCTGTCCCCACCGCGCAACGGATTCGGGGTGCTAGCAGCGGAAGTAGCACATCTTGCGCGGGTCACGGTCCCACACTCGTCGGGGCCTCGCTCTCACGGATATCCGACAAGAGACTAATCTGTCGATTTTTCCAAAACCGAACCCGGAAAAACTTCCCTTATCCGGAAAGCACGGGCGATTCCACTAGGATAACTTTTTACTCTAACGTAGTCAAGACCATTACTGATCAAACTGATCCGACTGCACCTATAAAGATACTCGATCAGATCAAGGAAGAAACTTGCACATGGATCATTGGGATCAACACTTTTTCCCCATCAAGAGGCACAGCCGTTGATTCCTATCCATAGAACAATCCATAGAACGATTACTATCTGGGATTTACTTTATCTATCGTAATAACAGAAATTGAGTCTCGATTTACGGATCCATCAGTCCAGCCTAACCCCATCCACAGTCCCATGGGTTAGCCAACTGCCCAACCACTGTAGTGATGGGATCCAATTAGGAATTTGGTTAGGTTTTGTCTCGGGTACCAAGGAAAAGAGTTCCAAGGCCCCCTAGCCGGAAGTTCATGCAAACATAAAACTAGTCACACCACTTACACACCCAATATGAAATTGCCTTTTTCTCAGCATCAACTAACTTTAAAACAATCCTTTAATGAAACCATTATGTCACTGATGACAATCCTCAAAGTCTCTGGCTGAATCCTTATTTCCAGTCATTCATTCATCGGTGTACTTATGGCATCATTGGCAACCAGAACGCTCACCACCTGTTCATTCAGGGGCCGTTTCCATAGTTCCTAGCTCATAGTAACCGGCAATATATTCATATAACAGAATGGAATCTCCATGGAAGATCAGCAAGATCAACCCACAGATCCATATAAAAGAGCCATGGACTCATCCGTTGAGGACCAGCAAGGTCAATCAACCAGATCCATGCCCGATTTCAGAAAGCAACTCTTACTCCTTGTTCCAATATCTTCCACGACGCACGTGTGGGTATCTTCGACGACCCAGAGCCCGAGCACCGTATGGTCAGCACCCTCTAGGATCCTTCGCAGGTCACCTAGCGCTTCACTCATAGGCCGCTTCCTTGGTCCCTCATCCACCGTACCGGAAGCTCACCATTTAAATCGTTGGTCAAGACCTCGGTCGACCTTGCTACGCGAGACGTCCTAGCAGTTGCAACTTTAACAGTTAGGTCTTCATGACCTTAATCCACAAGATGGTCCAAATGCTTTCCCAGTATTCTTGACATAAAAGAGTCATTTACAAACAGTCACAAAATACAGTTTCTAAATCGAACTCTCGTCTTTCCACATTATCCCTCCTTAGTCCACATTACTTATTCCACATTCCAT
The DNA here is from genome assembly GCF_041138505.1 of Cibotium barometz. Classification (NCBI taxonomy): domain Eukaryota; kingdom Viridiplantae; phylum Streptophyta; class Polypodiopsida; order Cyatheales; family Cibotiaceae; genus Cibotium; species Cibotium barometz. Next base: position 35,522,799 of record NC_141097.1, on the reverse strand, counting down.
TCAATGTATACTCATTCTCATCCATTTCCTCATATCGACGACACATTAATTCACATACACATTCACATTTACATCCATACATCCACATCTACATGCATACATCCATTTTCACATTCTCATTTACATCCACATTCTCATTTACATCCACATCTACATGCATACATCCATTTTCACATTCTCATTTATACATCCACATCCCATATCCACATTCATACATACACATCCATATCCACATTCATACATCCACATCCACATCTACATTCACATCCATACATCCACATCTACATGCATACATCCATTTTCACATCCTCATTCCTACATCCACATCCCATATCCGCATTCATACATACACATCTATATCCACATCCATACATCCACATCTACATGCATACATCCACATCCACCTACATACATACATCCACATCCACATTCCCATTCACATCTATACATCCACATCTACATCCACATACATACATACATCCACATCCACATCCCACATTCACATCTATACATCCACATCTACATCCACATTCACATACATCCACATCCACATTCCCATTCACATCTATACATCCACATCTACATCCACATTCACATCTATGCATATATCCATTTTCACATTCATACATCCACACTCCCATTTCCACATCCACACATCCACATACATACATCCATTTCCACATTCCCATTCATATAACCCCATATGCCTTCACATCTAATCTTTTACATCATATCCATTCTCGCCCTATTACAATCCATATACATCTTATCCTATCACATACACTTCTTACCTCATCCCATACACATCTTATCACATCTTAATTCATCTTATCACCTCCTAACTTATTTCATAAGCATCTTATCACCTCTTATCACATCTTATTCACCTCTTATCACATCCTATCACATCTCATATCTATTTATAGAATACAAGAGAATTCTTATATTTGATATAAGATTTATTTACACATTTATTTATGCATAAATTCTATTTAAGGAGATTAATATTTTCAAAGTAAAAATCAATCTTTTATGCATCTTCCTATGCATAAATTCATTTTAAATGAAAATGACACTTTTGAATTAAAATTCAATCTTTTATGCATCTTCCTATGCATAAATTCAATTTAGATGAGAATGACACTTTTGAATTAAAAAACAATCTTTTATGCATCTTCTTATGCATAATTCAATTTGGTAGGAATTACACTTTTAGAATAAAAGAATTTCTCTTATGCATCTAAATTATGCATAAAATCCATTTATGATGAAAATCACACTTTTAGTATAAAAAGAATATCTTTTATGCATACCTCTATGCATGAAATCCAAATATGATAAAAGTAACACTTTTATAATAAAATAATCAACTCTTATGCATACCTCTGCATGAAATTCAAATATGATAAAAGTAACACTTTTATAATAAAATAATCAACTTTTATGCATACCTCTATGCATGAAATTCAATTATGATAAAAGTAACACTTTTATAATAAAATAATCATCTTTTATGCATACCTCTATGCATGAAATTCAAATATGATAAAAGTAACACTTTTATAATAAAATAATCATCTTTTATGCATACCTCTATGCATAAAATTCAAATATGATAAAAGTAACACTTTTATAATAAAATAATCATCTTTTATGCATACCTCTATGCATGAAATTCAAATATGCATAATATAAAAATCAATTTCTCTAGGATTACAATGAATATCTTTCAATTAATCTAGGATGATAATTCCTAGAATATGGTAGGAAGTCCTCTTTTCATGCTTTGAATGAAATTATTTTATGCGTAATTTTTATAAAAATTTTGCCATAGCTCCGCTGCTATGATGACTGATAAATCTCAATTTTTCTAAGGGATAAAGCTTATCATTAAGAAAATAATTAGAATGGTCCCTAATTGGATCATTAATCCATAATGGATTGAATCATCAATATTCATGAAATACATAAACTAAAAGCATAGAAAAAAGCCATTAATTTGGCCCTCAAGAATAGATTAATCTTGGATTAAGGAAAAGCTTTATGAAAAGCTTCATTTGGATTGAGAATGGGTCATGAGTATGATCATTTCTTGAGTGAGAGAGAGAAATTACATAAAAATCATTTGAATTAAGCATAAATGGAAATTTATGTAATTCTTAACTATCATTAATCAATTAACTTCAATAGCATTCATCAAATTATGTAACTCTTCAGTACCATTCATCAATTAACTTCAATAGCATTCAAAAACCATTCCAATTAAGCTTCTCAAGCTTGAGTGAGAGAGAAATTACATAAAAACCATTTGAATTAAGCATAAATGAAAATTTATGTAATTCTTAACTATCATTAATCAATTAACTTCAATAGCATTCATCAAATTATGTAACTCTTCACTACCATTCATCACTTAACTTCAATAGCATTCAAAAACCATTCTAATTAAGCTTCTCAAGCTTGAGAGGGGTTGAGAAGAGAGAAACATTGAGAAATTATAGAAAAGATCAAAATTCACCATTTACCTTACAAATTGCTTGATTCTTTGTTCACAGTAGAGGCCCCCAACCAATCAATTGGTTTAGTATGTGGATGGAGCCACCAATGGGGATCGAAGAAAGAGGGAAACTCCAATTTCTTCAATTTGGAGAGAATTTTAGAGAATAGTAGAAATTAGCATTATTTCAGCATAACTCTAGTATAGTAAAATTCTCCTATTTTTTTCAAAGGACTCATGTTCTATTTATAGGAGAGGGAGGCTCTAACCAAGGCTAACTGATTTCTAGAATTTTTGAGATTCAATTTGGTTGAATTTGGACTAGATTTGGACCTAGTTTGGTTCCTTTTTTATTCGGTTTGGTTCCCTTTTGATTTGGTTTGGTTCAAGAGAGAGGAGAGATAAAAATATCACAGTATTTTTGAGTTTAAAACTCATTCAAGCATGTGAAGTATGCACCTCCTTTAAGGGACTCCCCTTCCTTACATATGTGTCAAAAATAGAATCATTATACCCAAAATATCTCATATTTTCAATATTGCTCATAGTTTTTTACTAATAAACCTTGTACATTTTCAACTCTTCATCTTATGTGAGCATTTACTCATTTTTGGATACCCAAAATATCTCATTTTTAATATTGTTCATAGTTTTTTACTAATAAACCTTGTACATTTTCAACTCTTCATCTTATGTGAGCGTTTACTCATTTTTTGATACCCAAAATATCTCATATTTTTGATATTACTCATAGTTTCTTACTAATAAACCTTGTACATAGTCAACTTTTCATCTTATGTGAGCATTTACTCATTTTTGGGTATCTTCTTTTACAAATTGGATTTATCTCCTCCCTACACATGGATTGATGCTATTGGCCCATAGGAACCTTAATTGGACCATAATCCAAAAATTTCTGGCTAAGGTCCTTTATACCCATTTTCAATTAATTCCACTTGCACATTGGAAAGTTCTTTTTGAATTTGTGCTTCAGGGGAATTCATCTTAATAATATGAGAAATTTTTCTATCTAAAAATATTCAAAATCTGAATATTCTCTCTCTAGAATATTTTCTCTCTCTATGTTAAAACGGTTAGAAACAAGATCTTTTATATTTCTGAAGAGGAATTTAATTATACTGGAAGATGCTGGTCATCTTGAGAGACTGGGGAGGAATCTTACAATCACGCTTGAGTATCATGGGCCATCGGACTAATGGTCTAATAAAGTCCATTTCCCCCTTTTTTCAAATGGTTGAAGAGAAACTACTATAAGGTGGGGCATTTTATCATGGCGGTTATGAATAGCAGCAAACCCACTAACTTTTATTGTAGCCTTTTACAAATTCAACCGCCTCTCCAAACAGTGTGGACCACCACAAACACCAAGTAGAACTTTTTTAGCGTGTAGTGTCTGCGGAGAAATATGCTCTAGCTACCACGTATTGGGCTTGCTGAAGGATGTCGGCATATTTAAATTCTTGAGTGCCTCGTTATTGTACAGTTGTCCTACAGTCAAGTAGAACTTTCTTGGCGGTGGTACCAGTCTGCACAGAAATATCCTCCAACAACCCCCCCTTGGCTTGCTCAAGGATGTCGACATATTTAAACTCTTGAGGACAGTGCCTCATGATTCTGTCTTAGCCCAATCGTACGGTTGCCTTACAATCAATTGGTATTGGATAGGTCGAAAAGCATACATGCCCTATATGTATAAGTGCCCTATTTTGTGGCAGAAGGAGTTTTATGTTTTTCATTCGGGTCTATTTTTACTTGGGTATAACCGGAGGTCCCATGAAGGAAGATGTATGCCTGCTTACCTGCTACTCGTTCTTCCAGCACATGCTCTATAAATGGCAATAGGTAATGTTCTTTCACCATGGTTGCATTGAACTTTTAAGATTATCACACAAAATCGAATCTTCCCAATTTTCTCAAGTACTATGACTTTTAGGGATAGCCATTCCGTGTGCTCTATATCATAAATGAATCCAGCTTCAATGAGTTTGTCAATCTCCGAGTCCTTGACCATTCTACTAGAATACTTTGGATTCATTTGGTAGGCTCTATGCCTTGATGGCCACACTCCTTCCACAATGGGAATGGTGTGATTTAACCACCTCTAGGGGCATGCTCTTCATATTTATATATTTCCAAGCAAAGCAACCGTGGAATTCTGTGAGTAGCTACACCGATGAGGTCTTTTTCTTCTTCAAGAGATAGGCCTACCCTTCCCAATGTATACAGGTTTGGGATCCTCATCAGGTCCTGCGAGGTTGACCTCTTTAACGTTAGTCGAGCGCCCATTTCAATTGGTCTCAGAGCTCTGATCTCGATCGTGGGAATTTTGCTGGTAATAGATTTGCAAGAGAATGGACTCTTATGTGTGATTTTGCTATTTTCTTGATTTCTTGCATACTTTCTTCCTGTATTTGCTCAATATTGATGGGGAAGACGATGGAAATACAAGATTCATCTTCATTTAGCCATGTTTCAGAGGTTTTTGTGTGAGATTTGGGCCAATTTTTGAATTTAGGGACCAAATTTCTGGGTCGGGACCAACTTATTATAAACATTGGACCACCAAAATTGGGGGAAATGTTGTGTCTACATTTTTGCTTCTTCCCTCGTCTTCTTTGAGACCTTGCATGGCTATGGAGCATGTTTAGGGTTAGTTAGCTTCACCTTCTACAACCATGGGGGGGCAAGCATGGAGAAGATTGTAAGCTTCACATGGAGCACCAACAAGCAAGCAAAATTTGCCATTTTTCAGCCGTGGGACGAATTTGGGTCAACTTCCTTTAAGATTTTGGTGGTGACATGAAGAGGGTGTTTCAAGCATGGCAAATGATTATACAAGGTGTAAGCTTCTCAATGATACCATCCATGCTTACTTTCATACAAGGTGTAAGCTTCCCAAACAATGATACCTTCAATGCTTACATTTTTCCATTCCCCTCATAAAAGTCATCTAATATAGGTAAAAATCCACATAAAGAAGTGCTCCTACAAGCTCGATTAAAGTCTCCAAGCTCACGCGGCTTGCTAATCACAATTCTTTTTGGCATTAATCTTATCATTAAGATATGCAATTGGGATTAATTGAAGGTAGATTAGAAAATGGGAACTGGGTTTAGTGTCAAGAAGTCGTCACTTGCATTCAAAACTCTCTTGTGTTAAGATTGGATAGTGACCTTAAATAGTACTCGAGTGTTAAGACCTTCTTAGCCCTAAAACCACACCTCATTTGTGCTTGAGAAGTTTAAAGGGGAATCCTTCCACACATGGCAAGTTAAAATAAAATCTATGTTAGTGAAGGGAATGGAGCATTGTAAATGGAAGGGGAAAATGTCCGGAGAATGAAGGGGATGAAAATAACATATGGTTAAGCCAGAATGAAAAAAGGATTAGCCATCATTGCATTAGGATTGGGAGATAGATTTTTTCATCATATTGCATCGTAAGATACATCCAAGGGTGCTTGGGATGAGCTAGATAATTTGTTTGGGGAAAAATAAAAGAATTCAAAAATAAGCTTAAAAATATAATTCTTTGGCTTGGACATTAAAGATAGTGAATCACTTTCAGCACACCTTAACAAAATGAAGAGCATGACACAACAACAATTGGTTGGCATTGGGGCACCAGCAGAGGAAGAGGATGCCATAGCCATACTGTTAAAAAGCATGACACTTGAGCCCTTAGCGGCTACTTGTTGGAAGAACCTCCCAAATCTGACCATTGTAGGAGTGGAAGCAACACTCGCGTAGAAGAGAAGAAGCGGACTCGGGGGAGGACAACCCAAGCAATATCAAGTGAGGAGAAAGCACTCTTCTCGAGAGGACTAGGATCAATGCATGAACCATAGAGCTTGATTTCCACATGTACATAGGGGCCCATGGGCAAAAGGAGAAAGTGACTATAAATAGGGCTTGGGAACATTGGTAGGATCTTTTGACACTTTTACTAATTTTGGTCATCTTGTACCTTTGGGCTCCATCTATGGAGATTTGGCCTTCCATGGTCATCCTCTTGGTGAGAGGTTAAACACACTTAGGCTATTTGTGCATCTTCTCTTGCTACATGCACTTATAGATTTTCTTTCTCTTTTGTATATTCATGTGATGAGCCATTGGATCACTAATCTCATGATTAATGGATGCTAGATTCTTGCTTTGATGTGTATGATCCAATATTTTACTCTAGATCCATTTCACCTACCCTTCTCCAATGTATACAAGTTTGGGATCCTCATCAGGTCATCTTGCTAGGTTGACCTCTTTAACGTTAGTTGGGCGCCCATCTCAATTGGTCTCAGAGCTCTTATCTCGATCGTGGGAATATTGCTGGTAATAGATTTGCAAGAGAATAGACGCTTATGTGTGATTTTGCTATTTTCTTGATTTCTTGCATACTTTCTTCTTGTATTTTCTCGATGTTGATGGGGAAGACGATGGAAATACAAGATTCATCTTCATTTAGCCATGTTTCAGAGGTTTTTGTGTGAGATTTGTGCTAATTTTTTAATTTAGGGACTTATTAAAAACATTGGACCACCAGAATTGGGGGAAATGTTGTGTCTACATTTTTGCTTCTTCCCTCTTCTTCTTTGAGACTTTGCATGGTTATGGAGCATGTTTAGGGTTAGTTAGCTTCACCTTCTTCAACAACCATGGGGCAAGCATGGAGCAAATTGTAAGCTTCACATGGAGCACCAACAGGCATGCAAAAATCACCATTTTTTAGTCGTGGGATGTGGGTCGACTCCCTTTAAGATTTTGGTGGTGATGAAGAGGGTGTTTCAAGCATGGCGGAAAATGATTATACAAGGTGTAAGCTTCTCAATGACACCGTCCATGCTTACTTTCATACAAGGTGTAAGCTTCCCAATGATACCTTCAATGCTTACATTTTCCCATTCCCCTAATAAAAGTCATCTAATATAGGTAAAAATACCCATAAAGAAGTGCTCCGACAAGCTCGATTAAAGTCTCCAAGCTCATGTGGCTTGCTAATCACAATTCTTTTCGACATTAATCTTATCATTAAGATATGCGATTGGGATTAATTGAAGGTAGATTAGAAAATGGGAACTAGGTTTAGTGTCAAGAAGTCGTCACTTGCATTAAAAACTCTCTTGTGTTGAGATTAGATACTGACCTTAAGTAGTACTCGAGTGTTAAGACCTTCTCAGCCCTAAAATGACTGCTTCATTTGTGCTTGAGAAGTCTAAAGGGTAATCCTTCCACACATGGCAAGTTAAAATCAACTCTATGTTAGTGAAGGCTATGGAGCATTGTAAATGGAAGGGGAAAATGTCCGGAGGATGAAGGGGATGAAAAGAACAGATGGCTAAGCCAGAATGAAAAAAGGATTAGCCATCATTGCATTAGGATTGGGAGAATATTGCATCCTAAGATACATCAAAGGGTGCTTGGGATGAGCTAGATAAATTTTTTGGGGCAAAATAAAAGAATTAAAAAATAAGCTTAAAAATATAATTCTTTGGCTTGGACATTAAAGACGGTGAATCACTTTTAGCACACCTTAACAAAATGAAGAGCATGACACAACAACAATTGGTTGGCATTGGGGCACCAGCAAAGGAAGAGGATGCCATAGCCATACTGTTAAAAAGCATGACACTTGAGAAGTATGAGCCCTTAGTGGCTACTTGGAAGAACCTCCCAAATCCGACCATTGTAGGAGTGGAAGCAACATTCGTAGAAGAGGAGACGCAAACTCGGGGGAGGACAACCCAAGCTATATCAAGTGAGGAGAAAGCACTCTTCTCAAGAGGACTAGGATCAAGGACTAGAGAGGGAGCAAGGACAAAGACCTACCATCATAGTGCCGAAATTGATCACATAGAAAAGGATTGTTGGGATAAAACGGGAGCCGAAAAAGCCACTGTAATGACGAAGAAGGAAGACAATGTGATGAGGCCTCCCAGGATGGAGGCAACACCGAGAATCTTTTCTAGATGATATGAGGAGCATGGCTCCTTACACCTAGTTATAACCCCACTCTCCCGATGTGTAAAATATCAAGACCAAGCCAACATTGTAGCTCATAGAATAACCTAGACGGACCGCGCCAACCATATGAGTATGGAGTGTAGCAGGTCAAACCTAGGTAATAAGACTCTCATCGCACTGAGGGGAGGTGTTGAGAAATGCAATGTGTCAGGGTGAAACATGCGTACAAGAGCAAGGGGAGAATCATGCATATTATAAAAGGAATAGACTTAGGGAACATTGGCAAAGGCTGATTTCTATGATCATTCGTAAAAGGTGAAGTCAAAGGTCAAAACGGTAGCACATGGAAAGTCCAAGGAGGCACGTGGCACAAGGGTGCACATATGTATCTTGTGAGTAGGGAGCTCCATGAGAGCTATAAAAGGATGTACCTGCATCAACTCCAATGGGATGCGGCTATGATGGCGTACTTCTTAATTGTTGTCATTACCTTGGTACTAGCTTAATCTAATTCTATGTATTATCTTAATCGCAATATGCTTAATAATGTTCTCATATAGTTCTGATCCACCTTGAGCTTAATCATGCTTGATTTCTTAACAGAGTATTTGTAGTGTATGACCATAAGTTCACTCAACAAGAACTTGATTACGTTATTGATGAAGTGGGTTCCCCTATCGCTTACTAGTTTTAAGTGGATATCCAAATCTAGTAACTATATTCTCGTAAAGGAATTTGGCTGTTGCCTGTGTAGCATCACCCTTTTGGGTCACATGGGCCTCTACCCGCTTGATACAACAGTATGTGAGAGGTAGAGACCATGATGAATCACGCTTGAGTACCATGGGCCACCGGACTAATGGTCTAATAAAGTCAGTTCCCCCCTTTTCAAATGGTTGAAGTGACACTAATACAAGGTGGGGCATTTTATCACTGCGGTTATGAATAGCAACAAATCACTGACATTCATCGTAGCCTTTTACAAATTCAGCCGCCTCTCCAAACAGTGTGGACCACCACAAGCCTACCAAGTAGAACTTTTTTAGCATGTAGTGTCTGCGGAGAAATATCCTCTAGCTACCTCGGATTGGGTTGCTCTATGAGCTACAATGTTGGCTTGGTCGTCTTGACATTTTACACATCGGGAGAGTGGGGTTATAACTAGGTGTAAGGAGCCATGATCCTCATATCATCTAGAAAAGATGCTCGATGTTGCCTCCATCCTGGGAGGCCTCATCACATTGTCTTCCTTCTTCGTCATTACATTGGCTTCTTCGTCATTACATTGGCTTCTTCGGCTTCCTTTTTATGCCAGCAATTCTTTTAACAATCGAGTACTACTTAAGGTCAGTATCTAATCTCAACACAAGAGAGTTTTTAATGCAAGTGATGACTTCTTGACACTAAACCCAGTTCCCATTGTCTAATCTACCTTCAATTAATCCCAATCGCTCGCATATCTTAATGATAAGATTAATGCCGAAAAGAATTGTGATTAGCAAGCCGCGTGAGCTTGGAGACTTTAATCGAGCTTGTAGAAGCACTTCTATATGGGGATTTTTACCTATATTAGATGACTTTTATGAGAGGAATGGGAAAATGTAAGCATTAAGGGTATCATTGGGAAGCTTACACCTTGTATAAAAGTAAGCATGGACGGTATCATTGAGAAGCTTACACCACCTTGTATAATCATTTGCCATGCTTGAAACACACCAAAATCTTAAAGGAAGTCGACCCAAATTTGTCCCACGACTGAAAAATGGCAATTTTTTCTCGCTTGTTGGTGCTCCATGTGAAGCTTACAATCTGCTCCATGCTTGCCCCATGGTTGTTGTAGAAGGTGAAGCTAACTAACCCTAAACATGCTCCATAGCCATGCAAAGTCTCAAAGAAGAAGAGGGAAGAAGAAAAAATGTAGACACAATATTTCCCCCAATTCTGGTGGTCCAATGTTTTTAATACGTTGGTCCCGACCCAGAAATTTGGTCCCTAAATTCAAAAATTGGCCCAAATCTCACACAAAAACCTCTGAAACATGGCTAAACGAAGATGAATCTTGTATTTCCATCGTCTTCCCCATCAATATCGAGAAAGTACAAGAAGAAAGTATGCAAGAAATCAAGAAAATAGCAAAATCACACATAAGAGTCCATTCTCTTGGAAATCTATTACAAGTAAAATTCCCACGATCGAGATCAGAGCTCTAAGACCAATTCAAATGGGCGCCCGACTAACGTTAAAGAGGTCAACCTAGCAGGACCTGATGAGGATCCCAAACCTGTATACATTGGGAAGGGTAGGCCTATCTCTTGAAGAAGAAAAAGACCTCATCGATGTAGCTACTCACAGAATTCCACGGTTGCTTTGCTTGGAAATATATGAATATGAAGAGCATGCCCCTAGAGGTGGTTAAATCACACCATTCCCATTGTGGAAGGAGTGTGGCCATCAAGGCATAGAGCCTACCAAATGAATCCAAAGTATTCTAGTAGAATGGTCAAGGACTCGGAGATTGACAAACTCATTGAAGCTGGATTCATTTATGATATAGAGCACACGGAATGGCTATCCCTAATAGTCATAGTACCAGAGAAAATTGGGAAGATGCGATTTTGTGATAATCTTAAAAGTTCAATGCAGCCATCGTGAAAGAACATTACCTATTGCCATTTATAGAGCATGTGCTGGAAGAACGAGTAGCAGGTAAGGAGGCATACAGCTTCCTTCATGGGATCTCCGGTTATACACAAGTAAAAATAGACCCGAATGAACAACATAAAACTCCATTTGCCACAAAATGGGGCACTTATACATATAGGGCAGGTATGCTTTTCGACCTATCCAATACCAATTGATTGTAGGGCAACCGTACGATTGGGCTAAGATAGAATCATGCGACACAATCCTCAAGAATTTAAATATGTTGACATCCTTGAGCAAGCCAAGCCCACTTTGGGGGGGTTGGTTGTTGGAGGATATTTCTCTGCAGAGATTGGTACCACCGCCAAGAAAGTTCTACTTGACTGTAGGACAACTGTACAATCATGAGGCACTCAAGAATTTAAATTAGGGATAGCCATTCCATGTGCTCTATATCATAAATGAATCTAGCTTCAATGAGTTTGTCAATCTCCGAGTCCTTGACCATTATACTAGAATACTTTGGATTCATTTGGTAGGCTCTATGCCTTGATGGCCACACTCCTTCCACAATGGGAATGGTGTAATTTTACCACCTCTAGGGGCATGCTCTTCATATTCATATATTTCCAAGCAAAGCAAACATGGAGTTCTGTGAGTAGCTACATCAATGAGGTCTTTTTCTTCTTCAAGAGATAGGCCTACCCTTCCTAATGTATAGTGGTTTGGGATCCTCACATCAGGTCCTGCTACGTTGACCTCTTTAGTCGGGTGCCTATTTCAATTGGTCTCAGAGCTCTGATCTTGCGATTGTGGGAATTTTGCTAGTAATATATTTGAAGAAAATGGACTCTTATATGTGATTTTGCTATTTTCTTGATTTCTTGCATACTTTCTTCCTGTATTCTCTCGATATTATACATGGAAAGTCCAAGGAGGCACGTGGCACAGGGGTGCACATATGTATCTTGTGAGTAGGGAGCTCCATGAGAGCTATAAAAGGATGTACCTGCATCAACTCCAATGGAATGCGGTGGCTATGATGGTGTACTTATTAATTCTTGTCATTATCTTGGTAGTATTGGCTTAATCTTATTTTGTGTATTATCTTAATCGTGATATGCTTAATCATGTTCTCATATAGTTCTAATCTACCTTGAGCTTAATCATGCTTGATTTCTTAATAGAGTATTTATAATGTACGACCATAAGTTCACTCAACAAGAACTTGATTACGTTATTGATGAAGTGGGTTCCCCTATGGCTTACTAGTTTAAGTGGATATCCAAATCTAGTAACTATATTCTCGTAAAGCAATTTGGTTGTTGCCTGTGTAGCATCACCCTTTTGGGTCACATGGGCCTCTACCTGCTTGATACAACAGTATGTGAGAGGTAGATACCATGATGAATCACGCTTGAGTACCGTTGGCCACCGGACTAATGGTCTTATAAAGTCCATTCCCCCCTTTTCAAATGGTTGAAGAGACACTACTACAAGGTGGGGCATTTTATCACGGCGGTTGTGAATACCAGCAAATCACTGACATTCATCGTAGCCTTTTACAAATTCAGCCGCCTCTCCAAACAGTGTGGACCACCACAAGCCTACCAAGTAGAACTTTTTTAGCAATGTATTGTCTGCGGAGAAATATCCTCTAGCTACCCCGGATTGGGCTTGCTCAAGGATGTCGGGATATTTAAATTCTTGAGTGCCTCGTGATTGAACAGTTGTCCTACAGTCAAGTAGAACTTTCTTGGCGGTGGTACCAGTCTGCATAGAAATATTCTCCAACAACCCCCCCCCCCAAAGTGGGCTTGGCTTGCTCAAGGATGTCGACATATTTAAATTCTTAAAGACAGTGCCCTATGATTCTGTCTTAGCCCAATTGTACAGTTGCCCTATAATCAATTGTTATTGGATAGGTCAAAAAGCATACATGCCCTATATGTATAAGTGCCCCATTTTGTGGCAAATGGAGTTTTATGTTGCTCATTCGGGTCTATTTTTACTTGGGTATAACTGGAGATCCCATGAAGGAAGCTATATGCCTCTTCTGCTACTCGTTCTTCCAGCACATGCTCTATAAATGGCAATAGGTAATGTTCTTTCACCATGGTTGCATTGAACTTTTAAGATTATCACAAAATCGCATCTTCCCGATTTTCTTAGGTACTATGACTATTAGGGATAGCCATTCCGTGTGCTCTATATCATAATGAATCCAGCTTCAATGACTGTCAATCTCCGAGTCCTTGACCATTGTACTAGAATACTTTGTATTCATTTGATAGGCTCTATGCCTTGATGGCCACACTCCTTCCACAATGGGAATGGTGTGATTTAACCACCTCTAGGGGCATGCTCTTCATATTCATATATTTCCAAGCAAAGCAACCGTGGAATTCTGTGAGTAGCTACGTCAATGAGGTCTTTTTCTTCTTCAAGAGATAGGCCTACCCTTCCCAATGTATACAAGTTTGTGATCCTTATCAGGTCCTTCTAGGTTGATCACTTTTTCGTTAGTCAGGCGGCCCATTTCAATTGGTCTAAAATCTCTGATCTCGATCGTGGGAATTTTGCTGGTAATAGATCGTGGGAATGGACTCTTAAGATTTTGGTGGTGATGAAGAGGGTGTTTCAAGCATGGCAAATGATTATACAAGGTGGTGTAAGCTTCTCAATGATACCGTCCATGCTTACTTTTATACAAGGTGTAAGCTTCCCAATGATACCTTATATGCTTACATTTTCCCATTCCCCTCATAAAAGTCATCTAATATAGGTGAAAATCCCCATAAGAAGTGCTCCGACAAGCTCGATTAAAGTATCCAAGCTCACATGGCTTGCTAATCACAATTCTTTTCGGCATTAATCTTATCATTAAGATATGCAATTGGGATTAATTGAAGGTAGATTAGAAAATGGGAACTGGGTTTAGTGTCAAGAAGTCGTCACTTGCATTAAAAACTCTCTTGTGTTGATATTGGATACTGACCTTAAGTAGTACTCGAGTGTTAAGACCTTCTCAGCCCTAAAATGACTGCTTCATTTGTGCTTGAGAAGTTTAAAGGGAAATCCTGCCACACATGGCAAGTTAAAATAAAATCTATGTTAGTGAAGGCTATGGAGCATTGTAAATGGAAGGGGAAAAATGTGCGGAGAATGAAGGGGATGAAAAGAACATATGGTTAAGCTAGAATGAAAAAAGGATTAGCCATTATTGCATTAGGATTGGGAGATGGATTTTTTCATCATATTGCATGGTAAGATACATTGAAGGGTGGTTGGGATGAGCTAGATAGATTTTTTGGGGCAAAATAAAAGAATTCAAAAATAAGCTTAAAAATATAATTCTTTGGCTTGGACATTAAAGATAGTGAATCACTTTCAGCACACCTTAACAAAATGAAGAGCATGACGCAACAACAATTGGTTGGCATTGGGGCACCAGCAGAGGAAGAGGATGCCATAGCCATACTATTAAAAAGCATGACACTTGAGGAGTATGAGCCCTTAGTGGCTACTTGTTGGAAGAACCTCCCAAATCTGACCATTGTAGGAGTGGAAGCAATACTCGCATAAGAGGAGAAGCGGCGGACTCGGGGAAGGACAACCCAAGCTATATCAAGTGAGGAGAAAGCACTCTTCTCTCGAGAGGACTAGGATCAAGGACTAGAGAAGGAGCAAGGACAAAGACCTACCATCATAGTGGCAAAATTGATCACATAGAAAAGGATTGCTGGCATAAAAAGGGAGCCGAAGAAGCCAATGTAATGATGAAGAAGGAAGACAATGTGATGAGGCCTCCCAGGATGGAGGCAACACCGAGCATCTTTTCTAGATGATATGAGGATCATGGCTCCTTACACCTAGTTATAACCCCACTCTCCCAATGTGTAAAATGTCAAGAACAAGCCAACATTGTAGCTCATAGAGCAACCTAGATGGACCGTGCCAACCATATGAGTATGGAGTGTAGGAGGCCAGGTGAAAGCTAGGTGTTAAGACTCTTATCACATTGAGGGGAGGTGTTGAGAAATGCAATGTGTGTCAGGGTGAAACATGGGTAGAAGAGCAAAGGGAGAATCATGCATATTATAAAAGGAATAGACTTAGGGAACATTGGCAAAGGTTAATTTCTATGATCATTCGTAAAAGGTGAAGTCAAAGGTCAAAACGGTAGCACATGGAAAGTCCAAGGAGGCACGTGGCAGAAGGGTGCACATATGTATCTTGTGAGTAGGGAGCTCCATGAGAGCTATAAAAGGATGTACCTGCATCAACTCCAATGGAATGCGGCTATGATGGTGTACTTCTTAATTGTTTTCATTATCTTGGTACTAGCTTAATCTTATTCTATGTATTATCTTATTTGTTGCGATATGCTTAATCATGTTTTCATATAGTTATGATCCACCTTGAGCTTAATCATGCTTGATGTCTTAACAGAGTATTTGTAATGTACGACAATAAGTTAACTCAACAAGAACTTGATTACGTTATTGATGAAGTGGGTTCCCCTATCGCTTACTAGTTTAAGTGGATATCCAAATCTAGTAACTATATTCTCGTAAAGGAATTTGGTTGTTGCCTGTGTAGCATCACCCGTTTGGGTCACATGGGCCTCTACCCGCTTGATACAACTGTATGTGAGAGGTAGAGACCATGATGAATGAATCACGCTTGAGTATCGTGGGCCACCGGACTAATGGTATTATAAAGTCAATTCCCCCCTTTTCAAATGGTTGAAGAGACACTACTACAAGGTGGGGCAATTTATCATGGCGATTATGAGAATACCAGCAAATCATTGACATTCATCGTAGCCTTTTACAAATTCAGCCGCCTCTCCAAACAGTGTGGACCACCACAAACACCGAGTAGAACTTTTTTAGCGTGTATAGTGTCTGCGGCGGCGGAGAAATATCCTCTAGCTACCCCGGATTGGGCTTGGATGTCGGCATATTTAAATTCTTGAGTGCCTCGTGATTGTACAATTTTCCTACAGTCAAGTAGAACTTTCTTGGCGGTGGTACCAGTCTGCAGAGAAATATCCTCCACCAACAACCACCCCCCAAAGTGGGCCTGGCTTGGACATATTTAAATTCTTGAGGATAGTGCCTCATGATTCTGTCTTAGCCCAATCGTACGGTTGCCCTACAATCAATTGGTATTGGATAGGTCAAAAAGCATACCTGCCCTATACGTATAAGTGCCCCATTTTGTGGCAGATGGAGTTTTATGTTGTTCATTCGGATCTATTTTTACTTGGGTATAACCGGAGATCCCATGAAGGAAGCTGTATGTCCCTTACCTGCTACTCGTTCTTCGAGCACATTCTCTATAAATGGAAATAGGTAATGTTCTTTCACCATGGTTGCATTGAACTTTTAAGATTATCACAAAATCGCATTTTCCCAATTTTCTCAAGTACTATGACTATTAGGGATAGCCATTCCGTGTGCTCTATATCATAAATGAATCCAGCTTCAATGAGTTTGTCAATCTCTGAGTCCTTGACCATTCTACTAGAATGCTTTGGATTCATTTGGTGGGCTCTATGCCTTGATGGCCACACTCCTTCCACAATGGGAATGGTGTGATTTAACCACCTCTAGGGGCATGCTCTTCATATTCATATATTTCCAAGCAAAGCAACTGTGGAATTCTGTGAGTAGCTACGTCAATGAGGTCTTTTTCTTCTTCAAGAGATAGGCCTACCCTTCCCAATGTATACAGGTTTGGGATCCTCATCAAGTCCTCGGTTGACCCCTTTTATGTTAGTGAGGTGGCCCATTTCAATTGGTCTGAAATCTCTGATCTCGATTGTGGGATTTTTGCTGGTAATAGATTTGCAAGAGAATGGACTCTTATGTGTGATTTTGCTATTTTCTTGATTTCTTGCATACTTTCTTCCTGTATTTGCTCAATATTGATGGGGAAGACGATGGAAATACAAGATTCATCTTCATTTAGCCATGTTTCAGAGGTTTTTGTGTGAGATTTGGGCCAATTTTTGAATTTAGGGACCAAATTTCTGGGTCCGGACCAACTTATTAAAAACATTGGACCACCAGAATTGGGGGAAATGTTGTCTACATTTTTGCTTCTTCCCTCTTCTTCTTTGAGACTTTGCATGGCTATGGAGCATGTTTAGGGTTAGTTAGCTTCACCTTCTACAACCATGGGGCAAGCATGGAGCAGATTGTAAGCTTCACATGGAGCACCAACAAGCAAGCAAAAATCACCACTTTTCAGTCGTGGGAAGAATTTGGGTCGACTTCCTTTAAGATTTCAGTGGTTGATGAAGAGGGTGTTTCAAGCATGGCAAATGATTATACAAGGTGTAAGCTTCTCAATGATACCATCCATGGGTAAAAATCCCCATAAAGAAGTGCTCCTACAAGCTCGATTGAAGTCTCCAAGCTCACGCGGCTTGCTAATCACAATTCTTTTCCGCATTAATCTTATCATTAAGATATGTTAGTGGGATTAATTGAAGGTAGATTAGAAAATAGGAACTAGGTTTAGTGTCAAGAAGTCATCATTTTCATTAAAAACTCTCTTGTGTTGAGATTAGATACTGACCTTAAGTAGTACTCGAGTGTTAAGACCTTCTCAGCCCTAAAATGACTACTTGATTTGTGCTTGAGAAGTTTAAAGGGGAATCCTTCCACACATGGCAAGTTAAAATCAACTCTATGTTAGTGAAGGCTATGGAGCATTGTAAATGGAAGGGGAAAATGTCCGGAGAATGAAGGGGATGAAAATAATAGATGGTTAAGCCAGAATGAAAAAAGGATTAGCCATCATTGCATTAGGATTGGAAGATAGATTTTTTCATCATATTGCATCGTAAGATACATCCAAGGGTGCTTGGGATGAGCTAGATAATTTGTTTGGGGCAAAATAAAAGAATTCAAAAATAAGCTTAAAAATATAATTCTTTGGCTTGGACATTAAAGATAGTGAATCACTTTCAGCATGACACAACAACAATTGGTTGGCATTGGGGCACCAACAGAGGAAGAGGATGCCATAACCATACTGTTAAAAAGCATGACACTTGAGGAGTATGAGCCCTTAGTGGCTACTTGTTTGGAAGAACCTCCCAAATCTGACCATTGTAGGAGTGGAAGGAACACTCGCGTAGAAGAGGAGAAGAGGACTCGGGGGAGGACAACCCAAGCAATATCAAGTGAGGAGAAAGCACTCTTCTCGAGAGGACTAGGATCAAGGCATGAACCATAGAGCTTGATTTCCACATGTACATAGGGGCCCATGGGCAAAAAGAGAAAGTGACTATAAATAGGGCTTGGGAACATTGGTAGGATCTTTTGACACTTTTACTAATTTTGGTCATCTTGTACCTTTGGGCTCCATCTATGGAGATTTGGCCTTCCATGGTCATCCTCTTGGTGAGAGGTTAAACACACTTAGGCTATTTGTGCATCTTCTCTTGCTACATGCACTTATAGATTTTCTTTCTCTTTTGTATATTCATGTGATGAGCCATTGGATCACTAATCTCATGATTAATGGATGCTAGATTCTTGCTTTGATGTGTATGATCCAATATTTTACTCTAGATCCATTTCACCTACCCTTCTCAATGTATACAAGTTTGGGATCCTCATCAGGTCATCTTGCTAGGTTGACCTCTTTAACGTTAGTTGGGCGCCCATCTCAATTGGTCTCAGAGCTCTTATCTCGATCGTGGGAATATTGCTGGTAATAGATTTGCAAGAGAATAGACGCTTATGTGTGATTTTGCTATTTTCTTGATTTCTTGCATACTTTCTTCTTGTATTTTCTCGTTATTGATGGGGAAGACGATGGAAATACAAGATTCATCTTCATTTAACCATGTTTCAGAGGTTTTTGTGTGAGATTTGTGCTAATTTTTTAATTTAGGGACCAAATTTCCGGGTCGGGACCAACTTATTAAAAACATTGGACCACCAGAATTGGGGAAAATGTTGTGTCTACATTTTTGCTTCTTCCCTCTTCTTCTTTGAGACTTTGCATGGCTATGGAGCATGTTTAGGGTTAGTTAGCTTCACCTTCTACAACAACCATGGGGCAAGCATGGAGCAAATTGTAAGCTTCACATGGAGCACCAACAGGCATGCAAAAATCACCATTTTTTAGTCGTGGGACGAATGTGGGTCGACTTCCTTTAAGATTTCAGTGGTGATGAAGAGGGTGTTTCAAGCATGGCGGCAAATGATTATACAAGGTGTAAGCTTCTCAATGACACCGTCCATGCTTACTTTCATACAAGGTGTAAGCTTCCCAATGATACCTTCAATGCTTACATTTTCCCATTCCCCTAATAAAAGTCATCTAATATAGGTAAAAATACCCATAAAGAAGTGCTCCGACAAGCTTGATTAAAGTCTCCAAGCTCATGCGGCTTGCTAATCACAATTCTTTTCGGCATTAATCTTATCATTAAGATATACGATTGGGATTAATTGAAGGTAGATTAGAAAATGGGAACTGGGTTTAGTGTCAAGAAGTTGTCACTTGCATTAAAAACTCTCTTGTGTTGAGATTAGATACTGACCTTAAGTAGTACTCGAGTGTTAAGACCTTCTCAGCCCTAAAATGACTGCTTCATTTTTGCTTGAGAAGTTTAAAGGGTAATCCTTCCACACATGGCAAGTTAAAATCAACTCTATGTTAGTGAAGGCTATGGAGCATTGTAAATGGAAGGGGAAAATGTCCGGAGGATGAAGGGGATGAAAAGAACAGATGGTTAAGCCAGAATGAAAAAGGATTAGCCATCATTGTACCAGCAAATCACTGACATTCATCGTAGCCTTTTACAAATTCAGCCGCCTCTCCAAACAGTGTGGACCACCACAAGCCTACCAAGTAGAACTTTTTTAGCGTGTAGTGTCTGCTGCTGCGGAGAAATATCCTCTAGCTACCCCGGATTGGGCTTGCTCAAGGATGTCGGCATATTTAAATTCTTGAGTGCCTCGTGATTGTACACTTGTCCTATAATCAAGTAGAACTTTCTTGGCGGTGGTTCCAGTCTTCTGCAGAGAAATATGCTCCAACAAACCCCCCCAAAGTGGGCTTGGCTTGCTCAAGGATGTCGACATATTTAAATTCTTGAGGACAGTGCCTCATGATTCTGTCTTATCCCAATCGTATGGTTGCCCTACAATCAATTGGTATTGGATAGGTCGAAAAGCATACCTGCCCTATATGTATAAGTGCCCCATTTTGTGACAGATGGAGTTTTATGTTGTTCATTCGGGTCTATTTTTACTTGGGTATAACCGGAGATCCCATGAAGGAAGCTGTATGCCTCCTTACGTGCTACTCGTTCTTCCAGCACACATGGTCTATAAATGGCAATAAGTAATGTTCTTTCACCATGGTTGCATTGAACTTTTAAGATTATCACAAAATCGCATCTTCCCCATTTTCTCAGGTACTATTATGAATCCAGCTTCAATGAGTTTGTCAATCTCCGAGTCCTTGACCATTCTACTAGAATACTTTGGATTCATTTGGTAGGCTCTATGCCTTGATGGCCACACTCCTTCCACAATGGGAATGATGTGATTTAACCACCTCTAGGGGCATGCTCTTCATATATATATATTTCCAAGCAAAGGAACCGTGGAATTCTGTGAGTAGCTACGTCAATGAGGTCTTTTTCTTCTTCAAGAGATAGGCCTACCCTTCCCAATGTATACAAGTTTGCGATCCTCATCAGGTCGTCCTGCGAGGTTGACCTCTTTAACGTTAGTCGGGCACCCATTTCAATTGGTCTCAGAGCTTTGATCTCGATCGTGGGAATGTTGCTGCTGGTAATAGAGTTGCAAGAGAATGGACTCTCTTATGTGTGATTTTGCTATTTTCTTGATTTCTTGCATACTTTCTTCTTGTATTTTCTCGATATTGATGGGGAAGACGATGGAAATACAAGATTCATCTTCATTTAGCCATGTTTCAGAGGTTTTTGTGTGAGATTTGGGCCAATTTTTGAATTTAGGGACCAAGTTTCTAGGTCGGGACCAACTTATGAAAAACATTGGACCACCAGAATTGGGGGAAATGTTGTGTCTACATTTTTGCTTCTTCCCTCTTCTTCTTTGAGACTTTGGATGGCTATGGAGCATGTTTAGGGTTAGTTAGCTTCACCTTCTATAATAACCATGGGGCAAGCATGGAGCAGATTGTAAGCTTCACATGGAGCACCAACAAGCAAGCAAAAATTGCCATTTTTCAGCCGTGGGACGAATTTGGGTTGACTTCCTTTAAGATTTTGGTGGTGATGAAGAGGGTGTTTCAAGCATGGCAAATTATTATACAAGGTGTAAGCTTCTCAATGATAGCATCCTTGCTTACTTTCATACAAGGTGTAAGCTTCCCAATGATACCTTCAATGCTTACATTTTCCCATTCCCCTCATAAAAGTTGTGAGGTCCCTGTTCCCACCGAGCAACGGGTTCGGGGTACTAGCAGCGGAAGTAGCACTTCTCGCGCGGGACAGGGGTCCCACACTCGGGGCCTCGCCCATGGATATCCGGACAAGAGACTAATCCATCGGTTTGTCCAAAACCGAAACCGGAAAAACTTCCTTTACCCGGAAAGCACGGGCGATTCCACCAGGATAACTCTTTACTCTAACGTAGTCAAGATCATTACTGATCAAACTGATCTGACTGCACCTTTAACGGTACTTGGTCAAATCAAGGAAGAACTTGCACTTGGATCATTGGGATCAACGCTTTTTTCCCCATCAAGAGGCACAGCCGTTGATTCCTATCCATAGAACAATTTCTATCCGGGATTTACTTCATCTATCGTAATAATAGAAATTAAATCTCGATTTACGGATCCATCAGTCCAGCCTAACCCCATCCGATCCCATGGGTTAGCCAACCGCCCAACCACTGTAGTGATGGGATCCAATTTGGAATTTGGTTAGGTTTTATCCCGGGTACCAAGGAAAAGAGTTCCAAGGCCCCCTAGCCGGAAGTTCATGCAAACATAAAACTAGTCATACCACTTACACACCCAATATGAAATTGCCTTTTTCTTAGCATCAACTAGCTTTAAAACAATCCTTTAATAAAACCATTATGTCACTGATGACAATCCTCAAAGTCTCTGGTTGAATCCTTATTTCCAGTCATTCTTTCATCGGTATACTTATGGCATCATTGGCAACCAAAACGCTCACCACCTGTTCTCTCAGGGGCCTTTTCCATGATTCCTAGCTCATAGTAACCGGCAATATATTCATATAATAGAATGGAGTCTCCGTGGAAGATCAGCAAGATCAACCCACAGATCCATATAAAAGAGCCATGGACTCATCTGTTGAGGACCAGCAAGGTCAATCAACCAGATCCATGCCCGTTTCAGAAAACAACTCTTACTCCTTATTCCAATATCTTCCACGACGCACGTGTGGGTATCTTCGCGACCCAGAGCCCGAGTACCGTATGGTCAGCACCCTCTAGGATCCTTCGCAGGTGACCTAGCGCTTCACTCATAGGCCGCTTCCTTGGTCCCTCATCCACCGTACCGGAAGCTCACCATTTTAATCGAACCGAGGCTGGTCAAGACCTCGGTCGACCTTGCTACGCGAGACGTCCTCCATTGACTCTCCGTCAGCAGTTGCAACTTTATCAGTTAGGTCTCCACGACCTTAATCACAAGACGGTCAAAATGCTTCCCCAGCATTCTTGACATAAAACAGCCATTTACAAACAGCATTTACAAACAGTTTACAAATACAGTTTCTATATTAACTCTCATTTTTCCACATTATCCCTCATTAATCCACATTACTTATTCCACATTCCATGTATATGTGTACTCATCCAATCACCTCCTTTTCCATCTCTTCACTTCAGATTCCTTCACATCACATATCATATATTCACATCCATATCCACATCCATACATCCACATCCACATCCACATTCACATCCATACATCCACATCTACATGCTTATCTCCATTTTCACATCCTCATTTATACATCCACATTCCATATCCACATTCATACATACACATCCATATCCACATCCACATCCACATCCACATTCACATCCATGCATCCACATCTCCATGCTTACCTCCATTTTCACATCCTCATTTATACATCCACATCCCATATCCACATTCATACATACACATCCATACATCCACATCTACATCCACATACATACACATTCATACATACACATCCATACATCCACATCTACATCCACATACATACATACATCCACATCCATATTCCACATTCACATCTATACATCCACATCTACATTCACATTCACATACATCCACATCCACATTCCCATACATCCACATCTATACATCCACATTCCACATTCACATCTACATTCACATTCACATACATCCACATCTACATTCACATTCACATACATCCACATCCCCATTCTCATTCACATCTATACATCCACATCTACATCCACATACATACATACATCCACATTCCACATTCACATCTATACATCCACATCTACATCCACATTCACATACATCCACATCCACATTTCCATTCACATCTATACATCCACATCCATTCACATCTATACATCCACATCTACATCCACATTTACATCTATGCATATACATCTTCATGCATATATCCATTTTCATGTTCATACATCCACACTCCCATCTCCATATCCACACATCCACATACATACATCCATTTTCACATTCCCATTTATATAACCCCATATACCTTCACATCTAATCTTTTACATCACATCCATTCTCGCCCTATCACAACCCATATACATCTTATCCTATCACATACACTTCTTACCTCATCCCCCCATACACATCTTAATTCATCTTATCACATCCTAACTTATTTCATAAGCATCTTATCACCTCTTATCACACCTCTTATCACATCCTATCACTTTCCATACGCATCTTATCAATTCTTATCACATCTCATACACCTCTTATCACATCTTATCACATTTCATATTTTTTTTAAAAAAAAAAGAGAATTCTTTTATTTGATATAAGATTTCTCTACACATTTATTTATACATAAATTCCATTTAAGGAGACTAACACTTTCGAAATTAAAATCAATCTTTTATGCATCTTCTTATGCATGATTTCAATTTGGTAGGGAATTATACTTTTAGAATAAAAGAATTTCTCTTATGCATCTAAGTTAAGCATAAAATCCATTTATGAGGAAAATCATACTTTTAGTATAAAAAGAATATCTTTTATGCATACCTATATGCATGAAATCCAATATGATAAAAGTAATACTTTTGATATAAAAATTTTTCCTTTATGCATACTTCTATGCATGAAAATTAAAAATGATAAAAGTAACACTTTTGATATAAAAATTTTCCTTTATGCATACTTCTATGCATGAAAATTAAAAATGATAAAAGTAACACTTTTGATATAAAAATTTTCCTTTATGCATACTTCTATGCATGAAAATTAAAAATGATAAAAGTAACACTTTTGATATAAAAATTTTCTTTTATGCATACTTTTATGTATGAAATAAAAATGATAAAAGTAACACTTTTGATATAAAAATTTATCCATTATGCATACTTCTATGCATGAAAATAAAAATGGTAAAAATAACACTTTTGATATAAAAATTTATCCTTTATGCATACTTCTATGCATGAAAGTAAAAATGATAAAAGTAACACTTTTGATATAAAAATTTATCCATTATGCATACTTCTATGCATGAAAATAAAAATGGTAAAAATAACACTTTTGATATAAAAATTTATCCTTTATGCATAATATTAAAATTTAATTTCTCCATGATTATAATGAAATTCTTTCAATTAATCTAGGATGATGATTCCTAGAATATGGTAGGAAGTCCTCTTTTTATGCTTTGAATGAAAATTTTTTATGCATAATTTTTATAAAAATTTTGCCATAGCTCCGCTGCTATGACTGATAAATCTCAATTTTTCTAAGGGATAATGCTTATCATTAAGGAAATAATTAAAATGATCTCTAATTGGATTATTAATCCATAATGGATTGAATCATCAATATACATAAACTAAAAGCATAGAAAAAAGCCATTAATTTGACCTCAAGCATAGCTTAATCTTGGGTTAAGGAAAAGCTTTATGAAAAGCTTGATTTGGATTGAGAACGGGTCATGAGTATGACCATTTCTTGAGTGAGAGAGAGAAATTACATAAAAACTATTAGAATTTAAACATAAATGGAAATTAACTTCAATAGCATTTATTAAATTATGTAACTCTTCACTACTAATCACCAATTAACTTCAATAGCATTTAAAAAACCATACCAATTAAACTTCTCAAGCTTGAGAGGGGTTGAGAAGAGAGAAACATTGAGAAATTATAGAAAGATCAATATTCACTAATTACCTTACAACTTGCTTGATTCTTTGTTCACGGTAGAGGCCCCCAACCAATCAATTGGTTAAGTATGTTGATGGAGCCACTAATGGGGATTGAAGAAAGAGGGAAGCTCCAAAAACTAGTGAATTATTAAATGAATTCACAGTTCTTGGCTTAGGTGGAGTAGAGTAACAATGCATAAACACTATCTATTTTTCAACAAGGAGGAGGCTTCTATTTATAGGAAAAATTGAGCTCCTAACCAAACAAACTGATTCTAGAATTTTCTAAATCAGTTTGGTCAATATTTGACCATTTTTAGGTCAGTTAAGCTAACTTTTTGGAACTAGACTTGAATGAGGAGAGAGGAGAGATGAAATATCTCAATTTTTATGAGTTTAAAACTCATTCAAGCATGTGAAATATGCACCTCCTTTAAAGAACTCCCCTTCCTTACATATGTGTCATAATGGAATCATTTTAATATTGCTCATAGTTTTTTTACTAATAAACCTTGTACATTTTCAACTCTTCATCTTATGTGAAATATGCACCTCCTTTAAAGAACTCCTCTTCCTTACATATGTCATACTTTTAATATTGCTCATAATTTTTTACTAATAAACCTTGTACATTTTCAACTCTTCATCTTATGTGAGCATTTACTCATTTTTGGGTATCTTCTTTTTCAAATTGGATTTATCTCCTCCCTACACATGGATTGATGCTATTGGCCCATAGGAACCTTAATTGGACCATAATCCAAAAATTTCTGAAAATCTAGACCCTTAGACTAAGGTCCTTTATACACATTTCTAATTAATTCCAATTGCACATTGCAAAGTTCTTTTTTGAATTTCTGTTTCAGGGGAACTTATTTTAATAAGATGAGATAATTTTCTATCTAAAAATATTAAAAATCTGAATATTCTCTCTCTAGAATATTTTCTCTCTCTAGGTTAAAACAGTTAGAAACAAGTCTTTTATATTTCTGAAGAGGGATTGATTATAGAAGAAGATACTAGACATCAAAAAGGGGTTTGGTGGAGGAATCTTACATTCTACCCCACTTAAAAAAACGCGAGATGTCCTCATCTCGCAACTTGTGATAATTTCGCAAGATTCACGAATATGAGACTTAGAGAAAAATTTTAATCAAGATTAACCACCAAGAAAAAGTCTCAAAGAGAGCAAGATTCAAGATAAGAACAAGATTTAAACTTTATTCATTCTCGGAACTTATACAGTAAAGATAGAGGAACTCTTTACACTTCCATAAGCCCGTCCATCATATGGTCACAAAAGCAGTCCTCACAAGCTGCACAAGTATAAGGTAACTCATCTATGGGAATGATTCTGTGGGTTATTGCTGCGCCTATCTCAGTGGTATGAGGTGTTCTAACAAAAGGACCTCTGAGAGGCAAGCCAAAAACGGGGTAAAGGCATATCTTCTCATGAGGAAGAAAACACGCCAATAAGAAGACCCGCTCAGAAAACCCAGGATGCCTTGATCTCATGACGCAGTAGTATCGGGGACCCAAACCCAAGGCTTCAATAACCATGGCCAAGCGGACATTGTTGCGAAAGTGCTGCTGACCCCAGGGTGTTACCCTAGTTATGTCTTGATAGGTCCGCCATTTGGTCTGCGCTACAGAAGTTCCCAAGTGAGGGAAAAGTGAGCGCTCATACTGTTCTATAAAATCCTTCTTCACAGACTCACTTGCGTCTTGAAGGTGAGGAATCATTATGGATAAAACTAATTCTTGTTGCCAAGCCATGAAGGAGATTAGGAAGAAAAGAGATCGATGGGAGTAAGATTACTGTGAGCGACAAGTAAAAGTTACGACTTATATAAAGGAAGGAGCTAGCGTAACTTAGAAGCCAACGGTAGCTTGCCACTGAAGTTTTACCGGCTTTCCATGATTTGGGTTTGGCACAATTTTCTATAGAAGGCATTAAGAACTTTGAGATGAGGAGATAAAAGAAGTTCGTAAGTTAAATCACCTACTTTCTTTGGTCCACAATATCTAGGAGATAACTTCTTATACTTCCCAAGAGATAAAGAACTTCTTTTGGGTCGTACTCGAGACCAAAACCTTGATATCCAAAACATCGATTCTCACTTCTGAACTCGTTGTTCTGAATCCTTAAAACAGGTGGGACTCTTGAGAAGTATTCAAGAAAAAGGTTCTTCCTTTTTTAAACAGAATCTTTCTTTTATTTTAGAGAGGGAATAATTATAAGATCAAAAAGGGAGATTCTTACTCCTGTATACCTCGAAGGCTGGGGGAGAATCTTACATTCTACCCCACTTAAAAAGTGCGAGATGTCCTCATCTCATAAAGTAGAGGACAACTCTTTTTCTTAAGATCCAATTTTATTCTGGGGTTCTTTATATTCTGGTCAACCCAACAGAATACTGGGATAAATATCCCTTAGAACTCATCATTAAATAACAATTCATTCAGATCATATCATTCATATCTTTAACATGATAAAGGTTCATTAGACCGAAAAATTTCCTTCTGAGCATTCCTCCACGGGAATTTCAGTCAAGTAAGTTCTCAATTTGTCATCCCTTAACTTGATCTAACGGTCAAGTGTTAACAGTAGCAATTTGACAGCACAATCCACTAATCTCATAGTGATTTGCTGAATCATTTTCATCATTTATCATTACAGGGACTCGTCCCAATCATCCACCTTGTGGTTTCGCTCAGCTTATTACATTTCAATCCATTTTCAGGGATCATCATTTTTCAATCAGAATCCAAATCAATTCATCGGTTTCCAAACAGAACTAAAAATCATATCAACCACATTCGAAATCATCATTTGGATAGCATTAACGCTTATAATTTCAAGTCTTAGATTTACTCGTATATACTGTCAGTAAAGAGCTGCAGTTATACTCTCGGTATATACGGTAGTCACGGCCCTTGGAATTATAAGGTAAATACCATCATGTCTAGGCCTCAAGCAAGTCAGGGATTCTATATAATTGCGGTACTTCCATCTGAAGACCCAATTACCAATTTACGAATTTCAGTTTGAATATCAAATTGTATGAATTATATCACACAATTACAACCTTTTTTGTGCTTCTTGATAAATTTTTGACATATTTGGTTTCTCAGTTGATCTTTATTAGCCAAATGCTCTGATACCAACTGTGAGGTCCCTGTTCCCACCGAGCAACGGATTCGGGGTACTAGCAGCGGAAGTAGCACTTCTCGCGCGGGACAGGGGTCCCACACTCGGGGCCTCGCCCATGGATATCCGGACAAGAGACTAATCCGTCGGTTTGTCCAAAACCGAAACCGGAAAAACTTCCTTTACCCGGAAAGCACGGGCGATTCCACCAGGATAACTCTTTACTCTAACGTAGTCAAGATCATTACTGATCAAACTGATCTGACTGCACCTTTAACGGTACTTGGTCAAATCAAGGAAGAACTTGCACTTGGATCATTGGGATCAACGCTTTTTTCCCCATCAAGAGGCACAGCCGTTGATTCCTATCCATAGAACAATTTCTATCCGGGATTTACTTCATCTATCGTAATAATAGAAATTAAATCTCGATTTACGGATCCATCAGTCCAGCCTAACCCCATCCGATCCCATGGGTTAGCCAACCGCCCAACCACTGTAGTGATGGGATCCAATTTGGAATTTGGTTAGGTTTTGTCCCGGGTACCAAGGAAAAGAGTTCCAAGGCCCCCTAGCCGGAAGTTCATGCAAACATAAAACTAGTCATACCACTTACACACCCAATATGAAATTGCCTTTTTCTTAGCATCAACTAGCTTTAAAACAATCCTTTAATAAAACCATTATGTCACTGATGACAATCCTCAAAGTCTCTGGTTGAATCCTTATTTCCAGTCATTCTTTCATCGGTATACTTATGGCATCATTGGCAACCAAAACGCTCACCACCTGTTCTCTCAGGGGCCTTTTCCATGATTCCTAGCTCATAGTAACCGGCAATATATTCATATAATAGAATGGAGTCTCCGTGGAAGATCAGCAAGATCAACCCACAGATCTATATAAAAGAGCCATGGACTCATCTGTTGAGGACCAGCAAGGTCAATCAACCAGATCCATGCCCGGTTTCAGAAAACAACTCTTACTCCTTATTCCAATATCTTCCACGACGCACGTGTGGGTATCTTCGCGACCCAGAGCCCGAGCACCGTATGGTCAGCACCCTCTAGGATCCTTCGCAGGTGACCTAGCGCTTCACTCATAGGCCGCTTCCTTGGTCCCTCATCCACCGTACCGGAAGCTCACCATTTTAATCGAACCGAGGCTGGTCAAGACCTCGGTCGACCTTGCTACGCGAGACGTCCTCCATTGACTCTCCGTCAGCAGTTGCAACTTTATCAGTTAGGTCTCCACGACCTTAATCACAAGACGGTCAAAATGCTTCCCCAGCATTCTTGACATAAAACAGCCATTTACAAACAGCATTTACAAACAGTTTACAAATACAGTTTCTATATTAACTCTCATTTTTCCACATTATCCCTCATTAATCCACATTACTTATTCCACATTCCATGTATATGTGTACTCATCCAATCACCTCCTTTTCCATCTCTTCACTTCAGATTCCTTCACATCACATATCATATATTCACATCCATATCCACATCCATACATCCACATCCACATCCACATTCACATCCATACATCCACATCTACATGCTTATCTCCATTTTCACATCCTCATTTATACATCCACATTCCATATCCACATTCATACATACACATCCATATCCACATCCACATCCACATCCACATTCACATCCATGCATCCACATCTCCATGCTTACCTCCATTTTCACATCCTCATTTATACATCCACATCCCATATCCACATTCATACATACACATCCATACATCCACATCTACATCCACATACATACACATTCATACATACACATCCATACATCCACATCTACATCCACATACATACATACATCCACATCCACATTCCACATTCACATCTATACATCCACATCTACATTCACATTCACATACATCCACATCCACATTCCCATACATCCACATCTATACATCCACATTCCACATTCACATCTACATTCACATTCACATACATCCACATCTACATTCACATTCACATACATCCACATCCCCATTCCCATTCACATCTATACATCCACATCTACATCCACATACATACATACATCCACATCCACATTCCACATTCACATCTATACATCCACATCTACATCCACATTCACATACATCCACATCCACATTTCCATTCACATCTATACATCCACATCCATTCACATCTATACATCCACATCTACATCCACATTTACATCTATGCATATACATCTTCATGCATATATCCATTTTCATGTTCATACATCCACACTCCCATCTCCATATCCACACATCCACATACATACATCCATTTTCACATTCCCATTTATATAACCCCATATACCTTCACATCTAATCTTTTACATCACATCCATTCTCGCCCTATCACAACCCATATACATCTTATCCTATCACATACACTTCTTACCTCATCCCCCCATACACATCTTAATTCATCTTATCACATCCTAACTTATTTCATAAGCATCTTATCACCTCTTATCACACCTCTTATCACATCCTATCACTTTCCATACGCATCTTATCAATTCTTATCACATCTCATACACCTCTTATCACATCTTATCACATTTCATATCTTTTTTTTTTAAAAGAGAATTCTTTTATTTGATATAAGATTTCTCTACACATTTATTTATACATAAATTCCATTTAAGGAGACTAACACTTTCGAAATTAAAATCAATCTTTTATGCATCTTCTTATGCATAATTTCAATTTGGTAGGGAATTATACTTTTAGAATAAAAGAATTTCTCTTATGCATCTAAGTTAAGCATAAAATCCATTTATGAGGAAAATCATACTTTTAGTATAAAAAGAATATCTTTTATGCATACCTATATGCATGAAATCCAATATGATAAAAGTAACACTTTTGATATAAAAATTTTTCCTTTATGCATACTTCTATGCATGAAAATTAAAAATGATAAAAGTAACACTTTTGATATAAAAATTTTCCTTTATGCATACTTCTATGCATGAAAATTAAAAATGATAAAAGTAACACTTTTGATATAAAAATTTTCCTTTATGCATACTTCTATGCATGAAAATTAAAAATGATAAAAGTAACACTTTTGATATAAAAATTTTCTTTTATGCATACTTTTATGTATGAAATAAAAATGATAAAAGTAACACTTTTGATATAAAAATTTATCCATTATGCATACTTCTATGCATGAAAATAAAAATGGTAAAAATAACACTTTTGATATAAAAATTTATCCTTTATGCATACTTCTATGCATGAAAGTAAAAATGATAAAAGTAACACTTTTGATATAAAAATTTATCCATTATGCATACTTCTATGCATGAAAATAAAAATGGTAAAAATAACACTTTTGATATAAAAATTTATCCTTTATGCATAATATTAAAATTCAATTTCTCCATGATTATAATGAAATTCTTTCAATTAATCTAGGATGATGATTCCTAGAATATGGTAGGAAGTCCTCTTTTTATGCTTTGAATGAAAATTTTTTATGCATAATTTTTATAAAAATTTTGCCATAGCTCCGCTGCTATGACTGATAAATCTCAATTTTTCTAAGGGATAATGCTTATCATTAAGGAAATAATTAAAATGATCTCTAATTGGATTATTAATCCATAATGGATTGAATCATCAATATACATAAACTAAAAGCATAGAAAAAAGCCATTAATTTGACCTCAAGCATAGCTTAATCTTGGGTTAAGAAAAAGCTTTATGAAAAGCTTGATTTGGATTGAGAACGGGTCATGAGTATGACCATTTCTTGAGTGAGAGAGAGAAATTACATAAAAACTATTAGAATTTAAACATAAATGGAAATTAACTTCAATATCATTTATTAAATTATGTAACTCTTCACTACTAATCACCAATTAACTTCAATAGCATTTAAAAAACCATACCAATTAAACTTCTCAAGCTTGAGAGGGGTTGAGAAGAGAGAAACATTGAGAAATTATAGAAAGATCAATATTCACTAATTACCTTACAACTTGCTTGATTCTTTGTTCACGGTAGAGGCCCCCAACCAATCAATTGGTTAAGTATGTTGATGGAGCCACTAATGGGGATTGAAGAAAGAGGGAAGCTCCAAAAACTAGTGAATTATTAAATGAATTCACAGTTCTTGGCTTAGGTGGAGTAGAGTAACAATGCATAAACACTATCTATTTTTCAACAAGGGGGAGGCTTCTATTTATAGGGAAAATTGAGCTCCTAACCAAACAAACTGATTCTAGAATTTTCTAAATCAGTTTGGTCAATATTTGACCATTTTTAGGTCAGTTAAGCTAACTTTTTGGAACTAGACTTGAATGAGGAGAGAGGAGAGATGAAATATCTCAATTTTTATGAGTTTAAAACTCATTCAAGCATGTGAAATATGCACCTCCTTTAAAGAACTCCCCTTCCTTACATATGTGTCATAATGGAATCATTTTAATATTGCTCATAGTTTTTTTACTAATAAACCTTGTACATTTTCAACTCTTCATCTTATGTGAAATATGCACCTCCTTTAAAGAACTCCTCTTCCTTACATATGTCATACTTTTAATATTGCTCATAATTTTTTACTAATAAACCTTGTACATTTTCAACTCTTCATCTTATGTGAGCATTTACTCATTTTTGGGTATCTTCTTTTTCAAATTGGATTTATCTCCTCCCTACACATGGATTGATGCTATTGGCCCATAGGAACCTTAATTGGACCATAATCCAAAAATTTCTGAAAATCTAGACCCTTAGACTAAGGTCCTTTATACACATTTCTAATTAATTCCAATTGCACATTGCAAAGTTCTTTTTTGAATTTCTGTTTCAGGGGAACTTATTTTAATAAGATGAGATAATTTTCTATCTAAAAATATTAAAAATCTGAATATTCTCTCTCTAGAATATTTTCTCTCTCTAGGTTAAAACAGTTAGAAACAAGTCTTTTATATTTCTGAAGAGGGATTGATTATAGAAGAAGATACTAGACATCAAAAAGGGGTTTGGTGGAGGAATCTTACAAAAGTCATCTAATATAGGTAAAAATCCCCATAAAGAAGTGCTCCTACAAGCTCGATTGAAGTCTCCAAGCTCACGCGGCTTGCTAATCCACAATTCTTTTCGGCATTAATCTTATCATTAATATATGCGATTGGGATTAATTGAAGATAGATTAGAAAATGGCAACTGGGTTTAGTGTCAAGAAGTCGTCACTTGCATTAAAAACTCTCTTGTGTTGAGATTAGATACTGACCTTAAGTATTACTCGAGTGTTAAGACCTTCTCAGTCCTAAAATGACTGCTTCGTTTGTGCTTGAGAAGTTTAAAGGGGAATCCTTCCACACATGGCAAGTTAAAATCAAATCTATGTTAGTGAAGGCTATGGAGCATTGTAAATGGAAGGGAAAAATGTCCGAAGGATGAAGGGGATGAAAAGAACAGATGGTTAAGCCAGAATGAAAAAAGGATTAGCCATCATTGCATTAGGATTGGGAGAATATTACATCATAAGATACATCGAAGGGTGGTTGGATGAGCTAGATAAATTTTTTGGGAAAAAATAAAAGAATTCAAAAATAAGCTTAAAAATATAATTCTTTGGGGCTTGGACATTAAAGATAGTGAATCACTTTCAGCACACCTTAACAAAATGAAGAGCATGACACAACAACAATTGGTTGGCATTGGGGCACCAGCAAAGGAAGAGGATGCCATAGCCATACTATTAAAAAGCATGACACTTGAGGAGTATGAGCCCTTAGTGGCTACTTGGAAGAACCTCCCAAATCTGACCATTGTGTAGGAGTGGAAGCAACACTCGTCGAGCAGAAGAGGAGAAGCGGACTCAGGGGAGGACAACCCAAGCTATATCAACAAGTGAGGAGAAAGCACTCTTCTCGAGAGGACTAGGATCAAAGACTAGAGAAGGAGCAAGGACAAAGGCCTACCATCATAGTTGCGAAATCCATCACATAGAAAAGGATTGCTGGCATAAAAAGGGAGCCGAAGAAGCCAATGTACTGACGAAGAAGGAAGACATTGTGATGAGGCCTCTCAGGATGGAGCCAACACCGAGCATCTTTTCTAGATGATATGAGGAGTCCTTACACCTAGTTATAACCCCACTCTCCCGATGTGTAAAATGTCAAGACCAAGCCAACATTGTAGCTCATAGAGTAACCTAGACGGACCACGCCAACCATATGAGTATGGAGTGAGTGTAGTAGGAGGCCAGGTCAAAGCTAGGTGTTAAGACTCTCATCAATGGAATGCGGCTATGATGGTGTACTTCTTAATTGTTGTCATTATCTTGGTAGTACTAGCTTAATCTTATTCTGTGTATTATCTTAATCACGATATGCTTAATCATGTTCTCATATAGTTCTGATCCACCTTGAGCTTAATCATGCTTGATTTCTTAACAGAGTATTTGTAATGTATGACCATAAGTTCACTCAACAAGAACTTGATTACATTATTGATGAAGTGGGTTCCCCTATCGCTTATTACTAGTTTAAGTGGATATCCAAATTTAGTAACTATATTCTCGTAAAAAAGGAATTTGGTTGTTGCCTGTGTAGCATCACCCTTTTGGGTCACATGGGCCTCTACCCTCTTGATACAACAGTATGTGAGAGGTAGAGACCATGATGAATCATGCTTGAGTACCGTTGGCCACCGGACTAATAGTCTAATAAAGTCAATTCCCCCATTTTCAAATGGTTGAAGAGACACTACAAGGTGGGGCATTTTATCACGGTGGTTATGAATACCAGCGAATCACTGACATTCATCGTAGACTTTTACAAATTCAGCCGCCTCTCCAAACAGTGTGGACCACCACAAGCCTACCAAGTAGAACTTTTTTAGCGTGTAGTGTCTGCTGCGGAGAAATATCCTCTAGCTACCCCGGATTGGGCTTGCTCAAGGATGTCGGCATATTTAAATTCTTGAGTGCCTCGTGATTGTACAGTTGTCCTATAGTCAAAAAGAACTTTCTTGGCGGTGGTACCAGTCTACAGAGAAATATCCTCCAACAACACCCCCCCCAAAGTGGGCTTGGCTTGCTCAAGGATGTCGACATATTTAAATTCTTGAGGACAGTGCCTCATGATTCTGTCTTATCCCAATCGTACGGTTGCCCTACAATCAATTGGTATTGGATAGGTCGAAAGGCATACCTGCCCTATATGTATAAGTGCCCCATTTTGTGACAGATGGAGTTTTATGTTGTTCATTCGGGTCTATTTTTACTTGGGTATAACCGGAGATCCCATGAAGGAAGCTGTATGCCTCCTTACATGCTACTCGTTCTTCTAGTACACATGCTTTATAAATGGCAATAGGTAATGTTCTTTCACCATGGTTGCAAATATCATAAATGAATCCAGCTTCACTGAGTTTATCAATCTCCGAGTCCTTGACCATTCTACTAGAATACTTTGGATTCATTTGGTAGGCTCTATGCCTTGATGGCCACACTCCTTCCACAATGGGAATGATGTGATTTAACCACCTCTAGAGGCATGCTCTTCATATTCATATATTTCCAAGCAAAGCAACCGTGGAATTCTGTGAGTAGCTATGTCAATGAGGTCTTTTTCTTCTTCAAGAGATAGGCCTACCCTTCCCAATGTATACAGGTTTGGGATCCTCATCAGGATGTCCTGCGAGGTTGACCTCTTTAACGTTAGTCGGGCGCCCATTTCAATTGGTCTCAGAGCTCTGATCTGGATCGTGGGAATTTTGTTGCTGGTAATAGATTTGCAAGAGAATGGACTCTTATGTGTGATTTTGCTATTTTTTTGATTTCTTGCATACTTTCTTCTTGTATTTTCTCGATATTGATGGGGAAGACGATGGAAACACAAGATTCATCTTCATTTAGCCATGTTTCAGAGGTTTTTGTGTGAGATTTGGGCCAATTTTTGAATTTAGGGACCAAATTTCTGGGTCCGGACCAACTTACTAAAAACATTGGACCACCAAAATTGGGGGAAATGTTGTGTCTACATTTTTGCTTCTTCCCTCTTCTTCTTTGAGACTTTGCATGGCTATGGAGCATGTTTAGGGTTAGTTAGCTTCATCTTCTACAACAACCATGGGGCAAGCATGGAGCAGATTGTAAGCTTCACATGGAGTTGAAGAAGCCGATGTAATGACCAAGAAGGAAGACAATGTGATGAGGCCTCCCAGGATGGAGGCAACACCGAGTATCTTTTCTAGATGATATGAGGAGTCCTTACACCTAGTTATAACCCCACTCTCCCGATGTGTAAAATGTCAAGACCAAGCCAACATTGTAGCTCATAGAGCAACCTAGACGGACCGCGCCAACCATATGAGTATGGAGTGAGTGTAGTAGGAGGCCAGGTCAAAGCTAGGTCTTAAGACTCTCATCACACTGAGGGGAGGTGTTGAGAAATGCAATGTGTCAGGGTGAAACATGCGTAGAAGAGCAAGGGGAGAATCATGCATATTATAAAGGGAATAGACTTAGGAAACATTGGCAAAGGTTGATTTCTATGATCATTCGTAAAAGGTGAAGTCAAAGGTCAAAACGGTAGCACATGGAAAGTCCAAGGAGGCACGTGGCACAAGGGTGCACATATGTATCTTGTGTGAGTAGGGAGCTCCATGAGAGGGACAACTCCAATGGAATGCGGCTATGATGGTGTACTTCTTAATTGTTATCATTATCTTGGTAGTACTGGCTTAATCTTATTCTGTGTATTATCTTAATCGCGATATGCTTAATCATGTTCTCATATAGTTCTGATCCACCTTGAGCTTAATCATGCTTGATTTCTTAACAGAGTATTTGTAATGTACGACCATAAGTTCACTCAACAAGAACTTGATTACATTATTGATGAAGTGGGTTCCCCTATCGCTTACTAGTTTAAGTGGATCAAAATCTAGTAACTATATTCTCGTAAAGAAGGAATTTGGTTGTTGCCTGTGTAGCATGCTTGTGTAGCATCACTCCTTTGGGTCACATGGTCCTCTACCCACTTGATACAATAGTATGTGAGGTAGAGACCATGATGAATCATGCTTGAGTACCGTGGGCCACCGGACTAATAGTCTAATAAAGTCAATTCCCCCCTTTTCAAATGGTTGAAGAGACACTACGAGGTGGGGCATTTTATCACACGGTGGTTATGAATACTAGCGAATCACTAACATTCATCGTAGCCTTTTACAAATTCAGCCGCCTCTCCAAACAGTGTGGACGACCACAAGCCTACCAAGTAGAACTTTTTTAGCGTGTCGTGTTTGCGGAGAAATATCCTCTAGCTACCCCAGATTGGGCTTGCTCAAGGATGTCGGCATATTTAAATGCTTGAGTGCCTCGTGATTGTACAATTGTCCTACAGTCAAGTAGAACTTTCTTGGCGGTGGTACCAGTCTCTGCAGAGAAATATCCTCCAACAACCCCCCCCCAAAGTGGGCTTGTTGGCTTGCTCAAGGATGTCGACATATTTAAATTCTTGAGGACAGTGCCTCATGATTCTGTCTTATCCCAATCGTACAATTGCCCTACAATCAATTGGTATTGGATAGGTCGAAAAGCATACCTGCCCTATATGTATAAGTGCCCCATTTTGTGACAGATGGAGTTTTATGTTGTTCATTGGGGTCTATTTTTACTTGGGTATAACCGGAGATCCCATGAAGGAACCTGTATGCCTCCTTACATGCCACTCATTCTTCCACAACACACATGCTCTATAAATGGCAATAGGTAATGTTCTTTCACCATGGTTGCATTGAACTTTTAAGATTATCACAAAATCGCATCTTCCCCATTTTCTCAAGTACTATGACTATTAGGGATAGCCATTCCGTGTGCTCTATATCATAAATGAATCCAGCTTCAATGAGTTTGTCAATCTCCGACTCCTTGACCATTCTACTAGAATACTTTGGATTCATTTGGTAGGCTCTATGCCTTGATGGCCACACTCCTTCCACAATGGGAATGATGTGATTTAACCATGCTCTTCATATTCATATATTTCCAAGCAAAGCAACCGTGGAATTCTGTGAGTAGCTACGTCAATGAGGTCTTTTTCTTCTTCAAGAGATAGGCCTACCCTTCCCAATGTATACAGGTTTGGGATCCTCATCAGGTCATCTTGCGAGGTTAACCTCTTTAACATTAGTCGGGCACCCATTTCAATTGGTCTTAGAGCTCTGATCTGGATCGTGGGAATTTTGCTGGTAATAGATTTGCAAGAGAATGGACTCTTATGTGTGATTTTGCTATTTTCTTGATTTCTTGCATACTTTCTTCTTGTATTTTCTCGATATGGATGGGGAAAACGATGGAAATACAAGATTCATCTTCATTTAGCCATGTTCCAGAGGTTTTTGTGTGAGATTTGGGCCAATTTTTGAATTTAGGGACCAAATTTCTGGGTCCGGACCAACTTATTAAAAACATTGGACCACCAGAATTGGGGGAAATGTTGTGTCTACGTTTTTGCTTCTTCCCTCTTCTTCTTTGAGACTTTGCATGGCTATGGAGCATGTTTAGGGTTAGTTAGCTTCATCTTCTACAACAACAACCTTGGGGCAAGCATGGAGCAGATTGTAAGCTTTACATGGAGCACCAACAAGCAAGCAAAAATCGCCATTTTTCAGCCGTGGGACAAATTTGGGTCGACTTCCTTTAAGATTTCGGTGGTGATGAAGAGGGTGTTTCAAGCATGGCAAATGATTATACAAGGTGTAAGCTTCTCAATGATACCATCCATGCTTACTTTCATACAAGGTGTAAGCTTCCCAATGATACCTTCAATGCTTACATTTTCCCATTCTCCTCATAAAAGTCATCTAATATATGTAAAAATCCCCATAAAGAAGTGCTCCTACAAGCTCGATTGAAGTCTCCAAGATCACGCAGCTTGCTAATTCACAATTCTTTTCGGCATTAATCTTATCATTAATATATGCGATTGGGATTAATTGAAGGTAGATTAGAAAATGGGAACTGGGTTTAGTGTCAAGAAGTCGTCACTTGTATTAAAAATTCTCTTGTGTTGAGATTAGATACTCACCTTAAGTAGTACTCGAGTGTTAAGACCTTCTCAGCCCTAAAATGACTACTTCATTTGTGCTTGAGAAGTTTAAAGGGGAATCCTTCCACACATGGCAAGTTAAAATCAAATCTATGTTAGTGAAGGCTATGGAGCATTGTAAATGGAAGGGAAAAATGTCCGGAGGATGAAGGGGATGAAAAGAATAGATGGTTAAGCCAGAATGAAAAAAGGATTAGCCATCATTGCATTAGGATTGGGAGAATATTGCATCGTAAGATACATCGAAGGGTGGTTGTTGGGATGAGCTAGATAAATTTTTTGGGGCAAAATAAAAGAATTAAAAAATAAGCTTAAAAATATAATTCTTTGGCTTGGACATTAAAGATAGTGAATCACTTTCAGCACACCTTAACAAAATGAAGAGCATAACACAACAACAATTGGTTGGCATTGGGGAACCAGCAGCATAGGAAGAGGATGCCATAGCCATACTATTAAAAAGCATGACACTTGAGGAGTAT
Organism: Cibotium barometz; assembly: GCF_041138505.1. Lineage (NCBI taxonomy): Eukaryota > Viridiplantae > Streptophyta > Polypodiopsida > Cyatheales > Cibotiaceae > Cibotium > Cibotium barometz. Next base: position 35,482,545 of record NC_141097.1, on the reverse strand, counting down.
GAGCCCTTAGTGGCTACTTGGAAGAACCTCCCAAATCTGACCATTATGTAGAAGTGGAAGCAACACTCGCAGAAGAGGAGGAGCGGACTCGGCGGAGGACAACCCAAGCTATATCAAGTGAGGAGAAAGCACTCTTCTTGAGAGGACTAGGATCAAGGACTAGAGAAGGAGCAAGGACAAAGGCCTACCATCATAGTTGCAAAAAAGATTACATAGAAAAGGATTGTTGGCATAAAAAGGGAGCCGAAGAAGCCAATGTAATGACGAAGAAGGAAGACAATGTGATGAGGCCTCCCAGGATGGAGGCAACACCGAGCATCTTTTCTAGATGATATGAGGAGCATGGCTCCTTACACCTAGTTATAACCCCACTCTCCCGATGTGTAAAATGTCAAGACCAAGCCAACATTGTAGCTCATAGAGCAACCTAGATGGACCGCGCCAACCATATGAGTATGGAGTGAGTGTAGTAGGTGGCCAGGTCAAAGCTAGGTGTTAAGACTCTCATCACACTGAGGCGATGTGTTGAGAAATGTAATGTGTCGTCAGGGTGAAACATGCGTAGAAGAGCAAGGGGAGAATCATGCATATTATAAAAGGAATAGACTTAGGGAACATTGGCAAAGGTTGATTTCTATGATCATTCGTAAAAGTTGAAGTCAAAGGTCAAAACGGTAGCACATGGAAAGTCCAAGGAGGCACGTGGCACAAGGGTGCACATATCTATCTTGCGAGTAGTAGTAGGGAGCTCCATGAGAGCTATAAAAGGATGTACCTGCATTAACTCCAATGGAATACGGCTATGATGGTGTACTTCTTAATTGTTATCATTATCTTGGTGTTGGCTTAATCTTATTCTGTGTATTATCTTAATTGCGATATGCTTAATCATGTTCTCATATAGTTTTGATCCACCTTGAGCTTAATCATGCTTGATTTCTTAATAGAGTATTTGTAATGTACGACCATAAGTTCACTCAACAAGAACTTGATTACATTATTGATGAAGTGGGTTCCCCTATCGCTTATTACTAGTTTAAGTGGATATCCAAATTTAGTAACTATATTCTCGTAAAAAAGGAATTTGGTTGTTGCCTGTGTAGCATCAACCTTTTGGGTCACATGGGCCTCTACCCTCTTGATACAACAGTATGTGAGAGGTAGAGACCATGATGAATCATGCTTGAGTACCGTGGGCCACCGGACTAATAGTCTAATAAAGTCAATTCCCCGCTTTTCAAATGGTTGAAGAGACACTAGAAGGTGGGGCATTTTATCATGGCGGTTATGAATACCAACGAATCACTGACAATCATCGTAGCCTTTTACAAATTCAGCCGCCTCTCCAAACAGTGTGGACCACCACAAGCGTACCAAGTAGAACTTCTTTAGTGTGTAGTGTCTGCTGCGGAGAAATATCCTCTAGCTACCCTGGATTGGGCTTGCTCAAGGATGTCGGCATATTTAAGTTCTTGAGTGCCTCGTGATTGTACAGTTGTCTTACAGTCAAGTAGAACTTTCTTGGCGGTGGTACCAGTCTGTAGAGAAATATGCTCCAACAACCCCCCCAAAGTGGGCTTGGCTTGCTCAAGGATGTCGACATATTTAAATTCTTGAGGACAGTGCCTCATGATTCTGTCTTATCCCAATCGTACGGTTGCCCTACAATCAATTGGTATTGGATAGGTTAAAAAGCATACCTTCCCTATATGTATAAGTGCCCCATTTTGTAGCAGATGGAGTTTTATGTTGTTCATTCGGGTCTATTTTTACTTGGGTATAACCGGAGATCCCATGAAGGAAGCTGTATGCCTCCTTACATGCTACTCGTTCTTCCAGCACACATGCTCTATAAATGGCAATAGGTAATGTTCTTTCACCACGGTTGCATTGAACTTTTAAGATTATCACAAAATCACATCTTCCCCATTTTCTCAGGTACTATGACTATTAGGGATAGCCAGTCCGTGTGCTCTATGTCATAAATGAATCCAGCTTCAATGAGTTTGTCAATCTCTGAGTCCTTGACCATTCTACTAGAATACTTTGGATTCATTTGGTAGGCTCTATGCCTTGATGGCCACACTCCTTCCACAATGGGAATGGTGTGATTTAACCACCTCTAGGGGCATGCTCTTCATATATATATATTTCCAAGCAAAGCAACCGTGAGATTCTGTAAGTAGCTACGTCAATGAGATCTTTTTCTTCTTCAAGAGATAGGCCTACCCTTCCCAATGTATACAGGTTTGGGATCCTCATCAGGTCGTCCTGCGAGGTTGACCTCTTTAACGTTAGTCGGGCACCCATTTCAATTGGTCTCAGAGCTCTGATCTCGATCGTGGGAATGTTGGTGCTGGTAATAGATTTGCAAGAGAATGGACTCTTATGTGTGATTTTGCTATTTTCTTGATTTCTTGCATACTTTCTTCTCGTATTTTCTCGATATTGATGGGGAAGACGATGGAAATACAAGATTCATCTTCATTTAGCCATGTTTCAGAGGTTTTTGTGTGAGATTTGGGCCAATTTTTGAATTTAGGGACCAAATTTCTGGGTCCGGACCAACTTATTAAAAACATTGGACCACCAGAATTGGGGGAAATGTTGTGTCTACATTTTTGCTTCTTCCCTCTTCTTCTTTGAGACTTTGCATGGCTATGGAGCATGTTTAGGGTTAGTTAGCTTCACCTTCTACAACAACCATGGGGCAAGCATGGAGCAGATTGTAAGCTTCACATGGAGCACCAACAAGCAAGCAAAAATCGCCATTTTTCAGCCGTGGGACGAATTTGGGTTGACTTCCTTTAAGATTTTGGTGGTGATGAAGAGGGTGTTTCAAGCATGGCAAATGATTATACAAGGTGTAAGCTTCTCAATGATAGCGTCCATGCTTACTTTCATACAAGGTGTAAGCTTCCCAATGATACCTTCAATGCTTACATTTTCCCATTCCCCTCATAAAAGTCATCTAATATAGGTAAAAATCCCCATAAAGAAGTGCTCCTACAAGCTCGATTGAAGTCTTCAAGCTCACGCGACTTGCTAATCCACAATTCTTTTCGGCATTAATCTTATCATTAATATATGCGATTGGGATTAATTGAAGGTAGATTAGAAAATGGGAACTGGGTTTAGTGTCAAGAAGTCGTCACTTGCATTAAAAACTCTCTTGTGTTGAGATTAGATACTGACCTTAAGTATTACTCGAGTGTTAAGACCTTCTCAGTCCTAAAATGATTGCTTCGTTTGTGCTTGAGAAGTTTAAAGGGGAATCCTTCCACACATGGCAAGTTAAAATCAAATCTATGTTAGTGAAGGCTATGGAGCATTGTAAATGGAAGGGGAAAATGTCCGAAGGATGAAGGGGATGAAAAGAACAGATGGTTAAGCCAGAATGAAAAAAGGATTAGCCATCATTGCATTAGGATTGGGAGAATATTGCATCATAAGATACATCGAAGGGTGGTTGGGATGAGCTAGATAAATTTTTTGGGAAAAAATAAAAGAATTCAAAAATAAGCTTAAAAATATAATTCTTTGGGGCTTGGACATTAAAGATAGTGAATCACTTTCAGCACACCTTAACAAAATGAAGAGCATGACACAACAACAATTGGTTGGCATTGGGGCACCAGCAGAGGAAGAGGATGCCATAGCCATACTATTAAAAAGCATGACACTTGAGGAGTATGAGCCCTTAGTGGCTACTTGGAAGAACCTCCCAAATCTGACCATTGTGTAGGAGTGGAAGCAACACTCGTCGAGCAGAAGAGGAGAAGCGGACTCGGGGGAGGACAACCCAAGCTATATCAAGTGAGGAGAAAGCACTCTTCTCGAGAGGACTAGGATCAAGGACTAGAGAAGGAGCAAGGACAAAGGCCTACCATCATAGTTGCGAAATCCATCACATAGAAAAGGATTGCTGGCATAAAAAGGGAGCCGAAGAAGCCAATGTAATGACAAAGAAGCAAGACAATGTGATGAGGCCTCTCAGGATGGAGGCAACACCGAGCATCTTTTCTAGATGATATGAGGAGTCCTTACACCTAGTTATAACCCCACTCTCCCGATGTGTAAAATGTCAAGACCAAGCCAACATTGTAGCTCATAGAGTAACCTAGACGGACCACGCCAACCATATGAGTATGGAGTGAGTGTAGTAGGAGGCTAGGTCAAAGCTAGGTGTTAAGACTCTCATCACACTGTGAGGGGAGGTGTTGAGGAATGCAATGTGTCAGGGTGAAACATGCGTAGAAGAGCACTTAGGGGAGAATCATGCATCATATAAAAGGAATAGACTTAGGGAACATTGGCAAAGGTTGATTTCTATGATCATTCGTAAAAGGTGAAGTCAAAGGTCAAAACGGTAGCACATGGAAAGTCGAAGGAGGCACGTGGCACAAGGGTGCACATATGTATCTTGTGAGTAGGGAGCTCCATGAGAGCTATAAAAGGATGTACCTGGGTCAACTCCAATGGAATGCGGCTATGATGGTGTACTTCTTAATTGTTGTCATTATCTTGGTAGTACTGGCTTAATCTTATTCTGTGTATTATCTTAATCATGATATGCTTAATCATGTTCTCATATAGTTCTGATCCACCTTGAGCTTAATCATGCTTGATTTCTTAACAGAGTATTTGTAATGTACGACCATAAGTTCACTCAACAAGAACTTGATTACATTATTGATGAAGTGGGTTCCCCTATCGCTTACTAGTTTAAGTCGATATCCAAATCTAGTAACTATATTCTCGTAAAAAAGGAATTTGGTTGTTGCCTGTGTAGCATCACCCTTTTGGGTCACATGGACCCCTACCCTCTTGATACAACAGTATGTGAGAGGTAGAGACCATGATGAATCATGCTTGAGTACCGTGGGCCACCGGACTAATAGTCTAATAAAGTCAATTCCCCCGTTTTCAAATGGTTGAAGAGACACTACAAGGTGGGGCATCTTATCACGAAGGTTATGAATACCAGCGAATCACTGACATTCATCGTAGCCTTTTACAAATTCAGCCGCCTCTCCAAACAGTGTGGACCACCACAAGCCTACCAAGTAGAACTTTTTTAGCGTGTAGTGTCTGCTGCGGAGAAATATCCTCTAGCTACCCCGGATTGGGCTTGCTCAAGGATGTCGGCATATTTAAATTCTTGAGTGCCTCGTGATTGTACACTTGTCCTATAATCAAGTAGAACTTTCTTGGCGGTGGTACCAGTCTCTACAGAGAAATATGCTCCAACACCCCCCCCCCAAAGTGGGCTTGGCTTGCTCAAGGATGTCGACATATTTAAATTCTTGAGGACAGTGCCTCATGATTCTGTCTTATCCCAATCGTACGGTTGCCCTACAATCAATTGGTATTGGATAGGTTAAAAAGCATACCTGCCCTATATGTATAAGTGCCCCATTTTGTGACAGATGGAGTTTTATGTTGTTCATTCGGGTCTATTTTTACTTGGGTATAACCCGAGATCCCATGAAGGAAGCTGTATGCCTCCTTACATGCTACTCGTTCTTCTAGCACACATGCTCTATAAATGGCAATAGGTAATGTTCTTTCACCATGGTTGCATTGAACTTTTAAGATTATCACAAAATCGCATCTTCCCCATTTCTCAGGTACTATGACTATTAGGGATAGCCATTCCGTGTGCTCTATATCATAAATGAATCCAGCTTCAATGAGTTTGTCAATCTCCGAGTCCTTGACCATTCTACTAGAATACTTTCGATTCATTTGGTAGGCTCTATGCCTTGATGGCCACACTCCTTCCACAATGGGAATGATGTGATTTAACCACCTCTAGGGGCATGCTCTTCATATATATATATTTCCAAGCAAAACAACCGTGGAATTCTGTGAGTAGCTACGTCAATGAGGTCTTTTTCTTCTTCAAGAGATAGGCCTACCCTTCCCAATGTATACAGGTTTGGGATCCTCATCAGGTCATCCTGCGAGGTTGACCTCTTTAACGTTAGTCGGGCGCCCATTTCAATTGGTCTCAGAGCTCTGATCTCGATCGTGGAAATGTTGCTGCTGCTAATAGATTTGCAAGAGAATGGACTCTTATGTGTGATTTTGCTATTTTCTTGACTTCTTGCATACTTTCTTCTTGTACTTTCTTGATATTGATGGGGAAGACGATGGAAATACAAGATTCATCTTCATTTAGCCATGTTTCAGAGGTTTTTGTGTGAGATTTTCGAATTTAGGGACCAGATTCCTAGGGCGGGGCCAACTTATTAAAAAAATTTGACCACCAAGATTGGGGGAAATGTTGTGTCTACATTTTTGCTTCTTCCCTCTTCTTCTTTGAGACTTTGCATGGCTATGGAGCATGTTTAGGGTTTGTTAGCTTCACCTTCTACAACAACCATGGGGCAAGCATGGAGCAGATTGTAAGCTTCACATGGAGCACCAACAAGCAAGCAAAAATCGCCATTTTTCAGCCGTGGGACGAATTTGGGTCGACTTCCTTTAAGATTTCAGTGGTGATGAAGAGGGTGTTTCAAGAATGGCAAATGATTATACAAGGTGTAAGCTTCTCAATGATACCGTCCATGCTTACTTTCATACAAGGTGTAAGCTTCCCAATGATACCTTCAATGCTTACATTTTCCCATTCCCCTCATAAAAGTCATCTAATATAGGTAAAAATCCCCATAAAGAAGTGCTCCTACAAGCTCGATTGAAGTCTCCAAGCTCACACGGCTTGCTAATCCACAATTCTTTTCGGCATTAATCTTATCATTAATATATGCGATTGGGATTAATTGAAGGTAGATTAGAAAGTGTCAAGAAGTCGTCACTTGCATTAAAAACTCTCTTGTGTTGAGATTAGATACTGACCTTAAGTATTACTCGAGTGTTAAGACCTTCTCAGTCCTAAAATGACTGCTTCGTTTGTGCTTGAGAAGTTTAAAGGGGAATCCTTCCACACATGGCAAGTTAAAATCAAATCTATGTTAGTGAAGGCTATGGAGCATTGTAAATGGAAGGGGAAAATGTCCGGAGGATGAAGGGGATGAAAAGAACAGATGGTTAAGCCAGAATGAAAAAAGGATTAGCCATCATTGCATTAGGATTGGGAGAATATTGCATCGTAAGATACATCGAAGGGTGGTTGGGATGAGCTAGATAAATTTTTTGGGAAAAAATAAAAGAATTCAAAAATAAGCTTAAAAATATAATTCTTTGCAGCTTGGACATTAAAGATAGTGAATCACTATTAGCACACCTTAACAAAATGAAGAGCATGACACAACAACAATTGGTTGGCATTGGGGCACAAGCAGAGGAAGAGGATGCCATAGCCATACTATTAAAAAGCATGACACTTGAGGAGTATGAGCCCTTAGTGGCTACTTGGAAGAACCTCCTAAATCTGACCATTGTGTAGGAGTGGAAGCAACACTCGCGCAGAAGAGGAGAAGCGGACTCGAAAGAGGACAAGCCAAGCTATTTGAGGAGCAAGCACTCTTCTCGAGAGGACTAGGATCAAGGACTAGAGAAGGAGCAAGGGAAAAAGGCTTACCATCATAGTTGCAAAATCCATCACATAGAAAAGGATTGCTGGCATAAAAGGGAGCCGAAGAAACCAATGTAATGACGAAGAAGGAAGACAATGTGATGAGGCCTCCCAGGATGGAGGCAACACCGAGTATCTTTTCTAGATGATATGAGGAGTCCTTACACCTAGTTATAACCCGACTCTCCCGATGTGTAAAATGTCAAGACCAAGCCAACATTGTAGCTCATAGAGCAACCTAGACGAACTGCGCCAACCATATGAGTATGGAGTGAGTGTAGTAGGAGGCCAGGTCAAAGCTAGGTGTTAAGACTCTCATCACACTGAGGGGAGGTGTTGAGAAGTGCAATGTGTTAGGGTGAAACATGCGTAGAAGAGCACTTAGGGGAGAATCATGCATCATATAAAAGGAATAGACTTAGGGAACATTGGCAAAGGTTGATTTCTATGTACCTGGGTCAACTCCAATGGAATGCGGCTATGATGGTGTACTTCTTAATTGTTGTCATTATCTTGGTAGTACTGGCTTAATCTTATTCTGTGTATTATCTTAATCATGATATGCTTAATCATGTTCTCATATAGTTCTGATCCACCTTGAGCTTAATCATGCTTGATTTCTTAACAGAGTATTTGTAATGTACGACCATAAGTTCACTCAACAAGAACTTGATTACATTATTGATGAAGTGGGTTCCCCTATCGCTTACTAGTTTAAGTGGATATCCAAATCTAGTAACTATATTCTCATGAAAAAGGAATTTGGTTGTTGCCTGTGTAGCATCACCCTTTTGGGTCACATGGGCCTCTACCCTCTTGATACAACAGAATGTGAGAGGTAGAGACCATGATGAATCATGCTTGAGTACCGTGGGCCACCGGACTAATAGTCTAATAAAGTCAATTCCCCTGTTTTGGTTGAAGAGACACTACAAGGTGGGGCATTTTATCACGGTGGTTATGAATACCAGCGAATCACAAACATTCATCGTAGCCTTTTACAAATTCAGCCGCCTCTCCAAATAGTGTGGACCACCACAAGGCTACCAAGTAGAACTTTTTTAGCCGTGTAGTGTCTGCTGTGGAGAAATATCCTCTAGCTACCCCGGATTGGGCTTGCTCAAGGATGTCGGCATATTTAAATTCTTGAGTGCCTCGTGATTGTACAGTTGTCCTATAGTCAAAAAGAACTTATTTGGCGGTGGTACCAGTCTACAGAGAAATATCCTCCAACAACACCCCCCCCCCAAAGTGGGCTTGTTGGCTTGCTCAAGGATGTCGACATATTTAAATTCTTGAGGACAGTGCCTCATGATTCTGTCTTATCCCAATCGTACGGTTGCCCTACAATCAATTGGTATTGGATAGGTCGAAAGGCATACCTGCCCTATATGTATAAGTGCCCCATTTTGTGACAGATGGAGTTTTATGTTGTTCATTCGAGTCTATTTTTACTTGGGTATAACCGGAGATCCCATGAAGGAAGCTGTATGCCTCCTTACATGCTACTCGTTCTTCCAATACACATGCTTTATAAATGGCAATAGGTAATGTTCTTTCACCATGGTTGCAAATATCATAAATGAATCCAGCTTCAATGAGTTTGTCAATCTCCGAGTCCTTGACCATTCTACTAGAATACTTTGGATTCATTTGGTAGGCTCTATGCCTTGATGGCCACACTCCTTCCACAATGGGAATGATGTGATTTAACCACCTCTAGAGGCATGCTCTTCATATTCATATATTTCCAAGCAAAGCAACCGTGAAATTCTGTGAGTAGCTACGTCAATGAGGTCTTTTTCTTCTTCAAGAGATAGGCCTACCCTTCCCAATGTATACAGGTTTGGGATCCTCATCAGGACGTCCTGCGAGGTTGACCTCTTTAACGTTAGTCGGGCGCCCATTTCAATTGGTCTCAGAGCTCTGATCTCGATCGTGGGAATTTTGTTGTTGGTAATAGATTTGCAAGAGAATGGACTCTTATGTGTGATTTTGCTATTTTTTTGATTTCTTGCATACTTTCTTCTTGTATTTTCTCGATATTGATGGGGAAGACGATGGAAATACAAGATTCATCTTCATTTAGCCATGTTTCAGCAGAGGTTTTTGTGTGAGATTTGGGCCAATTTTTGAATTTAGGGACCAAATTTCTGGGTCGGGACCAACTTATTAAAAACATTGGACCACCAGAATTGGGGGAAATGTTGTGTCTACATTTTTGCTTCTTCCCTCTTCTTCTTTGAGACTTTGCATGGCTATGGAGCATGTTTAGGGTTAGTAAGCTTCACCTTCTACAACAACCATGGGGCAAGCATGGAGCAGATTGTAAGCTTCACATGGAGCGCCAACAAGCAAGCAAAAATCACCATTTTTCAGCCGTGGGACGCATTTGGGTCGACTTCCTTTAAGATTTCGGTGGTGATGAAGAGGGTGTTTCAAGCATGGCAAATGATTATACAAGGTGTAAGCTTCTCAATGATACCGTCCATGCTTACTTTCATACAAGGTGTAAGCTTCCCAATGATACCTTCAATGCTTACATTTTCCCATTCCTCTCATAAAAGTCATCTAATATAGGTAAAAATCCCCATAAAGAAGTGCTCCTACAAGCTCGATTGAAGTCTCCAAGTTCACGCGGCTTGCTAATTCACAATTCTTTTCGGCATTAATCTTATCATTAATATATGCGATTGGGATTAATTGAAGGTAGATTAGAAAATGGGAACTGGGTTTAGTGTCCAGAGAAGTCGTCACTTGCATTAAAAACTCTCTTGTGTTGAGATTAGATACTGACCTTAAGTAGTACTCGAGTGTTAAGACCTTCTCAGCCCTAAAATGACTGCTTTGTTTGTGCTTGAGAAGTTTAAAGGGGAATCCTTCCACACATGGCAAGTTAAAATCAAATCTATGTTAGTGAAGGCTATGGAGCATTGTAAATGGAAGGGAAAAATGTCCGGAGGATGAAGGGGATGAAAAGAACAGATGGTTAATCCACAATGAAAAAAGGATTAGCCATCATTGCATTAGGATTGGGAGAATATTGCATCGTAAGATACATCAAAGGGTGGTTGGGATGATGTAAGGTTCCTCCCTCTAAAAATGGGAGAAACACTTAAGATAGTCCGCTAAGTCTTATCTTGGGAAAAATTTCCTATTCATCAACACCTTGACCCTGTAGAGATTCAAGGATACGATTCATAGGTATGACCTAGCTCTATCCCGCAGGGGAAGCGTGATTTTCTAAACATCAAATCACCCATAGGGCAATTGATCAAAAATTGGGCAACTACTAGACTTGATTTCTAGAGACAACGCTTTTTTCCTCATCTTATGCAAGGCACAGCCGCTGACCTAGTCTTCTAGAATAGAGTTGCCCAAGAACCTAACTATCTAACGTAGGGCTTTCACTTAATTTGTTGGAAAGCTATCCGACTAATCGGGTCCACCCGCCGTCCGTAGGATGGTGCCGTCAGGGCATTCCATCCTCCCACTTTCCACCCTACTTACGCATCAATTTGTTTTCTAATTAATACTACCACACTGTTTGACATAAATAAACATATTCCTTAATTAGGGCCCTTCTTCACAAGGTTCGTTAAAACAGCCTTCTTACACAATACCATCATACCAAAGACAAGATGCAATTATATAAAAAGTTTATACATGAATCCATTTCCATACAAGCCAGTCCAGCTCTCTTATTCTTATTCTGCCGATGATCTAGAATTCGGCCTTCCAGCCTCTATATGCTGGTCAAAACCCTACGGGACCATACACCTCATCGTCGGCCCGCTGGCGAGGACTCAAGCCGGCCTGTCGCCCTCTCAGGCTCCATCGCTCGATCCTCCCGTCCCTCAGAGGGATGTCTGCACACTAGGGTGGGCTTATTTACCGCACTAGCCTGGGCCCTCAGAACTAGGCAGCCTCATAATCTCTCGCCTCAATCGGCGATCCTTATTCTCCCAAAGGTATGAGGGATACCTTGGGCCATTCCCGGGATTTGCTAATGACGCCGCCCGGCTACACAAGCACGGAACGGAGTTAGCATTGAAGCCAAAAGAAATCTTGAATTCCAAAGATAACAACTTCAATGCAATTTTCTAAGTATAGCATTCACAATTCATGAAGATAGCAATTTCAACGCAATTTATCGAAAATAACATCACATAATTCGTAATTTCATATAATTTTTATGTCCTCATTTTAAAAGAAAAAGACACCATTCATTAATACTAATTTAAGGAAAAATCTCTTCTTTTGAAAATTAACCAAGCTAACCTGGCCACCGTTTCCTTGAGGGACTTGAAAAGGGAGGACTGGAGCCGCATTGGGCGCATCTCCCTCCATCTCGTTGTTACGTGCGCCTCTTGAGGCAATATTTTGCCGTCTCCGGGATGAGGCCATCTTAGGCGTCGCCTTGTAGAGCTCGCTGCTGCGATTGAAACGCTTCAGTCGGGATCTGAATTCCGAGCTCGTTTGCTCACCGTATGAGCAAAAGAATATGGCGCACGAACCCTCGCTTGAGCCAAAAATCCCTTACTAAAGTCTACGCAAATGGGGGGGGATTGTGAGATGTCCTTAAGGCCAAAGGCAAAAACGTGGAGAGGGCTGGGAGGGGTTGCTGCAAGCCTCTCTGTAAGTCTATTCACACGGGGGGGAGAAGAGTTAAGGACACTGGGGGATGGAGGAAAATTGGCTTATCTGAAAAGAGCCAAATGAGGGGGTGTGAGAGGGGTGGCTGCAAGGGCGGCTGTACTTGCAGCAAGTACGCTACACAGGGACGAACAGTGGTACGGACGGCGGTACAATAGGGCATACGCTACACAGAAGTGCGTGCCGACTGAGGAGCACCCCGGGGGTTTATATAGCTGAGGGGTGAGGGTACGGGCATTGCCCAAAGCAGGGACGAAAGGACGGTGTACCTTCAAAGGCTATGGATCAGTGGCCTGCATGGGTCTACGGGAAAGGTACGGTGTCGGTTGTCTGGGAAAGGAGTGGTATGCATGTACCTTATCCGGTCTGGGGTGTCCACCTGGGTGTCCACCTAAGGGTACGCGTGGACCATACAGTGGGCGGCCGTCCTTTGGTTCTTGGGCGACCATTGTACGAGCGCCCTAGTAAGTGTGTACGGACCAAATTTTGGGATGGGGCACCCAAATTTGGGGCGCCCGCCTCGATTTGCGTGCCGGACCGCCCCGGGGGGCAAAAATCTTTTTTGTCCGGGAGGTTCTCTTGGTCGTAGGGGTTCAGACCGTTCGTCAATCGGACGTGCGGACGTGCGGTCGTGCATTTATTAAGGTTTAAAGGTCGCCGTTTTTTAACTAAAATGATTAAAATTAGCGTATAGGCTTGATCCGGTGTCCGTTTTGGATGCTGTAAAATCCTATATTAGGGTAAAATCGCGCGCAGATTCCAAATTTGGGCTCAAAATTTGAAGATTCTAAGTAGAAATGACTCAAATAATAAAATCATTGATATTTATACCATAAAAACTTATAATTATATGGACATTTCTTTATTAGTGAAGATGGGTACGTTACATCCTTCCTCCCTTAAAGAAATCGAGATGTCCTCATCTCGTCATGAATTGGGGATAATCCTTTAAGAGTGTAGCTTCATCTTCCCAAGTTGCATCCTCTTCAGGGTAATCTTTCCACTGAACTAGATGTTCTACAAGAGTTCTATTTCGGAGTTGCCTTTCCCTAGAATCTATGATGCTACTGGGCTGTAATTCAAGGACTCCTTGAGTAGGGATTACAACTTGTTCATCATCAAGAATATGATCGAGACTGGGGACATATGGTTTCAATAAACTTACATGAAATACATTATGGACTTTGATATGGGCTGGGAGTTGGAGTTTATAGGCACTTTTACCTAGACATTTGATAACTGTATAAGGACCACAATACCTAGGGCTAAGCTTCTTATATTTCCCAAGTGATAGAGAACTTCGTTTGGGTCACACCCGTAGAAGAACTTTGTCTCCTTCCTTGAAGATCCTTTCAGACCTCTTGTTGTCAGCATAATGCTTTTGTCGATCTTGGGCAGCTTTAATATCCTTTTGGATAGCCTTGGTTTGTTCCTCCATTTCTTCGAGCATTTTCCTGGATGCCTCGACTCTTATGGTTGGATCAGAGAAATTTAGAGGAGACAGGCATTCTTGCCCATAGAGTGCCTTGAATGGTGACATTCCTATGCTTTGATGATAAGATGCATTGTAGGCGAATTCTACCAGAGGAAGGTATTGAATCCACCTTCTGGGTTCCCGTCCACAGTATGCTCTGAGAATGTCTTCAATTACTTGGTTGACTCTCTCAGTCTGGCCATCGGTCTCTGGATGATAAGCTATGCTAAAGCAAAGTTGAGTCCCCAGAGCTTGAAATAAAGACTGCTAGAATTTTGAGGTGAAGTCAGAATCTCGATCACTTACTATCCTTTTTGGGAGACCATGAAGTTTGAGGACTTCCTTGATGAATATTCGAGCAACATCAGAAACTTTGAAGGTCTTTTTTGCTGGTATAAGGTGAGCTACTTTGGTAAGTAAGTCCACTACTACTAGAATGGAGTCATATCCTCCTTGAACAGTGGGGAAACTTGCAACAAAATCCATACTAATGCATTCCCACTTCATTTGTGGAATATCTAAGGGTTGAAGCTTTCCAGGCATCTTGACCCTTTCAGCCTTGATCCTTTGGCATGAGAGACATTGTTTCAAGTACCGAAGCACATCATTCTTCAAGCCTGCCCAATGAAAGCTCCTTCTTACCGCATTTAATGTTTTTGCATAACCTGGGTGTCCTGCAGCAGGGCTATCATGAGCTTCATGGAGGATTAGTTTCTTTAAAGCAGGGTCCTTAGGGATACATAGCCTGTGATTGAAGTAGAGGCTTCCTTCATGAGTGGAGTATCCCTTGATTAGATTTTTCTCTTTCTCTGAATGCCCCCCTTCTTCTACTAACTTTATCATCCTTTGATAATCTGGGTCATGAGGTGAGACTTCTTCCACCTTGACCAGTATGGGATTATTTGGCATTGAAATTGCATTCAAGAAAGATTTGTGGCTAAGTGCATCAGCTACCACATTATCTTTCCCAGGGCGAAATTTGATGTCGAAATCATATTCTTGTAGAATTTCAATCCATCTCCTTTGCCGCATGTTGAGGTTAGGCTGGGTGAAGATCCACTTTAGACTTTTGTGGTCAGTTTACAAGCTGGAATTTGCCTCCCAAGAGATAATGTCTCCATAATTTGAGGCAATGAACAACTGCTAAGAGTTCCAAATCATGGGTGGCATAGTTTGCCTCATATTGCTTCAGCTTGCGGAAAGTATAAGCGACTGGTCTCCCTTCTTGGCCTAAGACACCACCAAGTGCTAGACTACTAGCATCGGTAACCACTTCAAATTCCTTGGAGAAATCAGGAAGCTTTAAGACTGGGGCAGAAGTAATAATGACTTTCAGCTGATCAAAGCTGTTTTGATGGATTGGCAGCCACACTATTTTGCAATCCTTCTTAAGAAGATCTGTCAAGGGTGCAGCTACCAAGGCATAATCTTTGATAAAAATCCTATACCAACCCGTGATTCCCAAGAATCCACGAACTTCACGAGCTGATTTAGGGGGTGGCCATTCTAGAATATCCTTGACCTTGGTGGGGTCTACTGAGATGCCATCTTTGGAGACGATGAACCCAAGATACTCAATTTGATGAGTAAAGAAGGTACATTTGCTCTTCTTGGCATAGAGTTTGTGTCTGCGCAGCAATTGCAGAACTCTACGCACATGCTCCTCATGCTCTTCCATTGATTTGGAGTAGATTAGGATGTCATCAAAGAAAACAAGCACAAACTCATCCAAGTACGAGCGGAATATATCTTGCATTAGGCGGTTGAAGGTTGCAGGAGCATTGGTTAACCCGAATGACATTACAGTAAACTCATAGTGGCCATAACGGGTATTAAAGACTGTTTTGGGTATATCTGCTTCCTTGACTTTGATCTGATAGTAACCAGACCTCAAATCTATTTTTGAGAAGACTTTGGCCCCATGAAGCCTGTCAAGAAGTTCATCGATGCGAGGGATAGGATACTTATTCTTGACAGTGACTTGATTTAGCCCTCGATAATCTATGCAGAGGCGGAGAGTCCCGTCCTTCTTTTTTTGGAAAAGAACAGGTGCTCCCCATGGAGAGCTACTGGGGCGTACAAATTCTTGTTCAATGAGTTGGGAAAGTTGCTTCTTAAGTTCAATGGCTTCAGGAAGGGACATTTTATAGGGAGTTTTTGAGACGGGTTGGGCTCCAGGGATCACCTCGATTTCATGGTCGACTTCTCGAGGAGGCGGTAACCCTGTAAGCTCGTCAGGGAAGATGTCAGAGAATTCTTAGAGCCAAGAGGCTTCTGTCTCCATACTAGGTTCAATGACTTTGTTGAGTTTGACTAAGAAAACTTGCTGACCCTTACGTGTCCCCTTGAGAAGATGTTTTGCCTTGACTACCCTAGACTTAGGTTTTTCTGTGATTCCCTGAACAGATATTACTTGGCCATGCTCATTTTCAAAAGCGATATTCCCCTGGTTACAATGAATGCTAGCTTTGTTTGCAATTAACCAATCCATCCCAAGGATTCCATCATAAATTCCTAGTGGCAAGACTCTAAAGTGACCATGAGTTTGCTCATTACCCAGCTCAAAATCAAGGTTTCCTATAGAGTGGCGAGATACTACTTCTTTCCCACTGGCTAACTCTACAATCATTTTTCTAGCTGATTTTTGACTCAAGTTTAATTTTTGCAAGCACCTAGGAGAAAGGAATGAATGGGTACTGCCACAATCAATCAAAAGATGAAATGGCTTACCGTGATGAGTGGCGGGGACTTGGATTACACCAAATTGTTTATTCGGACCTTGGTGTTCTACTGCCGCATGGACGGTGGCGCGCTCTTCTTCAGCCGATTCCAAGGTTGGTTCTTCACTTATAACACAGGCAGTTCTAGCAACTGTTCCTCCGCCCGCGGCCTCTGCCACACGACCACTGCCTCTTGCACCTTGGTGGGTAGGGGTTCCACGGCCTTGATTTCCTCTGTTACCTTGGGGGAATGATGTTGCCATCTTGGGACAGTTGGCTCTAAAGTGTCCCGGCTCATTGCACTCAAAACACAGAGGGCCTTCTTTGGAAGAAGCAGCATACGAGCGGGGGGCAAAAGAGTTGCCTTGTCGCCCTCTGTTGTAGTAGGGAAAATTCTGTTGAGGTTTCTTGTAGGGTTGATCTCTAAGGTTTGCCTCAGGGTAAGATCTCTTTTGATTCTTCGGTTTGTTAGCCTTCATTTCTTTCACAAGGGGCTTAGCTCGTATGAGAGCATCCTGTAATGTGCTTGGCCTCATTGCTGCAAGGCGGGAATCTAGGGGTTCATTTAGCCCTTGGCAGAAATGAGCCACTTGCTGGGAAGTAGTCATAGCTGGGGCATACTTCCGAAGGGTAATGAATTCGGAATAGTAGTCCTCAAGAGTTAAGCTGCACTGTCTAAGACTAAAGAACTCATTCATCTTTATGGATTCATGGGATGGAGGAAGATATCTTTCCTTCACTGCCTGCTTGATGTCTTCCCACGTTTGAGAATGCTCGGTGACTTCCTTGTCATGGCACCACTGTTTCCACCAGAGTTTAGCATCTCCAGTGAGGCGAAACCGTGCGAGCATAGACTGATTTGCTACTCCAGTACCGGCAGCAGAGAAATAATCGTCCATCGCCTCAATCCAGACTTCAGCATCCTTCTCAAACTTTGAACCTTCTCCTTTAAAGGAGGGAGGTTGCATTTGCTTGAGCAGGAGCTTCTTCTCCTGGGTATCGGTATAAAGCGCATTGGGAAGTGGAGGGTGGTCATCCTGGCCATCATCGTAAAAACAATTTTTAAGATTACAAGATTCATATTTGCACAACGCTTAATTTTTGGAGAGTAAAACCATTGAAATTATTTTATTTTCAAATATTTACAAGGACAAGTTTTATTACAAAGATCTAAGACTAATATAATTAGTCTTATTTGACAT
The DNA here is from genome assembly GCF_041138505.1 of Cibotium barometz. NCBI lineage: Eukaryota > Viridiplantae > Streptophyta > Polypodiopsida > Cyatheales > Cibotiaceae > Cibotium > Cibotium barometz. Next base: position 35,464,953 of record NC_141097.1, on the reverse strand, counting down.
CAAGGGAAATTCCTAGGCTTCACTGTGACATAAGGGTAGAGCGGTCCACATATGTGAAATATGTGGACCGCACTAGCCTGGGCCCTCAGAACAAGGCAGCCTCATAATCTCTCGCCTCAATCGGCGATCCTTATTCTCCCAAAGGTATGAGGGATACCTTGGGCCATTCCCGGGCTTTGCTAATGACGCCGCCCGGCTACACAAGCACGGAACGGAGTTAGCGTTGAAGCCAAAAGAAATCTTGAATTCCAAAGATAACAACTTCAATGCAATTTTCTAAGTATAGCATTCACAATTCATGAAGATAGCAATTTCAATGCAATTTATCGAAAACAACATCACATAATTCGTAATTTCATATAATTTTTATGTCCTCATTTTAAAAGAAAAAGACACCATTCATTAATACTAATTTAAGGAAAAATCTCTTCTTTTGAAAATTAACCAAGCTAACCTGGCCACCGTTTCCTTGAGGGACTTGAAAAGGGAGGACTGGAGCCGCATTGGGCGCATCTCCCTCCATCTCGTTGTTACATGCGCCTCTTGAGGCAATATTTTGCCGTCTCTGGGATGAGGCCATCTTAGGCGTCGCCTTGTAGAGCTCGCTGCTGCGATTGAAACGCTTCAGTCGGATCTGAATTCCGAGCTCGTTTGCTCACCGTATGAGCAAAAGAATATGGCGCACGAACCCTCGCTTGAGCCAAAAATCCCTTACTAAAGTCTACGCAAATGGGGGGGGATTGTGAGATGTCCTTAAGGCCAAAGGCAAAAACGTGGAGAGGGCTGGGAGGGGTTGCTGCAAGCCTCTCTGTAAGTCTATTCACATGGGGGGGAGAAGAGTTAAGGACACTGGCCTCTAGCAAGGGGGGGATGGAGAAAAATTGGCTTATCTGAAAAGAGCCAAATGAGGGGGTGTGAGAGGGGTGGCTGCAAGGGCGGCTGTACTTGCAGCAAGTACGCTACACAGGGACGAACAGCGGTACGGACGGCTGTACAATAGGGCATACGCTACACAGAAGTGCGTGCCGACTGAGGAGCACCCCGGGGGTTTATATAGCTGAGGGGTGAGGGTACGGGCGTTGCCCAAAGCAGGGATGAAAGGACGGTGTACCTTCAAAGACTATGGATCAGTGGCCTGCATGGGTCTACGGGAAAGGTACGGTGTCGATTGTCTGGGAAAGGAGTGGTATGCATGTACCTTATCCGGTGCGCGTGGACCATACAGTGGGCGGCCGTCCTTTGGTTCTTGGGTGGCCATTGTACGGGCGCCCTAGTAAGTGTGTATGGACCAAATTTTGGGATGGGGTACCAAAATTTGGGGCGCCCGCCTCGATTTGCGTGCCGCCCTGGGGGGCGAAATTTTTTTTTTGTCCGGGAGGTTCTCCTGGTCGCAGGGGTTCAGACCGTTCGTCAATCAGACGTGCGGTCGTGCATTTATTAAGGTTTAAAGGTTGCCGTTTTTTAACTAAAATGATTAAAATTAGCGTATAGGCTTGATCCGGTGTCCGTTTTGGATGCTGTAAAATCCTATATTAGGGTAAAATCGTACGCAAATTCTAAATTTGGGCTTAGAATTTGAAGATTCTAAGTAGAAATGACTCAAATAATAAAATCATTGATATTTATACCATAAAAACTTATAAATATATGGACATTTCTTTATTAGTGAAGATGGGTACGTTACAGATGAACTAGATAAATTTTTTGGGGCAAAATAAAAGAATTCAAAAATAAGCTTAAAAATATAATTCTCTGGCTTGGACATTAAAGATAGTGAATCACTTTCAGCACACCTTAACAAAATGAAGAGCATGACACAACAACAATTGGTTGGCATTGGGGCACCAGCAGAGGAAGAGGATGCCATAGCCATACTATTAAAAAGCATGACACTTGAGGAGTATGAGCCCTTAGTGGCTACTTTGGAAGAACCTCCCAAATCTGACCATTGTGTAGGAGTGGAAGCAACACGCGTAGAAGAGGAGAAGCGGACTCGAGGGAGGACAACCCAAGCTATATCAAGTGAGGAGAAAGCACTCTTCTCGAGAGGACTAGGATCAAGGACTAGAGAAGGAGCAAGGACAAAGGCCTACCATCATAGTTGCAAAATCCATCACATAGAAAAGGATTGCTGGCATAAAAAGGGAGCCGAAGAAGCCAATGTAATGATGAAGAAGGAAGACAATGTGATGAGGCCTCCCAGGATGGAGGCAACATCAAGCATCTTTTCTAGACGACATGAGGAGCATGGCTCCTTACACCTAGTTATAACCCCACTCTCCCGATGTGTAAAATGTCAAGACCAAGCCAACATTGTAGCTCATAGAGCAACCTAGACGGACCGCGCCAACCATATGAGTATGGAGTGAGTATAGTAGGAGGCTAGGTCAAAGCTTAGGTGTTAAGACTCTCATCACACTGAGGGGAGGTGTTGAGAAATGCAATGTGTCAGGGTGAAACATGCGTAGAAGAGCAAGGGGAGAATCATGCATATTATAAAAGGAATAGACTTAGGGAACATTGGCAAAGGTTGATTTCTATGATCATTTGTAAAAGGTGAAGTCAAAGGTCAAAACGGTAGCACATGGAAAGTCCAAGGAGGCACGTGGCACAAGGGTGCACATATGTATCTTGTGATGAGTAGGCAGCTCCATGAGAGCTATAAAAGGATGTACTTGGGTCAACTCGAATGGAATGCGGCTATGATGGTGTACTTATTAATTGTTGTCATTATCTTGGTACTGGCTTAATCTTATTCTGTGTATTATCTTAATTGTGATATGCTTAATCATGTTCTTATATAGTTCTGATCCACCTTGAGCTTAATCATGCTTGATTTCTTAACAGAGTATTTGTAATGTACGGCCATAAGTTCACTCAACAAGAGCTTGATTACATTATTGATGAAGTGGGTTCCCCTATCGCTTTACTAGTTTAAGTGGTTACCAAATCTAGTAACTATATTCTCGTAAAAAAGGAATTTGGTTGTTGCCTATGTAGCATCACCCTTTTGGGTCACATGGGCCTCTACCCGCTTGATACAACAGGATGTGAGAGGTAGAGACCATGATGAATCATGCTTGAGTACCGTGGGCCACCGAACTAATAGTCTAATAAAGTCAATTCCCCCCTTTTCAAATGGTTGAAGAGACACTACAAGGTGGGGCATTTTATCACGGTGGTTATGAATACCAGCAAATCACTGACATTCATCGTAGCCTTTTACAAATTCATCCGCCTCTCCAAACAGTGTGGACCACCACAAGCCTACCAAGTAGAACTTTTTTAGCATGTAGTGTCTGCTGCTGTGCGGAGAAATTTCCTCTAGCTACACCGGATTGGGCTTGCTCAAGTATGTCGGCATATTTAAATTCTTGAGTGCCTCGTGATTGTACAGTTGTCCTACAGTCAAGTAGAACTTTCTTGGCGGTGGTACCAGTCTGCAGAGAAATATCCTCCAACAACCCCCCCCAAAGTGGGCTTGGCTTGCTCTCAAGGATGTCGACATATTTAAATTCTTTAGGACAGTGCCTCATGATTCTGTCTTATCCCAATCGTACGGTTGCCCTACAATCAATTGGTATTGGATAGGTTGAAAAGCATACCTGCCCTATATGTATAAGTGCCCCATTTTTTTCTTGACAGATGGAGTTTTATGTTGTTCATTGGGGTCTATTTTTAGCTGGGTATAACCAGAGATCCCATGAAGGAAGCTGTATGCCTCCTTACCTGCTACTCGTTCTTCCAACACACATGCTCTATAAATGGCAATAGGTAATGTTCTTTCACCATGGTTGCATTTTAAACCTTTAAGATTATCACAAAATCACATCTTCCCCATTTTCTCAGGTACTATGACTATTAGGGATAGCCATTCCATGTGCTCTATATCATAAATGAATCTAGCTTCAATGAGTTTGTCAATCTCCGAGTCCTTGACCATTCTACTAGAATACTTTGGATTTATTTGGTAGGCTCTATGCCTTGATGGCCACACTCCTTGCACAATGGGAATGGTGTGATTTATCCACCTCTAGGGGCATGCTCTTCATATTCATATATTTCCAAGCAAAGCAACCGTGGAATTCTGTGAGTAGCTACTGCAATGAGGTCTCTTTCTTCTTCAAGAGATAGGCCTACCCTTCCCAATGTATACAGGTTTGGGATCCTCATCAGGTCGTCCTGTGAGGTTGACCTCTTTAACGTTAGTCGGGCGCCCATTTCAATTGGTCTCAGAGCTCTGATCTCGATCGTGGGAATTTTGCTGGTAATAGATTTGCAAGAGAATGGATTCTTATGTGTGATTTTGCTATTTTCTTGATTTCTTGCATACTTTCTTCTTGTATTTTCTCGATATTGATGGGGAAGACAATGGAAATACAAGATTCATCTTCATTTAGCCATGTTTCAGAGGTTTTTGTGTGAGATTTGCGCCAATTTTTGAATTTAGGGACCAAATTCTGGGTAGGGACCAACTTATTAAAAACATTGGACCACCAGAATTGGGGGAAATGTTGTGTCTGCATTTTTGCCTCTTCCCTCTTCTTCTTTGAGACTTTGCATGGCTATGGAGCATGTTTAGGGTTAGTTAGCTTCACCTTCTACAACAACCATGGGGCAAGCATGGAGCAGATTGTAAGCTTCACATGGAGCACCAACAAGCAAGCAAAAATCACCATTTTTCAGCCGTGGGACGAATTTGGGTCGACTTCCTTTAAGATTTTGGTGGTGATGAAGAGGGTGTTTCAAACATGGCAAATGATTATACAAGGTGTAAGCTTCTCAATGATACCGTCCATGCTTACTTTCATACAAGGTGTAAGCTTCCCAATGATACCTTCAATGCTTACATTTTCCCATTCCCTCATAAAAGTCATCTAATATAGGTAAAAATCCCCATAAAGAAGTGCTCCTACAAGCTCGATTGAAGTCTCCAAGCTCACGCGGCTTGCTAATCCACAATTCTTTTTGGCATTAATATTAATATATGCGATTGGGATTAATTGAAGGTAGATTAGAAAATGGGAACTGGGTTTAGTGTCAAGAAGTCATCACTTGCATTAAAAACTCTCTTGTGTTGAGATTAGATACTGACCTTAAGTAGTACTCGAGTGTTAAGACCTTCTCAACCCTAAAATGACTGCTTCGTTTGTGCTTGAGAAGTTTAAAGGGGAATCCTTCCACACATGGCAAGTTAAAATCAAATCTATGTTAGTGAAGGCTATGGAGCATTGTAAATGGAAGGGGAAAATGTCCGGAGGATGAAGGGGATGAAAAGAACAGATGGTTAAGCCAGAATGAAAAAAGGATTAGCCATCATTGCATTAGGATTGGGAGAATATTGCATCGTAAGATACATCGAAGGGTGGTTGAGATGAGCTAGATAAATTTTTTGGGAAAAAATAAAAGAATTCAAAAATAAGCTTAAAAATATAATTGTTTGGGGTTGGGACATTAAAGATAGTGAATCACTTTCAGCACACCTTAACAAAATGAAGAGCATGACACAACAACAATTGGTTGGCATTGGGGCACCAGAAGAGGAAGAGGATGCCATAGCCATACTATTAAAAAGCATGACACTTGAGGAGTATGAGCCCTTAGTGGCTACTTGGAAAAACCTCCCAAATTTGACCATTGTGTAGGAGTGGAAGCAACACTCGCAACAAAAGAGGAGAAGCGAACTCGGGGGAGGACAACCCAAGCTATATCAAGTTAGGAGAAAGCACTCTTCTCGAGAGGAGTAGGATCAAGGACTAGAGAAGGAGCAAGGACAAAGGCCTACCATCATAGTTGCAAAATCCATCACATAGAAAAGGATTGTTAGGAGAAAGCACTCTTCTCAAGAGGACTAGGATCAAGGACTAGAGAAGGAGCAAGGACAAAGGCCTACCATCATAGTTGCAAAATCCATCACATAGAAAAGGATTGTTGGCATAAAAAGGGAGCCGAAGAAGCCAATGTAATGACGAAGAAGGAAGACAATGTGATGAGGCCTCTCAGGATGGAGGCAACACCGAGCATCTTTTCTAGATGATATGAGGAGTCCTTACACGTAGTTATAACCCCACTCTCCCAATGTGTAAAATGTCAAGACCAAGCCAACATTGTAGCTCATAGAGCGACCTAGATGGACCGCGCCAACCATATGAGTATGGAGTGAGTGTAGTAGGAGGCCAAGTCAAAGCTAGGTGTTAAGACTCTCATCACACTGAGGGGAGGTGTTGAGAAATGCAATGTGTCAGGGTGAAACATGCATAGAAGAGCAAGGGGAGAATCATGCATATTATAAAACGAATAGACTTAGGGAACATTGGCAAAGGTTGATTTCTATGATCATTCGTAAAAGGTGAAGTCAAAGGTCAAAACGGTAGCACATGGAAAGTCGAAGGAGGCACGTGGCACAAGGGTGCACATATGTATCTTGTGAGTAGGGAGCTCCGTGAGACTATAAATGGATGTACCTGGGTCAACTCCAATGGAATGCGGCTATGATGGTGTACTTCTTAATTGTTGTCATTATCTTGGTAGTACTGGCTTAATCTTATTCTGTGTATTATCTTAATCACGATATGCTTAATCATGTTCTCATATAGTTCTGATCCACCTTGAGCTTAATCATGCTTGATTTCTTAACAGAGTATTTGTAATGTACGACCATAAGTTCACTCAACAAGAACTTGATTACATTATTGATGAAGTGGGTTCCCCTATCGCTCACTAGTTTAAGTGGATATCCAAATCTCGTAACTATATTCTCGTAAAAAAGAAATTTGGTTGTTGCCTGTGTAGCATCACCCTTTTGGGTCACATGGGCCTCTACCCGCTTGATACAACAATATGTGAGAGGTAGAGACCATGATGAATCATGCTTGAGTACCGTGGGCCACCGGACTAATAGTCTAATAAAGTCAATTCCCCCCTTTTCAAATGGTTAGAGAGACACTACAAGGTGGGGCATTTTATCACGATGGTTATGAATACCAGCAAATCACTGACATTCATCGTAGCACAAATTCAGCCGCCTCTCCAAACAGTGTGGACCACCACAAGCGTACCAAGTAGAACTTTTTTAGCATGTAGTGTCTGCCGCGGAGAAATATCCTCTAGCTACCCTAGATTAGGCTTGCTCAAGGATGTCGGTATATTTGAATTCTTGAGTGCCTCGTGATTGTACAATTGTCCTACAGTCAAGTAGAACTTTCTGGGCGGTGGTACCAGTCTGCAGAGAAATATCCTCCAACAAGGATGTCGATATATTTAAATTCTTGAGGACAGTGCCTCATGATTCTGTCTTATCCCAATCGTACGGTTGCCCTACAATCAATTGGTATTGGATAGATCGAAAAGCATACCTGCCCTATATGTATAAGTGCCCCATTTTGTGACATGGAGTTTTATGTTGTTCATTGGGGTCTATTTTTACTTGGGTATAACCGGAGATCCCATGAAGGAAGCTGTATGCCTCCTTACATGCTACTCGTTCTTCCAGCACACATGCTCAATAGGTAATGTTCTTTCACCATGGTTGCATTTTGAACTTTTAAGATTATCACAAAATCGCATCTTCCCCATTTTCTCAGGTACTATGACTATTAGGGATAGCCATTCCGTGTGCTCTATATCATAAATGAATCCAGCTTCAATGAGTTTGTCAATCTCCGAGTCCTTGACCATTCTACTAGAATACTTTGGATTCATTTGGTAGGCTCTATGCCTTGATGGCCACACCGATCCCATGAAGGAAGCTGTATGCCTCCTTACCTGCTACTCGTTCTTCCAGCACATGCTCTATAAATTGCAATAGGTAATGTTCTTTCACCATGGTTGCATTGAACTTTTAAGATTATCACAAAATCGCATCTTCCCCATTTTCTCAGGTACTATGACTATTAGGGATAGCCATTCCGTGTGCTCTATATATCATAAATGATTCTAGCTTCAATGAGTTTGTCAATCTCTGAGTCCTTGACCATTCTACTAGAATACTTTGGATTCATTTGGTAGGCTCTATGCCTTGATGGCCACACTCCTTCCACAATGGGAATGGTGTGATTTAACCACCTCTAGGGGCATGCTCTTTATATTCATATATTTCCAAGCAAAGCAACCGTGGAATTCTTTGAGTAGCTACGTCAATGAGGTCTTTTTCTTCTTCAAGAAATAGGCCTACCCTTCCCAATGTATACAGGTTTGGGATCCTCATCAGGTCCTGCTAGGTTGACCTCTTTAATGTTAGTCGGGCACCCATTTCAATTGGTCTCAGTGCTCTAATCTCGATTGTGGGAATTTTGCTGGGAATAGATTTTCAAGCGAATGGACTCTTATGTGTGATTTTGCTATTTTCTTGATTTCTTGCATACTTTCTTCCTGTATTTTCTCGATATTGATGGGAAAGACGATGGAAATACAAGATTCATCTTCATTTAGCCATGTTTCAGAGGTTTTTGTGTGAGATTTGGGCCAATTTCTGAATTTAGGGACCAAATTTCTGGGTCGGGACCATAAAGAAGTGCTCCTACAAGAAATCCCCATAAAGAAGTGCTCCTACAAGAAATCCCCATAAAGAAGTGCTCCTACAAGCTCGATTGAAGTATCCAAGCTCACACGACTTGCTAATCACAATTCTTTTTGGCATTAATCTTATCATTAAGATATGAGATTGGGATTAATTGAAGGTAGATTAAAAAATGGGAACTGGGTTTAGTGTCAAGAAGTTGTCACTTACATTAAAAACTCTCTTGTGTTGAGATTAGATACTGACCTTAAGTAGTACTCGAGTGTTAAGACCTTCTCAGCCCTAAAATGACTACTTCATTTGTGCTTGAGAAGTTTAAAGGGGAATCCTTCCACACATGGCAAGTTAAAATCAAATCTATGTTAGTGAAGGCTATGGAGCATTGTAAATGGAAGGGAAAAATGTTCGGAGGATGAAGGGGATGAAAAGAATAGATGGTTAAGCCAGAATGAAAAAAGGATTAGCCATCATTGCATTAGGATTCCATCATTGCATTAGGATTAGCCATCATTGCATTAGAATGAAAAAAGGATTAGCCATCATTGCATTAGGATTGGGAGAATATTGCATCGTAAGATACATCGACCGAAGGGTGGTTGTTGGGATGAGCTAGATAAATTTTTTGGGGCAAAATAAAAGAATTAAAAAATAAGCTTAAAAATATAATTCTTTGGCTTAGACATTAAAGATAGTGAATCACTTTCAGCACACCTTAACAAAATGAAGAGCATAACACAACAACAATTGGTTGGCATTGGGGCACCAGCAGCATAGGAACAGGATGCCATAGCCATACTATTAAAAAGCATGACACTTGAGGAGTATGAGCCCTTAGTGGCTATTTGGAAGAAATCATTGAAGGTATCATTGGGAAGCTTACACTTTGTATGAAAGTAAGCATGGACAGTATCATTGAGAAGCTTACACCTTGTATAATAATTTGCCATGCTTGAAACACCCTCTTCATCACCACCGAAATCTTAAAGGAAGTCGACCCAAATTCGTTCCACGACTTGAGGAGTATGAGCCCTTAGTGACTATTTGGAAGAAATCATTGAAGGTATCATTGGGAAGCTTACACCTTGTATGAAAGTAAGCATGGAAGGTATCATTGAGAAGCTCACACCTTCTATAATCATTTGCCATGCTTGAAACACCCTCTTCATCACCACCGAAATCTTAAAGCAAGTCGACCCAAATTCGTCCCACGACTGAAAAATGGCAATTTTTGCTTGCTTGGTGCTCCATGTGAAGCTTACAATCTACTCCATGCTTGCCCCATGGTTGTTGTAGAAGGTGAAGCTAACTAATCATTAACATGCTCCATAGCCATGCAAAGTCTCAAAGAAGAAGAGGGAAGAAGCAAAAATGTAGACACAACATTTCCCCCAATTCTGGTGGTCCAATGTTTTTAATAAGTTGGTCTCGACCCAGAAATTTGGTCCCTAAATTCAAAAATTGGCCCAAATCTCACACAAAAACCTCTGAAACATGGCTAAATGAAGATGAATCTTGTATTTCCATCGTCTTCCCCATCGATATCGAGAAAATACAAGAAGAAAGTATGCAAGAAATCAAGAAAATAGCAAAATCACACATAAGACTCCATTCTCTTGCAAATCTATTACCAGCAAAATTCCTACGATCGAGATCAGAGCTCTGAGACCAATTGAAATGGGTGCCCGACTAACGTTAAAGAGGTCAACCTAGCAAGACCTGATGAGGATCCCAAACCTGTATACATTGGGAAGGGTAGGCCTATCTCTTGAAGAAGAAAAAGACCTCATTGACGTAGCTACTCACAGAATCCCATGGTTGCTTTGCTTGGAAATATATGAATATGAAGAGAGCATGCCCCTAGGGGTTGTTAAATCACACCATTCCCATTGTGGCAGGAGTGTGGCCATCAAGGCATAGAGCCTACCAAATGAATCCAAAGTATTCTAGTAGAATGGTCAAGGACTCGGAGATTGACAAACTCATTGAAGCTGGATTCATTTATGATATAGAGCACACGGAATGGCTATCCCTAATAGTCATAGTACCTAAGAAAATCGGGAAGATGCGATTTTGTGATAATCTTGAAAGTTCAATGCAACCATGGTGAAAGAACATTACCTATTGCCATTTATATTGCATGTGTTGGAAGAACGAGTAGCAGATAAGGAGGCATACAGCTTCCTTTTTATGCCAGCAATCCTTTTCTATGTGTTGGATTCTGCCACTATGATGGTAGGCCTTTGTCCTTGCTCCTTCTCTAGTCCTTGATCCTTCTCTAGTCCTTGATCCTAGCGAGAAGAGTGCTTTCTCCTCACTTGATATAGCTTGGGTTGTCCTCCCCCGAGTCCGCTTCTCCTCTTCTACGAGTGTTGCTTCCACTCCTACAATGCTCGGATTTGGGAGGTTCCTCTAGGGGCATGCTCTTCATATTCATATATTTCCAAGCAAAGCAACCATGGAATTCTGTGAGTAGCTACGTCAATGAGGTCTTTTTCTTCTTCAAGAGATAGGCCTACCCTTCCCAATGTATACAGGTTTGGGATCCTCATCAGGTCGTCCTGCGAGGTTGACCTCTTTAACGTTAGTCGGGCGCCCATTTCAATTGGTCTCAGAGCTCTGATCTCGATCGTGGGAATTTTGCTGGTAATAGATTTGCAAGAGAATGGACTCTTATGTGTGATTTTGCTATTTTCTTGATTTCTTGCATACTTTCTTCTTGTATTTTCTCGATATTGATGGGGAAGACGATGGAAATACAAGATTCATCTTCATTTAGCCATGTTTGTGTGAGATTTGGGCCAATTTTTGAATTTAGGGACCTCTTCTTCTTTGAGACTTTGCATGGCTATGGAGCATGTTTAGGGCTAGTTAGCTTCACCTTCTACAACAACCATGGGGCAAGCATGGAGCAGATTGTAAGCTTCACATGGAGCACCAACAAGCAAGCAAAAATCGCCATTTTTCAACCGTGGGACGAATTTGGGTCGACTTCCTTTAAGATTTTGGTGGTGATGAAGAGGGTGTTTCAAGCATGGCAAGTGATTATACAAGGTGTAAGCTTCCCAATGATACCGTCCATGCTTACTTTCATATAAGGTGTAAGCTTCCCAATGATACCTTCAATGCTTACATTTTCCCATTCCCCTCATAAAAGTCATCTAATATGGGTAAAAATCCCCATAAAGAAGTTGTAAGATTCCTCCCCCAACCCTCTTTTGATGTCTACTATCTTCCCTTGTAATCAATCCCTCTTCAGAAATATAAAGACCTTGTTTCTAACTGTTTTAACCTAGAGAGAGAAAATATTCTAGAGAGAGAATATTCAGATTTTTAATATTTTTGGATAGAAAATTATCTCATCTTATTAAAATAAGTTCCCCTGAAACATAAATTCAAAAACAATTTTTCAATGTGCAATTGGAATTAATGGGAAATGGGTATAAAGGACCTTAGTCTAAGGGTCTAGATTTTCAGAAATTTTTGGATTATGGTCCAATTAAGGTTCCTATGGGCCAATAGCATCAATCCATGTGTAGGGAGGAGATAAATCCAATTTGTAAAAGAAGATACCCAAAAATGAGTAAATGCTCACATAAGATGAAGAGTTGAAAATGTACAAGGTTTATTAGTAAAAAACTATGAGCAATATTAAAAATATGAGATATTTTGGGTATCCAAAAATGAGTAAATGCTCACATAAGATGAAGAGTTGAAAAATGTACAAGGTTTATCAGTAAAAAACTATGAGCAATATTAAAAATATGAGATATTTTGGGTATAATGATTTCATTTGACACATATGTAAGGAAGGAGAGTTCTTTAAAGGAGGTGCATATTTCACATAAGATGAAGAGTTGAAAATGTACAAGGTTTATTAGTAAAAAACTATGTACAGAATTATTCCCATATATGAGTTACCTTATACATGCGCAGCTTGTGAGTGCTGCTTTTGTGATCATATGATGGACGGGCTTATGGAAGTGTAAAGAGTTCTTCTATCTTTACTATATATGTTCCAAGAATGAATAAAGTTTAAATCTTGTTCTTGTCTTGAATCTTACTCTCTTTGAGACTTTTCTTGGTGGTTAATCTTTATTCGTGCATCTTGCGAAATTATCCCAAGTTGCGAGATGAGGATATCTCGCGTTTTTTAAGTGGGGTAGAATGTAAGATTCCTTCCCCAATCCCCTTTTGATGTCTAGTATCTTCCCCTGTAATCAATCCCTCTTCAGAAATATAAAGACCTTGTTTCTAACTGTTTTAACTTAGAGAGAGAAAATATTCTAGAGAGAGAATATTCAGATTTTTATTATTTTTGGATAGAAAATTATCTCATCTTATTAAAATAAGTTCCCCTGAAACATAAATTCAAAAAGAATTTTTCAATGTGCAATTGGAATTAATGGGAAATGGGTATAAAGGACCTTAGTCTAAGGGTCTAGATTTTCAGAAATTTTTGGATTATGGTCCAATTAAGGTTCCTATAGGCCAATAGCATCAATCCATGTGTAAGGAGGAGATAAATCCAATTTGTAAAAGAAGATACCCAAAAATGAGTAAATGCTCACATAAGATGAAGAGTTGAAAATGTACAAGGTTTATTAGTAAAAAACTATGAGCAATATCAAAAATATGAGATATTTTGGGTATCCAAAAATGAGTAAATGCTCACATAAGATGAAGAGTTGAAAATGTACAAGGTTTATTAGTAAAAAACTATGAGCAATATTAAAAATATGAGATATTTTGGGTATAATCATTCCATTTTGACACATATGTAAGGAAGGGGAGTTCTTTAAAGGAGGTGCATATTTCACATGCTTGAATGAGTTTTAAACTCAAAAATAATGTGATATTTTTATCTCTCATCTCTCTTGAACCAAACCAAATCAAAATGGAACCAAACCGAATCAAAAAGTAACCAAACTAGGTCCAAATCTAGTCCAAATTCAACCAAACTGACTTGGAAAATTCTAGAATCAGTTTGTTTGGTTAGGAGCTCAGGTTTTCCTATAAATAGAAGCCTCCCCTTGTTGAAAAAAATATAGCGTCTTATGCATTGTTACTCTACTCCACCTAAGCCAAGAACTGTGAATTCTTTAATAATTCACTAGTTTTTGACACTTCTCTCTTTCTTAAATCCCCATTGGTGGCTCCATCAACATACTAAACCAATTGATTGGTTGGGGGCCTCTACCGTGAACAAAGAATCAAGTAAATTATAAGGTAAGTATAGTGAATTTTGATCTTTTCTATAATTTCTCAATGATTCTCTCTTCTCAACCCCTCTCAAGCTTGAGAAGCTTAAATTATATGGTTTTTGAAATGCTATTGAAGTTAATTAATTAATGATAGTAAATAATTACATAAATTTTTATTTATGTTTAATTCTAATGGTTTTTTCTCTCTCTCACTTAAGGAATGGTCATACTCATGACCCATCTCAATCCAAATGAAGCTTTTCATAAAGCTTTTTCTTAATCCAAGATTAATCTATGCTTAAGAACAAATTAATGGTTTTTTTAATCTATGCTTTTAGTTTATGTATTCCATGATTATTTTTTATTCAATCCATTAAGGGTTAATGATCCAATTAGGGATCATTCTAATTATTTCATTAAAGATAAGCCTTATCTTTTAAAATAATTGAGATTTATTAGTTATAGTAGCGGAGCTATGGCAAAATTTTATAAAAATTTACACATAAAATAATTTCATTCAAAGCATGAAAAGAGGATTTCCTACCATATTCTAGGAATTATCATCCTAGATTAATTGAAAGATATTCATTGTAAGCCTAGAGAAATTGATTTTTATATTATGCATAATTGATTTTCATGCATAGAGGTATGCATAAAAGATTATTATTTTAACATAAAAGTGTTACTTTTATCATAATTAGATTTCATGCATAGAGGTATGCATAAAAGATTATTATTTTAATATAAAAGTGTTTCTTTTATCATATTTAAAATTCATGCATAGAGGTATGCATAAAAGATGAATATTTTATTATAAAAGAGTTACTTTTAGCATAATTGAATTTCATGCATAGAGGTATGCATAAGAGATGAATATTTTATTATAAAAGAGTTACTTTTAGCATATTTGAATTTCATGCATAGAGGTATGCATAAGAGATGAATATTTTATTATAAAAGAGTTACTTTTAGCATATTTGAATTTCATGCATAGAGGTATGCATAAGAGATGAATATTTTATTATAAAAGTGTTACTTTTAGCATATTTGAATTTCATGCATAGAGGTATGCATAAGAGATGAATATTTTATTATAAAAGTGTTACTTTTAGCATAATTAAATTTCATGCATAGAGGTATGCATAAAAGATATGGGAAGTGATAAGATGTGATAAGATGCATATGAGATGAGTTAGGATGTGATAAGATGAGTTAAGAAGTGATAGGATGTGTATGGGATGAGATAAGAAATGTATGTGATGGGATAAGATGTATATGGGTTGTGATAGGGTGAGATTATGGATGTGAATGTGGAGGTGGATGTATGCATGTAGATGTGAATGTGAATGTGGATGTATGGATGTGAATGAGGATGTGGATGTAGATGCATACATGGAGATGTAGATGTATGCATGTAGATGTAGATGTATGAATGTGGATGTGGATGTATGCTTGTACATGTGAATGTACACATATAGATGTGGATGTATGGATGTGAATGTGCATGTAGATGTGGATGTGAAAATAGATGCATGGATGTAGATGTGGATGTATAGATGTGAATGTGGATGTGGATGTGGATATATGTATTGTTGTGAATATATAATATGTGATGTGAAGGAATCTGAAGTGATGAGATGGAAAATGATGTGATGGGATAAGTACACATATAAATGGAATGTGGAATAAGTAATGTGGATTGATGAGGGATAATGTGGAAAAATGAGAGTTTACATAGAAACTGTATTTGTAAACTGTTTGTAAATGGCTGTTTTATGTCAAGAATGCAGGGAAAGCATTTTGACCATCTTGTGATTAAGGTCGTGGAGACCTAACTAATAAAGTTGCAACTGCTGAAACGGAGAGTCAATGGAGGATGTCTCGCGTAGCAAGGTCGGCCAAGGAAGCGGCCTATGAGTAAAGCGTTAGGTCACCTGCGAAAGGATCCTAGAGGGTGCTGACCATACGGTGCTCGAGCTCTGGGTCGCCCAGGATACCCACGCGTGCGTTGAGGAAGATATTGGAACAAGGAGTAAGAGTTGTTTTCTAAAACCGGGCATGGATCTGGTTGAGTGACCTTGCTGGTCCTCAACGAATGAGTCCATGGCTCTTTATATGGATCTGTTGGTTGATCTTGCTGATCTTCAACGAGAGTCCATCTTGATAAGTGATTATATTGTCGAGTATTATGGGCTAGGAACTATTGAAACGGCCTCTGAGTGGACAGGTGGTGAGCGTTCTAGTTGCCAATGATGTCATAGATACTCTGATGAAGGAATGATGGGAAATTGAATCAACCGTGTGAGATCCTTGTCCCCACCATGCGACGGATTCGTGGTACTAGCAGCGAAAGTAGCACTTCATACGCAGGGCAGGGACCCACACTCAGGGCCTCGCCCCACGGATATCCGGACAAGAGACTAATCCGTCGGTTTTTCCAAAACCGAACCCGAAAAAACTTCCCTACAGTCTCTCCAAAGGCAAGTGGAGGTGAGATATATGGTGACATATACAAGTGCCTTATTTACTAAGGGGGCTGCAGACATAACCCTCACCTAGCTTTAAAACAATCCTTTAATAAAACCATTATGTCACTGATGACAATCCTCAAGTCTCTGGTTGAATCCTTATTTCCTGTCATTCATTCATTGGTATACTTATGGCATCATTGGCAACCAGAACGCTCACCACCTGTTCGCTCAGGGGCCTTTTCCATAGTTCCTAGCTCATAGTAACCGGCAATATATTCATATAATAGAATGGAATCTCCATGGAAGATCAGCTAGATCAACCCACAGATCCATATAAAAGAGCCATGGACTCATCCGTTGAGGACCAGCAAGGTCAATCAACTAAATCCATGCCCGGTTTCAGAAAACAACTCTTACTCCTTGTTCGAATATCTTCCACGACGCACGTGTGAGTATCTTCGACAACCTAGAGCCCGAGCACCGTATGGTCAGCACCCTCTAGGATCCTTCGCAGGTGACCTAGCGCTTCACTCATAGGCCGCTTCCTTGGTCCCTCATCCACCGTACCGGAAGCTCACCATTTAAATCGAACCGAGGCTCGTCAAGACCTCGATCGACCTTGCTACGCGAGACGTCCTCCATTGACTCTCCATCAGCAGTTGCAACTTTATCAATTCGGTCTTCATGACCTTAATCCTTAAGATGGTCAAAATGTTTCTCCAGCATTCTTGACATAAAACAGTCATTTACAAACAGTCACAAAATACAGTTTCTATAACGAACTCTTGTCTTTCCATATTATCCACTCTCGGACCACATTACTTATTCCACATTCCATTCAATGTGTACTCGTTCTCATCCATTCACTCATATAGACTACACATTATCTCACATACACCTTCATATTCATTATTCTACATACATATCCATGTTCGTACGTCCACATCATATATCCAATTTCACATTCATACATACGCATCTACATGCATACATCCACATCCACATTCATACATCCATACCTCCATTTCCACATCCACACATCCACATTCATATTCATACATCCACATTCACATGCATACATCCATTTTCACATCCTCATTCATACATCCACATTCACATACATACATCCACATCCGTATCTACATCCATACATCCACATCTACATCCATACATCCACATCTACATACATACATCCATTTTCACATCCTCATTCATACATACACATCCACATACATACATACACATTCGTATCTACATCCATACATCCACATCCACATCCACATTCACATTCATACATATACATCCACATCACATTCATACAACCATATTACATCCATTCTCGTCCTAACACATCCCATATACATCTTAACACATCCTAACTCATCTTAACACATTCTATCATATCTCATACAAATCTTATCACATCTTTTCACATCTCATACACCTCTTATCACATCCTATCACTTTCCATACGCATCTTATCAAATCTTATCACATCTCATACACCTCTTATCACATCTTATCACATTTCATATCTTTTTTAAGAGAATTCTTATATTTGATATAAGATTTCTCTACACATTTATTTATGCATAAATTCCATTTAAGGAGACTAACACTTTCGAAATTAAAATCAATCTTTTATGCATCTTCTTATGCATAAATTCAATTTGGTAGTAATTACACTTTTAGAATAAAAGAATTTCTCTTATGCATCTAAGTTATGCATAAAATCCATTTATGATGAAAATCACACTTTTAGTATAAAAAGAATATCTTTTTTGCATACCTCTATGCATGAAATCCAATATAATAAAAGTAACACTCTTACAATAAAATAATCAACTTTTATGCATACCTCTATGCATGAAATTCAATTATGATAAAAGTCACACTTTTATAATAAAATAATCAACTTTTATGCATACCTCTATGCATGAAATTCAATATAATAAAAGACACACTTTTATAATAAAATAATCAACTTTTATGCATACCTTTATGCATGAAATTCAATTATGATAAAAGTCACACTTTTATAATAAAATAATCAACTTTTATGCATACCTTTATGCATGAAATTCAAATATGATAAAAGTAACACTTTTGATATAAAAATTTATCCATTATGCATACTTCTATGCATGAAATAAAAATGATAAAAGTAACACTTTTGATATAAAAATTTATCCTTTATGCATACTTCTATGCATGAAAATAAAAATGATAAAAAGAACGCTTTTGATATAAAAATTTATCCTTTATGCATACTTCTATGCATGAAAATAAAAATTGATAAAAATAACACTTTTGATATAAAAATTTATCCATTATGCATACTTCTATGCATGAAAAAAAAAATGGGAAAAGTAACACTTTTGATATAAAAATTTATCCATTATGCATACTTCTATGCATGAAATAAAAATGATAAAACTAACACTTTTGATATAAAAATTTATCCATTATGCATACTTCTATGCATGAAAATAAAAATGGTAAAAGTAACACTTTTGATATAAAAATTTATCCATTATGCATACTTCTATGCATGAAAATAAAAATAATAAAAGTAACACTTTTGATATAAAAATTTATCCATTATGCATACTTCTATGCATGGAAATAAAAATGGTAAAAGTAACACTTTTGATATAAAAACTTATCCTTTATGCATAATATAAAAATTCAATTTCTCCATGATTATAATGAATTTCTTTCAATTAATCTAGGATGATAATTCCTAGAATATGGTAGGAAGTCCTCTTTTTATGCTTTGAATGAAATTATTTTATGCGTAATTTTTATAAAAATTTTGCCATAGCTCCGCTACTATGACTGATAAATCTTAATTTTTCTAAGGGATAAAGCTTATCATTAAGGAAACAATTAAAATGATCTCTAATTGGATCATTAATCCATAATGGATTGAATCATCAATATACATAAACTAAAAGCATAGAAAAAAGCCATTAATTTGGCCTCAAGCATAGCTTAATCTTGGGTTAAGGAAAAGCTTTATGAAAAGCTTCATTTGGATTGAGAATGGGTCATGAGTATGACCATTTCTTGAGTGAGAGAGAGAAATTACATAAAAACCATTAGAATTTAAACATAATTAGAAATTTATGTAGTTCTTTACTATCATTAATTAATTAACTTCAATAGCATTCATCAAATTATGTAACTCTTCACTACTATTCACCAATTAACTTCAATAGCATTTAAAAAACCATACCAATTAAGCTTCTCAAGCTTGAGAGGGGTTGAGAAGAGAGAAACATTGAGAAATTATAGAAAATGATCAAAATTCACTAATTACCTTACAATTTGCTTGATTCTTTGTTCACGGTAGAGGCCCCCAACCAATCAATTGGTTAAGTATGTTGATGGAGCCACTAATGGGAATTAAAGAAAGAGAGAAGCTCCAAAAACTAGTGAATTATTAATGAATTCACAGTTCTTGGCTTAGGTGGAGTAGAGTAAAGATGCATAAACACTATATATTTTTTTCAATAAGGAGAGGCTTCTATTTATAGGAAGAATTGAGCTCCTAACCAAACAAACTGATTCTGGAATTTTCCAACTCAGTTTGGTCAAATTTTGACCATTTTTAGGTTAATTGAGGTAACTTTTTGTAACTAGACTTGAATTAGGAGAGAGGAGAGATGAAATATCTCAACTTTTATGAGTTTAAAACTCATTCAAGCATGTGAAATATGCACCTCCTTTAAAGAACTCCCCTTCCTTACATATGTGTCAAAATAGCATCATTATACCCAAAATATCTCATATTTTTAATATTGCTCATAGTTTTTTACTAATAAACCTTGTACATTTTCAACTCTTCATCTTATGTGAAATATGCACCTCCTTTAAAGAACTCCCCTTCCTTACATAGTGTCAATATGAAATCATTATACCCAAAATATCTCTTATTTTTTATATTGCTCATAGTTTTTTACTAATAAACCTTGTACATTTTCAACTCTTCATCTTATGTGAGCATTTACTCATTTTTGGGTATCTTCTTTTACAAAATTGGATTTATCTCCTCCCTACACATGGATTGATGCTATTGGCCCATAGGAACCTTAATTGGACCATAATCCAAAATTTTTTGAAAATCTAGACCCTTAGGCTAAGGTCCTTTGTACCCATTTCCAATTAATTCCAATTGCACATTCAAAAGTTCTTTTTGAATTTCTCTTTCAGGGGAACTTATTTTAAT
The DNA here is from genome assembly GCF_041138505.1 of Cibotium barometz. Taxonomy (NCBI): domain Eukaryota; kingdom Viridiplantae; phylum Streptophyta; class Polypodiopsida; order Cyatheales; family Cibotiaceae; genus Cibotium; species Cibotium barometz. The sequence goes on along the minus strand of NC_141097.1, from coordinate 35,444,532 downwards.
AAGATGAGATAATTTTCTATCCAAAAATATTAAAAATTTGAATATTCTCTCTCTAGAATATTTTCTCTCTCTAGGATAAAACAATTAGAAACAAGTCTTTTATATTTCTGAAGAGGGATTGATTACAGGGGAAGATGCTGGACATTTTGAGAGGCTAGGGAGGAATCTTACAAACCGGATAATTTGGAAGATGGTGATCAGTGATACTATGGTTTTATTAAAGGATTATTTTAAAACTAGTTGAATCTGTGAAAAGGCAATTTCATATTGGGTGTGTAAGTGGTGTGACTAGTTTTATTTTGCATGAACTTCCGGCTAGGGGGCCTTGGAACTCTTTTCCTTGGTACCCGGGACAAAACCTAACCAAGTTCTTAATTGGATCCCATCACTACAGTGGTTGGGCGGTTGGCTAACCCATGGGACTAGATGGGGTTAGGCTGGACTGATGGATCCGTAAATCGAGACTCAAATTCTGTTACTACGATAGATAAAGTAAATCCAAGATAGTATTTGTTCTATGGATAGGAATCAACGACTGTGCCTCTTGATGGAGAAAAAAGCGTTGATCCCAATGATCCAAGTGCAAGTTTCTTCCTTGATCTGACCAAGTATCTTTATAGATGCAATCGGATCTGTTTGATCAGTAAGGGTTTGACTACGTTAGAGTAAAAAATTTTCTGGTGGAATCACCCGTGCTTTCCGGTGAAGGAAGTTTTTCTGGGTTTGGTTTTGGAATAACCGACGGATTAGTCGCTTATCCGGATATCCGTGGGTGAGGCCCCGAATGTGGGACCCCTGTCCCATGCGAGAAGTGCTACTTCCGCTGCCAGTATCCTGAATCCATTGCTCGGTGGGAACAGGGATCTTACAGTTGGTATCAGAGCATTTGGTTAATAAAGATCAACTGAGAAGACAAAGATGTCAAAAATTTATCAAGAAACACAAAAAGGTTATAATTGTGTGATATAATTCATACAATTTGATATTCAAACTGAAATTTATAATTTGGTAATTGGGTCTTCAGATGGAAGTACCGCAATTATATAGAATCCCTGACTTGCTTGAGGCCTAGACATGATGGTATTTACCTTATAATTCCAAGGGCCGTGACTACCGTATATACCGAGAGTATAACTACAGCTCTTTACTGACAGTATATACGAGTAAATCTAAGACTTGAAATTATAAGCGTTAATGATATCTAGATGATGATTTCGAATGTGGTTGATATGATTTTTAATTCTGTTTGAGAATTGATGAATTGATTTGGATTCTGATTGAAAATTCTGATTGAAAAATGATGATCTCTGAAATTTAGTTGAAATATAATGAAACCACAATGAGGAGGAATGGGACGAGTCCCTGGGATGATATTCATATCTAGAATGATGATAATGAATTCAGCAAATCACTATGAGATTAGTGAGTTGTGCTGTCAAATTGTTACTGTTAACACTTGATCGGTAGATCAAGTTAAGGGATGACAAATTGAGAACTTGCTTGACTAAAATTCCCGTGGAGGAATGTTCAGAAGGAAATTTTTCGGTCTAATGGACCATTATTATGTTAAAGATATGAATGATAAGATCTGAATGAATTGTTATTTAATTATGAGTTCTATATAAGGGATATTTATCCCAGTATTCTGTTGGGTTGACCAGAATATAAGGAACCCCAGAATAAAATTGGATCTTAAGAAAAAGAGTTGTCCTCTACCTTGCGAGATGAGGACATCTCGCACTTTTTTAAGTGGGATAGAATGTAAGATTCCTCCCCAGCCTTCGAGGTATACAGGAGTAAGAATCTCCCTTTTTTATCTTATAATTATTCCCTCTCTAAAATAAAAGAAAGATTCTGTTTAAAAAAGGAAGACCCTTTTCCTAGAATACTTCTCAGGAGTTCCACCTGTTTTAAGGATTCAGAACAATGAGTTTAGAAGTAAAAATCGGTGTTTTGGATACCAAGGTTTTGGTCTTCATTCGAGTACGGCCTAAAAGAAGTTCTTTATCTATTGGGGAGTTTAAGAAGTTATCCCCCAGATATTGTGAGCCTTATCTGAATTCAAAGAAAGTAAGTGGCTTAGCTTACGAGCTTCTTTTATCTCCTCATCTCAAAGTTCTTAATGCCTTCTATAGAAAATTGTGCCAAACCCAAATCATGGAAAGACGGTAAAACTTCAGTGGCAAGTTATCGTTGGCTTCTAAGTTACGCTAGCTCCTTCCTTTATATAAGTCGTAACTTTTACTTGTCACCGCTCACAGTAATCTTACTCCCATCGATCTCCTTCTTTCTTAATATCCTTCATGGCTTGGCAACAAGAATTAGTTTTATCCATGATGATTTCTCACCTTCAAGACGCAAGCGAGTCTGTGAAGAAGGATTTTATTGAACAATATGAGCGCTCACTTTTCCCTCACTTGGGAACTTATGTAGCTCAGACCAAATGGCGGACCTATCAAAACATAACTAGGGTAACACCCTGGGCTCAGCAGCACTTTCGTAACAATGTCCGCTTGGCCATGGTTATTGAAGCTTTGGGTTTGGGTCCTCGATACTACTGCGTCATGAGATCAAGACATCTTGGGTTTTCTGAGCGGGTCTTCTTATTACTGGCGTGTTTTTTTCCTCATGAGAAGATATGCCTTTACCCCATTTTTGACTTACCTCTCAGAGGTCCTTTTGTTAGATCACCTCATACCACTGAGATAGGTGTGGCAATAACCAACAAAATTATTCCTATAGATGAGTTACCTTATACATGCGCAGCTTGTGAGTGCTGCTTTTGTGATCATATGATGGACGGGCTTATGGAAGTGTAAAGAGTTCTTCTATCTTTACTGTATATGTTCCAAGAATGAATAAAGTTTAAATCTTGTTCTTGTCTTGAATCTTACTCTCTTTGAGACTTTTCTTGGTGGTTAATCTTTATTCGTGCATCTTGCGAAATTATCCCAAGTTGCGAGATGAGAACATCTCGCGTTTTTTAAGTGGGGTAGAATGTAAGATTCTTTCCCCAACCCCCTTTTGATGTCTAGTATCTTCCCCTGTAATCAATCCCTCTTCAGAAATATAAAGACCTTGTTTCTAACTGTTTTAACCTAGAGAGAGAAAATATTCTAGAGAGAGAATATTCAGATTTTTAATATTTTTGGATAGAAAATTATCTCATCTTATTAAAATAAGTTTCCTTGAAACATAAATTCAAAAAGAATTTTTCAATGTGCAATTGGAATTAATGGGAAATGGGTATAAAGGACCTTAGTCTAAGGGTCTAGATTTTCAGAAATTTTTGGATTATGGTCCAATTAAGGTTCCTATGGGCCAATAGCATCAATCCATGTGTAGGGAGGAGATAAATCCAATTTGTAAAAGAAGATACCCAAAAATGAGTAAATGCTCACATAAGATGAAGAGTTGAAAATGTACAAGGTTTATTAGTAAAAAACCATGAGCAATATTAAAAATATGAGATATTTTGGGTATCCAAAAATGAGTAAATGCTCACATAAGATGAAGAGTTGAAAAATGTACAAGGTTTATTAGTAAAAAACTATGAGCAATATTAAAAATATGAGATATTTTGGGTATAATGATTCCATTTTGACACATATGTAAGGAAGGGGAGTTCTTTAAAGGAGGTGCATATTTCACATAAGATGAAGAGTTAAAAATGTACAAGGTTTATTAGTAAAAAACTATGAGTAATATCAAAAAAATGAGATAAATTGAGTATCCAAAAATGAGTAAATGCTCACATAAGATGAAGAGTTAAAAATGTACAAGGTTTATTAGTAAAAAACTATGAGCAATATTAAAAATATGAGATATTTTGGGTATACTCATTCCATTTTGACACATATGTAAGGAAGGGGAGTTCTTTAAAGGAGGTGTATATTTCACATGCTTGAATGAGTTTTAAACTCAAAAGTAATGTGATATTTTTATCTCTCATCTCTCTTGAACCAAACCAAATCAAAATGGAACCAAACCGAATCAAAAAGTAACCAAACTAGGTCTAAATCTAGTCCAAATTCAACCAAACTGACTTGGAAAATTCTAGAATCAGTTTGTTTGGTTAGGAGCTCAATTTCTCCTATAAATAGAAGCCTCCCCTTGTTGAAAAAAATATAGCGTCTTATGCATTGTTACTCTACTCCACCTAAGCCAAGAACTGTGAATTCTTTAATAATTCACTAGTTTTTGACACTTCTCTCTTTCTTAAATCCCCATTGGTGGCTCCATCAACATACTAAACCAATTGATTAGTTGGGGGCCTCTACTGTGAACAAAGAATCAAGCAAATTATAAGGTAAGTATAGTGAATTTTGATCTTTTCTATAATTTCTCAATGATTCTCTCTTCTCGACCCCTCTCAAGCTTGAGAAGCTTAAATTATATGGTTTTTGAAATGCTATTGAAGTTAATTAATTAATGATAGTAAAGAATTACATAAATTTTCATTTATGTTTAATTCTAATGGTTTTCTCTCTCTCTCACTTAAGGAATGGTCATACTCATGACCCATCTCAATCCAAATGAAGCTTTTCATAAAGCTTTTTCTTAATCCAAGATTAATCTATGCTTAAGAACAAATTAATGATTTTTTTATCTATGCTTTTAGTTTATGTATTTCATGATTATTTTTGATTCAATCCATTAAGGATTAATGATCCAATTAGGGATCATTCTAATCATTTTATTAAAGATAAGCCTTATCTTTTAAAATAATTGAGATTTATTAGTTATAGTAGCGGAGCTATGGCAAAATTTTATAAAAATTTACACATAAAATAATTTCATTCAAAGCATGAAAAGAGGATTTCCTACCATATTCTAGGAATTATCATCCTAGATTAATTGAAAGATATTCATTGTAAGCCTAGAGAAATTGATTTTTATATTATGCATAATTGATTTTCATGCATAGAGGTATGCATAAAAGATTATTATTTTAATATAAAAGTGTTTCTTTTATCATATTTGAAATTCATGCATAGAGGTATGCATAAAAGATGAATATTTTATTATAAAAGAGTTACTTTTAGCATAATTGAATTTCATGCATAGAGGTATGCATAAGAGATGAATATTTTATTATAAAAGAGTTACTTTTAGCATATTTGAATTTCATGCATAGAGGTATGCATAAGAGATGAATATTTTATTATAAAAGAGTTACTTTTAGCATATTTGAATTTCATGCATAGAGGTATGCATAAGAGATGAATATTTTATTATAAAAGTGTTACTTTTATCATATTTGAATTTCATGCATAGAGGTATGCATAAGAGATGAATATTTTATTATAAAAGTGTTACTTTTAGCATAATTAAATTTCATGCATAGAGGTATGCATAAAAGATATGGGAAGTGATAAGATGTGATAAGATGCATATGAGATGAGTTAGCATGTGATAAGATGAGTTAAGAAGTGATAGGATGTGTATGGGATGAGGTAAGAAATGTATGTGATGGGATAAGATGTATATGGGTTGTGATAGGGTGAGATTATGGATGTGAATGTGGAGGTGGATGTATGCATGTAGATGTGAATGTGAATGTGGAGGTGGATGTATGCATGTAGATGTGAATGTGAATGTGCATGTATGGATGTGAATGAGGATGTGGATGTAGATGCATGCATGGAGATGTGGATGTATGCATGTAGATGTAGATGTATGAATGTGGATGTGGATGTATGCTTGTAGATGTGAATGTACACATATAGATGTGGATGTATGGATGTGAATGTGCATGTAGATGTGGATGTGAAAATAGATGCATGGATGTAGATGTGGATGTATGGATGTGAATGTGGATGTGGATGTGAATGTGGATGTGGATGTGGATATATGTATGGATGTGAATATATGATATGTGATGTGAAGGAATCTGAAGTGATGAGATGGAAAATGATGTGATGGGATAAGTACACATATAAATGGAATGTGGAATAAGTAATGTGGATTGATGAGGGATAATGTGGAAAAATGAGAGTTTATATAGAAACTGTATTTGTAAATTGTTTGTAAATGGCTGTTTTATGTCAAGAATGCTGAGAAAGCATTTTGACCATCTTGTGATTAAGGTCGTGGAGACCTAACTAATAAAGTTGCAACTGCTGTGAGACAGAGAGTCAATGGAGGACGTCTCGCGTAGCAAGGTCGGCCGAGGTCTTGACCAACCTCGATGCGATTAAAATGGTGAGCTTCCGGTACGTGGATGAGGGGCCAAGGAAGCGGCCTATGAGTGAAGCGCTAGGTCACCTGCGAAGGATCCTAGAGGGTGTTGACCATACGGTGCTCGGGCTCTGGGTCGCCCAGGATACCCACGCGTGCGTCGAGGAAGATATTGGAACAAGGAGTAAGAGTTGTTTTCTGAAACCGGACATGGATCTGGTTGACTGACCTTGCTGGTCCTCAACAACACGGATGAGTCCCATGGCTCTTTATATGGATCTGTTGGTTGATCTTGCTGATCTTCAACGAGAGTCCATCTTGATAAGTGATTATATTGCCGAGTATTATGGGCTAGGAACTATTGAAATGGACAGCTGGTGAGCGTTCTAGTTGCCAATGATGCCATAGATACTTTGATGAAGGAATGATGGGAAATTGAATCAACCGGATAATTTGGAAGATGGTGATCAGTGATACTATGGTTCTATTAAAGGATTGTTTTAAAACTAGTTGAATCTGTGAAAAGGCAATTTCATATTGGGTGTGTAAGTGGTGTGACTAGTTTTATTTTGCATGAACTTCCGGCTAGGGGGCCTTGGAACTCTTTTCCTTGGTACCCAGGACAAAACCTAACCAAATTCTTAATTGGATCCCATCACTACAGTGGTTGGGCGGTTGGCTAACCCATGGGACTAGATGGGGTTAGGCTGGACTGATGGATCCGTAAATCGAGACTCAAATTCTGTTACTACGATAGATAAAGTAAATCCAGGATAGTATTTGTTCTATGGATAGGAATCAACGACTGTGCCTCTTGATGGGGAAAAAAGCGTTGATCCCAATGATCCAAGTGCAAGTTTCTTCCTTGATCTGACCAAGTATCTTTATAGATGCAATCGGATCTGTTTGATCAGTAAGGGTTTGACTACGTTAGAGTAAAAGTTTTTCTGGTGGAATCACCCGTGCTTTCCGGTAAAGGAAGTTTTTTCGGGTTTGGTTTTGGAATAACCGACGGATTAGTCGCTTATCCGGATATCCGTGGGTGAGGCCCCGAATGTGGGACCCCTGTCCCGCGCGAGAAGTGCTACTTCCGCTGCCAGTATCCTGAATCCGTTGCTCGGTGGGAACAAGGATCTTACAGAAGTGCTCCTACAAGCTCGATTAAAGTCTCCAAGCTCACGCGGCTTGCTAATCACAATTCTTTGTCATTAATCTTATCATTAAGATATACAATTAGGATTAATTGAAGCTAGATTAGAAAATGGAAACTAGGTTTAGTGTCAAGACGTCGTCACTTGCATTAAAAACTCTCTTGTGTTGAGATTAGATACTGACCTTAAGTAGTACTCGAGTGTTAAGACCTTCTCAGCCCTAAAATGACTGCTTCATTTGTGCTTGAGAAGTTTAAAGGGGAATCCTTCCACACATGGCAAGTTAAAATCAAATCTATGTTAGTGAAGGCTATGGAGCATTGTAAATGGAAGGGGAAAATGTCCGGAGGATGAAGGGGGATGAAAAGAACAGATGGTTAAGCCAGAATGAAAAAAGGATTAGCCATCATTGCATTTGGATTGGGAGATGTATTTTTTCATCATATTGCATCGTAAGATACATCAAAGGGTGCTTGGGACGAGCTAGATAAATTTTTTGGGGCAAAATAAAAGAATTCAAAAATAAGCTTAAAAATATATTTCTTTGGAAGATAGTGAATCACTTTCAGCACACCTTAACAAAATGAAGAGCATGACACAACAACAATTGGTTAGCATTGGGGCACCAGCAGAGGAAGAGGATGCCATAGCCATACTGTTAAAAAGCATGACACTTGAGAAGTATGAGCCCTTAGTGGTGGCTACTTGTTGGAAGAACCTCCCAAATTCAACCATTGTAGGAGTGGAAGCAACACTCACAGAAGAGGAGAAGCGGACTCAGGGGAGGACAACCCGAGCTATATCAAGTGTGGAGAAAGCACTCTTCTCGAGAGGACTAGGATCAAGGATACATTGTATTGCATCATAAGATACATCGAAGGGTGCTTGGGATGAGCTAGATAAATTTTTTGGGGCAAAATAAAAGAATTCAAAAATAAGCTTAAAAATATATTTCTTTGGCTTGGACATTAAAGATAGTGAATCACTTTCAGCACACCTTAACAAAATGAAGAGCATGACACAACAACAATTGGTTGGCATTGGGGCACCAGCAGAGGAAGAGGATGCCATAGCCATACTGTTAAAAACATGACACTTGAGGAGTATGAGCCCTTAGTGTCTACTTGTTGGAAGAATCTTCCAAATCCGATCATTGTAGGAGTGGAAGCAACGCAGAAGAGTAGAAGTGGACTCGAGGGAGGACAACCCAAGCTATATCAAGCTATATCAAGTGAGGAGAAAGCACTCTTCTCGAGAGGACTAGGATCAAGGACTAGAGAAGGAGGAAGGACAAAGGCCTACCATCATAGTGGCAAAATCGATCAATCACATAGAAAAGGAATGCTGGCATAAAAAGAGAGCCGAAGAAAACAATGTAATGATGAATAAGGAAGACAATGTGATGAGGCCTCCCAGGATGGAAGTAACACCAAGCATCTTTTCTAGATGATATGAGGAGCATGGCTCCTTACACCTAGTTATAACCCCACTCTCCCAATATGTAAAATGTCAAGACCAAGCCAACATTGTAGCTCATAGAGCAACCTAGACGGACCACGCCAACCATATGAGTATGGAGTGTAGGTGTAAGATTCCTCCCCCAACCCCTTTTTGATGTCTAGTATCTTCCCCTGTAATCAATCCCTCTTCAGAAATATAAAGACCTTGTTTCTAACTGTTTTAACCTAGAGAGAGAATATTCAGATTTTGAATATTTTTAGATAGAAAAATATCTCATATAATTAAGATGAATTCCCCTGAAACAGAAATTCAAAAAGAATATTCCAATGTGCAATTGGAATTAATTGGAAATAGGTATAAAGAACCTTAGTCTAAGGGTATAGATTTTCAGAAATCTTTAGACTATGGTCCAATTAAAGTTCCTATGGGCCAATAGCATCAATACATGTGTAGGGAGGAGATAAATCCTATTTGTAAAAAGAAGATACCCAAAAATGAGTAAATGCTCACATAAGGTGAAGAGTTGAAAATGTACAAGGTTTATTAGTAAAAAACTATGAGCAATATTAAAAATATGAGATATTTTGGGTATCCAAAAATGAGTAAATGCTCACATAAGGTGAAGAGTTGAAAATGTACAAGGTTTATTAGTTTTAAAAAAAAACTATGACACATATGTAAGGAAGAGGAGTTCTTTAAAGGAGGTGCATATTTCACATAAGATGAAGAGTTGAAAATGTACAAGGTTTATTAGTAAAAAACTATGAGCAATATTAAAAATATGAGATATTTTGGGTATCCAAAAAGGAGTAAATGCTCACATAAGATGAAGAGTTGAAAATGTACAAGGTTTATTAGTAAAAAAACACATATGTAAGGAAGGGGAGTTCTTTAAAGGAGGTGCATATTTCACATAAGATGAAGAGTTGAAAATGTACAAGGTTTATTAATAAAAAAACTATGACACATATGTAAGGAAGGAGAGTTCTTTAAAGGAGGTGCATATTTCACATGCTTGAATGAGTTTTAAACTCATAAAAACTGAGATATTTCATCTCTCCTCTCTCCTCATTCAAGTCTAGTTCCAAAAAGTTAGCTTAATTGACCTAAAAATGGTCAAAAAGTGACCAAACTGACTTGGAAAATTCTAGAATCAGTTTGTTTGGTTAGGAGCTCAAATTTTCCTATAAATAGAAGCCTCCCCTTGTTGAAAAAAATATAGTGTCTTATGCTTTGTTACTCTACTCCACCTAAGCCAAAATATATAGTGTCTTATGCTTTGTTACTCTACTCCACCTAAGCCAAAATATATAGTGTCTTATGCTTTGTTACTCTACTCCACCTAAGCCAAAATATATAGTGTCTTATGCTTTGTTACTCTACTCCACCTAAGCCAAAATATATAGTGTCTTATGCCTTGTTACTCTACTCCACCTAAGCCAAAATATAGAGTGTCTTATGCATTGTTACTCTACTCTACCTAAGCCAAGAACTGTGAATTCTTTAATAATTCACTAGTTTTTGATACTTCTCTCTTTCTTCAATCCCCATTGGTGGCTCCATCAACATACTAAACCAATTGATTGGTTGGGGGCCTCTACCGTGAATAAAGAATCAAGCAAATCATAAGGTAAGTATATTGAATTTTGATCTTTTCTATAAATTCTCAATGATTCTCTCTTCTCAACCCCTCTCAAGCTTGAGAAGCTTAATTGGTATGGTTTTTTTAAATGCTATTGAAGTTAATTGGTGAATAGTAGTGAAGAGTTACATAATTTAATAAATGCTATTGAAGGTAATTTCCATTTATGTTTAAATTCTAATGGTTTTTATGTAATTTCTCTCTCTCACTCAAGAAATGGTCATACTCATGACCCATTCTCAATCCAAATGAAGCTTTTCATAAAGCTTTTCCTTAATCCAAGATTAAGCTATGCTTGAGGACAAATTAATGGCTTTTTTCTATACTTTTAGTTTATGCACATTGATGATTCAATCCCTTATGGATTGATGACCCAATTAGAGACCATTCTAATTATATCCTTAATGATAAGCTTTATCCCTTAGAAAAAAAATTGAGACTTATCAGTCATAGTAGCGGAGCTATGGCAAAATTTTTATAGAAATTACGCATAAAATAAATTCATTCAAAGCATAAAAAGAGGACTTCCTACCATATTCTAAGAACTATCATCCTAGATTAATTAAAAGAATTTTATTATGCATGGAGATGTGGATGTTGCATGTAGATGTAGATGTATGGATATGAGTGTGAATGTGGAGGTGGATGTATGCAATGGAGATGTGGATGTATGCATGTAGAAGTAGATGTATAGATGAGGATGTAAATAGAGATGTGGATGGATGCATGTAGATGTAGATGTATAGATGTGGATGTGAATGGAGATGTAGATGTATGCATGTAGATGTAGATGTATAGATGTGGATGTGGATGTGGAGGTGGATGTATGCATGTAGATGTAGATGTGGATGTGGATGTGGAGGTGGATGTATGCATGTAGATGTAGATGTATAGATGTGGATGTGAATGTGGAGGTGGATGTATGCATGTAGATGTAGATGTATGAGGAGAATGTGAATGTGGATGTGGATGTGGATGTATGCATAGAGATGTGGATGTATGCATGTAGATGAGAATGTACGCATATAGATGTGGATGTATGGATGTGAATGTGCATGTAGATGTGGATGTGAAATTAGATGTATGGATGTAGATGTGGATGTGTGGATGTGAATGTGGATGTGGATGTGGATGTGGATATATGTATGGATGTGAATATACGATATGTGATGTGAAGGAATATGAAGTGTTGAGATGGAAAATGATGTGATGGGATGAGTATACATATAAATGGAATAGGGAATAAGTAATGTGGATTGATGAGGGATAATGTGGAAAAATGAAAGTAAAAATAGAAACTGTATTGTAAACTGTTTGTAAATGCTGTTTGTAAATGACTGTTTTATGTCAAGATTGCTGGGGGAGCATTGTGACTATCTTGTGATTAAGGTCGTGAGACCTAATTGATAATGTTGCAACTGCTGACGGAGAGTCAATGAAGGACATCTCGCGTAGCAAGGTCGGCCGAGGTCTTGACCAGCCTCGGTGCGATTAAAATGGTGAGCTTCCGGTACGGTGGATGAGGGGCCAAGGAAGCGGCCTATGAGTGAAGCGCTAGGTCACCTGCGAAGGATCCTAGAGGGTACTGACCATACGGTGCTCGGGCTCTGGGTCGCCTAGGATACCCACGCGTGCGTCGAGGAAGATATTGGAATAGAGTTGGAGTTGTTTTCTGAAATCGGGCATGGATCTGGTTGATTGACCTTGCTGGTCTTCAATGGATGAGTCCATGGCCCTTTATATGGATCTGTTGGTTGATCTTGCTGATCTTCAACGAGAGTCCATCTTGATAAGTGATTATATTGCCGAGTATTATGGGCTAGGGATTAGGAAACGGCCCCTAAGTGGACAGGTGGTGAGCGTCCTAGTTGCCAATGATGCCATAGATACTCTGATGAAGAAATGATGGAAAAATTAAGAATCAACTGGATAAATTGGAAGATGGTGAGATCAGTGATACTATGGTTTTATTAAAGGATTGTTTTAAACTGGTTGAATCTGTGAAAAGGCAATTTCATATTGGGTGTGTGAGTGGTGTGACTAGTTTTATTTTGCATGAACATCCGGCTAGGGGGCCTTGGAACTCTTTTCCTTGGTACCCGGGACAAAACCTAATCAAATTCTTAATTGGATCCCATCACTACAGTGGTTGGGCGGTTGGCTAACCCATGGGATTGGATGGGGTTAGGCTGGACTGATGGATCCGTAAATCGAGACTCAAACTTTTGTTTTTACGATAGATAAAATAAATCCCGGACAGTAACTGTTCTATGGATAGGAATCAACGGCTGTGCCTCTTGAATGGGGAAAAAAGCGTTGATCCCAATGATCCAAGTGCAAGTTTCTTCCTTGATCTGACCAAGTATCTTATAGATGTAATCGGATCAGCTCGATCAGAAATGATCTTGACTACGTTAGAGTAAAAAATATATATCCTGGTGGAATCACCCGTGCTTTCTGGTAAAGGAAGTTTTTCCGGGTTTGGTTTTGGAACAACCGACGGATTAGTCTCTTATCCGGATATCCGTGGTGAGGCCCCGAATGTGGGACCCCTGTCCTGCGCGAGAAGTGCTACTTCCGCTGCTAATATCCCGAATCTGTTGCTCGGTGGGAACAGGGATCTTACAGTAGGAGGCCAGGTCAAAGCTAGGTGTTAAGAATCTCATCACATTGAGGGGAGGTGTTGAGAAATGCAATGTGTCAGGGTGAAACATGCGTAGAAGAGCAAGGGGAGAATCATGCATATTATAAAAGGAATAGACTTAGGGAACATTGGCAAAGGTTGGTTTCTATGATCATTCGTAAAAGGTGAAGTCAAAGGTCAAAACGGTAGCACATGGATAGTCCAAGGAGGCATGTGGTATTAAGAGACTAAGGTTGAGTAGAAGGGTGAGAGAAGGGTGTGAGTGTGAATGGACTTGAGGTCCACTTGTTCACCTATTTAAAGGTGAGGCCATGAGGCATTTTGCATGAGAGCAAAGCCTAGTTGTATGCATAAGCAACTTAATAAGCAAGAGTTCTTTCTTGTATTTTGTGAGTCCCTCTCCTCCACACACTTGATCTATCATGAGCACCACGTTTCTTATCATGGTATCAGAGCCTAGGTGAGTTCAAACTTTATGGTGAGTTCAAACTTTGTGGTGTAGAGAATAGGTCAAAATTATCCACTTTTTGCTCATCTCCTTTGTGTGGAGCTCAACCTACAGCCCTTCGAGGCCTTCCACAAGCATGTAGAGGGCTCATCACTCCACGAATCCTTCATAAAAGTTGAAGAGTAGCACCGAGCATTGCAGTTCGTATGGCTAATTTCATGATAGCTGCTGGCGCTACGATGGCATTGCCCACGAAGTAGCTCGCCTGCGTTTTCTGCCTGCTGCGCTGGTCGTACAGCCATTGCTTGGCTGTAGACCACAATAAGAAAAGCCACTTTGGGGCTTTAATAGCCCATTGTGTGGAGAACCTACAGTTGCAATCTTAGCTTATTTCGACGGATGCGTCGGCTGGAGGAGAAAAACCAGGTGCCTCTTTCATTTTCACTCAAGCTTTCCATTAAAGCTTGAGTTTGTGGGTTTTGTTTTCTCTAATCAACACTCCCTTCCACTCATAATCACTCAGTGTGAGAGTGAATGAGTATTGCTGGTCTTTATCTTGATTTTGAAGTGTTTTCCATCCACATGAGGTAGTGCAACAACCTCATGCCCGTCAAGCTTCAACATCAACACCAATTTTTATGCTTTCAAAGTGATTAAAGCGTGCTTCTAAGCACTAATTATGTTGTTTAATACTAATCACTCTGTTAATACAGCAAAGGGAGGTTATCTTAAAGTGTTTTTAAACACTAATAGTGTTATTAAACACTAATGGTGAGTTAATCACCAAAATAAGTGTTATTTTACACTAAAAATGTGCTTTTTAGCACTAATTGTGTTTTATACACACTAATGATGATATTCATCATCCACTAAAGTGTTGCTAAACACCAAGGTGGTCTTAACCATCAAAGGAGGAGGTCATCTACATTACGGAGGCTCTTCTTCTTCATCAACAATGGAGGCCGGGCACACACCATAAGTGCCACATTCAAGTCTTCATCGTCCACCGCTTCTTCCAAAGAGCAATGATGCAACCATGAACCAATTGTCTTCACCTCATAAGCTAAAGAGGTTGAAGAATTCTGGTTTTTTCATCATAAAACTCAGATTTTTGAGTGTTCTTAAAGTTGGGCACATGTACATTAAGTGCTCATCTTCAATGTTTATGTGTGTTACCCTTGAGGCCCTTATTTGTAAGAGGCATAGGCATGCCATAAGCCATATGTTCTCGTTTTCCAAGCCCAAGGCACTTCATTCCGCTGCATATTCTGATTTTTCATCGTATAAGATGAGTTGTAACAATGAGCATATAATCCCTAAATGCTCTACCTTGTTGGTTGTCATGATTTTAAGCATTTTTTGGCATTACTTTTGTAAGAGGCATTGGCAACACTATGAGCCATGCCCTCTCCTTCTTGAGCCAAAGATGATAATCCTTATTTGTTTGAGTATTTACCTCAACCAATTACTCATTAAGCTTGTAACTTCAAACCCTAAAGGGTATCATTTAACTAACATGCATAAAAGCTATTGTAATTGTGGAGTAGACACTGCCCTTGACCAATGCATAAGGCAAGTGGTAAGACCCTCCCTTTCCCTTCCCCATTTAAATCTACCTCATTACTCATGGAGGAGATATGGTATTCAAGGAAGCATAAAGCATGTTGGAGGACCATCTAAAAGCAAACCACTTAAGCAATGGGGGCAGCGCCTGCTTATGAGCATTGTGTGAGAATGGTCAAGGTGGAAAGCATATGGTGGAAGCAATGGCATGTATGTCTCCAACCATGTCATCTACAAGAAGCCAAGCAAACACAAAGAGTGGGTGCACCGTCATCGAGGTGTACATCTTCATCGACAACAAATTAAAGACTTAGATGGCATCAATGTAATAGCCTCTAAGGCTCTAGGAACACTTTTGTAAATCCTAGATTACCACACCTATATTCCAAGCCTTGTACGCCTAATGTTATAAAGGCATCTTATGTCCAATACCTCCTATTCCATCCTTCCATAATTGGTATTGAGGGGGGGTATTAAGAGACTAAGGTTGAGTAGAAGGGTGAGAGCAGGGTGTGAGTGTAAATGGACTTGAGGTCCACTTGTTCACCTATTTAAAGGTGAGGCCATGAGGCATTTTGCATGAGAGCAAAGCCTAGTTGTATGCATAAGCAACTTAATAAGCAAGAGTTCTTTCTTGTATTTTGTGAGTCCCTCTCCTCCACACACTTGATCTATCATGAGCACCACGTTTCTTATCATGTGGCACAAGGGTACACATATGTATCTTGTGAGTAGGGAGCTCCATGAGAACTATAAAAGGATGTACCTGCGTCAACTCCAATGGAATGCGGCTATGATGGTGTACTTCATAATTGTTGTCATTATCTTGGTATTGGCTTAATCTTATTCTATGTATTATCTTAATCGCGATATGCGTAATCATGTTCTCATATAGTTCTGATCCACCTTGAGCTTAATCATGCTTGATTTCTTAACAGAGTATTTGTAATGTACGAACATAAGTTCACTCAATAAGAACTTGATTACGTTATTGATGAAGTGGGTTCCCCTATCGCTTACTAGTTTAAGTGGGTATCCAAATCTAGTAACTATATTCTCGTAAAGGAATTTGGTTGTTGCCTATGTAGCATCACCCTTTTGGGTCACATGGGTCTCTACCCGCTTGATACAACAGTATGTGAGAGGTAAAGACCATGCTGAATCACGCTTGAGTACCATGGGCCACCGAACTAATGGTCTAATAAAGTCAATTCCCACCTTTTCAAATGGTTGAAGAGACACTACTACAATGTGGGGCATTTTATCATGGCGGTTATGAATACCAGCAAATCACTGACATTCATTGTAGCCTTTTACAAATTCATCCACCTCTACAAATTGAAAGTAGATTAGAAAATGGGAACTTGGTTTAGTGTCAAGAAGTCGTCACTTGCATTAAAAACTCTCTTGTGTTGAGATTAGATAGTGACCTGAAGTAGTACTCGAGTGTTATGACCTTCTCAGCCCCCTAAAATGACTGCTTCATTTGCGCTTGAGAAGTTTAAAGGGGAATCCTTCCACACATGGCAAGTTAAAATCAAGTCTATGTTAGTGAAGGCTATGGAGCATTGTAAATGGAAGGGGAAAATGTCCGAAGGATGAAGGGGATGAAAAGAACAGATGGTTAAGCCAGAATGAAAAAAGGATTAGCCATCATTCCATTAGGATTGGGAGATGGATTTTTTCATCATATTGCATCGTAAGATACATCAAAGGTTGGTTGGGATGAGCTAGATAAATTTTTTGGGGCAAAATAAAAGAATTCAAAAATAAGCTTAAAAATATATTTCTTTGGCTTGGACATTAAAGATAGTGAATCACTTTCAGCACACCTTAACAAAATGAAGAGCATGACACAACAACAATTGGTTGGCATTGGGGCACCAGCAGAGGAAGAGGATGCCATAGCCATACTGTTAAAAACATGACACTTGAGGAGTATGAGCCCTTAGTGGAAGAACCTTCCAAATCCGATCATTGTAGGAGTGGAAGCAACACTCGCAGAAAAGGAGAAGCGGACTCGGGGAGGACAACCCAAGCTATATCAAGTGAGGAGAAAGCACTCTTCTCGAGAGGACTAGGATCAAGGACTTGAAAAGGAGGAAGGACAAAGGCCTACCATCATAGTGGCAAAATCGATCAATCACATAGAAAAGGATTGCTGGCATAAAAAGAGAGCCGAAGAAAACAATGTAATGATGAAGAAGGAAGACAATGTGATGAGGCCTCCCAGGATGGAGGCAACACCAAGCATCTTTTCTAGATGATATGAGGAGCATGGCTCCTTACACCTAGTTATAACCCCACTCTCCCAATATGTAAAATGTCAAGACCAAGCCAACATTGTAGCTCATAGAGCAACCTAGACGGACCGTGCCAACCATATGAGTATGGAGTGTAGGAGGCTTGGTCAAAGCTAGGTGTTAAGACTCTCATCACATTGAGGGGAGGTGTTGAGAAAGGCAATGTGTCAGGGTGAAACATGCGTAGAAGAGCAAGGGGAGAATCATGCATATTATAAAAGGAATAGACTTAGGGAACATTGGCAAAGGTTGATTTCTATGATCATTCGTAAAAGGTGAAGTCAAAGGTCAAAACGGTAGCGCATGGATAGTCCAAGGAGGCATGTGGTATTAAGGGACTAAGGTTGAGTAGAAGGGTGAGAGAAGGGTGTGAGTGTGAATGGACTTGAGGTCCACTTGTTCACCTATTTAAAGGTGAGGCCATGAGGCATTTTGCATGAGAGCAAAGCCTAGTTGTATGCATAAGCAACTTAATAAGCAAGAGTTCTTTCTTGTATTTTGTGAGTCCCTCTCACTGATCTATCATGAGCACCACGTTTCTTATCATGGTATATCAGAGCCTAGGTGAGTTCAAACTTTGTGGTGTAGAGAATAGGTCAAAATTATCCACTTTTTGCTCATCTCCTTTGTGTGGAGCTCAACCTACAGCCCTTCGAGGCCTTCCACAAGCATGTAGAGGGCTCATCACTCCATGAATCCTTCATAAAAGTTGAAGAGCAGCACCGGGCATTGCAGTTCGTATGGCTAATTTCATGATAGCTGCTGGCGCTACGATGGCATTGCCCACGAAGTAGCTTGCCTGCGTTTTCTGCCTGCTGCGCTGGTCGTACAGCCATTGCTTGGCTGTAGACCACAATAAGAAAAGCCACTTTGGGGCTTTAATAGCCCATTGTGTGGAGTACCTACAGTTGCAATCTTAGCTTATTTCGAGACGGATGCGTCGGCTGGGTGGAGGAGAAAAACCAGGCGCCTCTTTCATTTTCACTCAAGCTTTCCATTAAAGCTTGAGTTTTTGGGTTTTGTTTTCTCTAATCAACACTCCCTTCCACTCATAATCACTCAGTGTGAGAGTGAATGAGTATTGCTGGTCTTTATCTTGATTTTGAAGTGTTTTCCATCCACATGAGGTAGTGCAACAACCTCATGCCCGTCAAGCTTCAACATCAACACCAATTTTTATGCTTTCAAAGTGATTAAAGCGTGCTTCTAAGCACTAATTATGTTGTTTAATACTAATCACTCTATTAATACAGCAAAGGGAGGTTATCTTAAAGTGTTTTTAAACACTAATAGTGTTATTAAACACTAATGGTGAGTTAACCACCAAAATAAGTGTTATTTTACACTAAAAATGTGCTTTTTAGCACTAATTGTGTTTTATACACACTAATGATGATATTCATCATCCACTAAAGTGTTGCTAAACACCAAGGTGGTCTTAACCATCAAAGGAGGAGGTCATCTACATTACGGGGGCTCTTCTTCTTCATCAACAATGGAGGCCGGGCACACACCATAAGTGCCACATTCAAGTCTTCATCGTCCACCGCTTCTTCCAAAGAGCAATGATGCAACCATGAACCAATTATCTTCACCTCATAAGCTAAAGAGGTTGAAGAATTCTGGTTTTTTCATCATAAAACTCAAATTTTTGAGTGTTCTTAAAGTTGGGCACATGTACATTAAGTGCTCATCTTCAATGTTTATGTGTGTTACCCTTGAGGCCCTTATTTGTAAGAGGCATAGGCATGCCATAAGCCATATGTTCTCGTTTCCCAAGCCCAAGGCACTTCACTCCGCTGCATATTCTGATTTTTCATTGTATAAGATGAGTTATAACAATGAGCATATAATCCCTAAATGCTCTACCTTGTTGGTTGTCATGATTTTAAGCATTTTTTGGCATTACTTTTGTAAGAGGCATTGGCAACACTATGAGCCATGCCCTCTCCTTCTTGAGCCAAAGATGATAATCCTTATTTGTTTGAGTATTTACCTCAACCAATTACTCATTAAGCTTGTAACTTCAAACCCTAAAGGGTATCATTTAACTAACATGCATAAAAGCTATTGTAATTGTGGAGTAGACACTGCCCTTGACCAATGCATAAGGCAAGTGGTAAGACCCTCCCTTTCCCTTCCCCATTTAAATCTACCTCATTACTCATGGAGGAGATATGGTATTCAAGGAAGCATAAAGCATGTTGGAGGACCATCTAAAAGCAAACCACTTAAGCAATGGGGGCAGCGCCTGCTTATGAGCATTGTGTGAGAATGGTCAAGGTGGAAAGCATACGGTGGAAGCAATGGCATGTATGTCTCCAACCATGTCATCTACAAGAAGCCAAGCAAACACAAAGAGTGGGTGCACTGTCATCGAGGTGTACATCTTCATCGACAACAAATTAAAGACTTAGATGGCATCAATGTAATAGCCTCTAAGGCTCTAGGAACACTTTTGTAAATCCTAGATTACCACACCTATATTCCAAGCCTTGTACGCCTAATGTTATAAAGGCATCTTATGTCCAATACCTCCTATTCCATCCTTCCATAGTTGGTATTGAGGGGGGGTATTAAGAGACTAAGGTTGAGTAGAAGGGTGAGAGAAGGGTGTGAGTGTAAATGGACTTGAGGTCCACTTGTTCACCTATTTAAAGGTGAGGCTATGAGGCATTTTGCATGAGAGCAAAGCCTAGTTGTATGCATAAGCAACTTAATAAGCAAGAGTTCTTTCTTGTATTTTGTGAGTCCCTCTCCTCCACACACTTGATCTATCATGAGCACCACGTTTCTTATCATGTGGCACAAGGGTGCACATATGTATCTTGTGAGTAGGGAGCTCCATGAGAACTATAAAAGGATGTACCTGCGTCAACTCCAATGGAATGCGGCTATGATGGTGTACTTCATAATTGTTGTCATTATCTTGGTATTGGCTTAATCTTATTCTATGTATTATCTTAATCGCGATATGCGTAATCATGTTCTCATATAGTTCTGATCCACCTTGAGCTTAATCATGCTTGATTTCTTAATAGAGTATTTGTAATGTACGAACATAAGTTCACTCAATAAGAACTTGATTACGTTATTGATGAAGTGGGTTCCCCTATCGCTTACTAGTTTAAGTGGGTATCCAAATCTAGTAACTATATTCTCGTAAAGGAATTTGGTTGTTGCCTATGTAGCATCACCCTTTTGGGTCACATGGGCCTCTACGCGCTTGATACAACAGTATGTGAGAGGTAAAGACCATGATGAATCACGCTTGAGTACCATGGGCCACCGAACTAATGGTCTAATAAAGTCAATTCCCCCCTTTTCAAATGGTTGAAGAGACACTTCTACAAGGTGGGGCATTTTATCATGGCGGTTATGAATACCAGCAAATCACTGACATTCATTGTAGCCTTTTACAAATTCATCCACCTCTACAAATTGAAAGTAGATTAGAAAATGGGAACTTGGTTTAGTGTCAAGAAGTCGTCACTTGCATTAAAAACTCTCTTGTGTTGAGATTAGATAGTGACCTGAAGTAGTACTCGAGTGTTAAGACCTTCTCAGCCCCCTAAAATGACTGCTTCATTTGCGCTTGAGAAGTTTAAAGGGGAATCCTTCCACACATGGCAAGTTAAAATCAAGTCTATGTTAGTGAAGGCTATGGAGCATTGTAAATGGAAGGGGAAAATGTCCGAAGGATGAAGGGGATGAAAAGAACAGATGGTTAAGCCAGAATGAAAAAAGGATTAGCCATCATTCCATTAGGATTGGGAGATGGATTTTTTCATCATATTGCATCGTAAGATACATCAAAGGTTGGTTGGGATGAGCTAGATAAATTTTTTGGGGCAAAATAAAAGAATTCAAAAATAAGCTTAAAAATATATTTCTTTAGCTTGGACATTAAAGATAGTGAATCACTTTCAGCACACCTTAACAAAATGAAGAGCATGACACAACAACAATTGGTTGGCATTGGGGCACCAGCAGAGGAAGAGGATGCCATAGCCATACTGTTAAAAACATGACACTTGAGGAGTATGAGCCCTTAGTGGAAGAACCTTCCAAATCCGATCATTGTAGGAGTGGAAGCAACACTCGCAGAAAAGGAGAAGCGGACTCGGGGAGTACAACCCAAGCTATATCAAGTGAGGAGAAAGCACTCTTCTTGAGAGGACTAGGATCAAGGACTTGAAAAGGAGGAAGGACAAAGGCCTACCATCATAGTGGCAAAATCGATCAATCACATAGAAAAGAAGGATGAAGAAGGAAGACAATGTGATGATGAAGAAGGAAGACAATGTGATGAGGCCTCCCAGGATGGAGGCAACACCAAGCATCTTTTCTAGATGATATGAGGAGCCGAAAAGGATTGCTGGCATAAAAAGAGAGCCGAAGAAAACAATGTAATGATGAAGAAGGAAGACAATGTGATGAGGCCTCCCAGGATGGAGGCAACACCAAGCATCTTTTCTAGATGATATGAGGAGCATGGCTCCTTACACCTAGTTATAACCCCACTCTCCCAATATGTAAAATGTCAAGACCAAGCCAACATTGTAGCTCATAGAGCAACCTAGACGGACCGTGCCAACCATATGAGTATGGAGTGTAGAAGGCCAGGTCAAAGCTAGGTGTTAAGACTCTCATCACATTGAGGGGAGGTGTTGAGAAAGGCAATGTGTCAGGGTGAAACATGCGTAGAAGAGCAAGGGGAGAATCATGCATATTATAAAAGGAATAGACTTAGGGAACATTGGCAAAGGTTGATTTCTATGATCATTCGTAAAAGGTGAAGTCAAAGGTCAAAACGGTAGCGCATGGATAGTCCGTGGAGGCATGTGGTATTAAGAGACTAAGGTTGAGTAGAAGGGTGAGAGAAGGGTGTGAGTGTGAATGGACTTGAGGTCCACTTGTTCACCTATTTAAAGGTGAGGCCATGAGGCATTTTGCATGAGAGCAAAGCCTAGTTGTATGCATAAGCAACTTAATAAGCAAGAGTTCTTTCTTGTATTTTGTGAGTCCCTCTCCTCCACACACTTGATCTATCATGAGCACCACGTTTCTTATCATGGTATATCAGAGCCTAGGTGAGTTCAAACTTTGTGGTGTAGAGAATAGGTCAAAATTATCCACTTTTTGCTCATCTCCTTTGTGTGGAGCTCAACCTACAGCCCTTCGAGGCCTTCCACAAGCATGTAGAGGGCTCATCACTCCACGAATCCTTCATAAAAGTTGAAGAGTAGCACCGAGCATTGCAGTTCGTATGGCTAATTTCATAATAGCTGCTGGCGCTACGATGGCATTGCCCACGAAGTAGCTCGCCTGCGTTTTCTGCCTGCTGCGCTGGTCGTACAGCCATTGCTTGGCTGTAGACCACAATAAGAAAAGCCACTTTGGGGCTTTAATAGCCCATTGTGTGGAGTACCTACAGTTGCAATCTTAGCTTATTTCGACGGATGCGTCGGCTGGAGGAGAAAAACCAGGCGCCTCTTTCATTTTCACTCAAGCTTTCCATTAAAGCTTGAGTTTTTGGGTTTTGTTTTCTCTAATCAACACTCCCTTCCACTCATAATCACTCAGTGTGAGAGTGAATGAGTATTGCTGGTCTTTATCTTGATTTTGAAGTGTTTTCCATCCACATGAGGTAGTGCAACAACCTCATGCCCGTCAAGCTTCAACATCAACACCAATTTTTATGCTTTCAAAGTGATTAAAGCGTGCTTCTAAGCACTAATTATGTTGTTTAATACTAATCACTCTGTTAATACAGCAAAGGGAGGTTATCTTAAAGTTTTTTTAAACACTAATAGTGTTATTAAACACTAATGGTGAGTTAATCACCAAAATAAGTGTTATTTTACACTAAAAATGTGCTTTTTAGCACTAATTGTGTTTTATACACACTAATGATGATATTCATCATCCACTAAAGTGTTGCTAAACACCAAGGTGGTCTTAACCATCAAAGGAGGAGGTCATCTACATTACGGAGGCTCTTCTTCTTCATCAACAATGGAGGCCGGGCACACACCATAAGTGCCACATTCAAGTCTTCATCGTCCACCGCTTCTTCCAAAGAGCAATGATGCAACCATGAACCAATTGTCTTCACCTCATAAGCTAAAGAGGTTGAAGAATTCTGGTTTTTTCATCATAAAACTCAAATTTTTGAGTGTTCTTAAAGTTGGGCACATGTACATTAAGTGCTCATCTTCAATGTTTATGTGTGTTACCCTTGAGGCCCTTATTTGTAAGAGGCATAGGCATGCCATAAGCCATATGTTCTCGTTTCCCAAGCCCAAGGCACTTCATTCCACTGCATATTCTGATTTTTCATCGTATAAGATGAGTTGTAACAATGAGCATATAATCCCTAAATGCTCTACCTTGTTGGTTGTCATGATTTTAAGCATTTTTTGGCATTACTTTTGTAAGAGGCATTGGCAACACTATGAGCCATGCCCTCTCCTTCTTGAGCCAAAGATGATAATCCTTATTTGTTTGAGTATTTACCTCAACCAATTACTCATTAAGCTTATAACTTCAAACCCTTAAGGGTATCATTTAACTAACATGCATAAAAGCTATTGTAATTGTGGAGTAGACACTGCCCTTGACCAATGCATAAGGCAAGTGGTAAGACCCTCCCTTTCCCTTCCCCATTTAAATCTACCTCATTACTCATGGAGGAGATATGGTATTCAAGGAAGCATAAAGCATGTTGGAGGACCATCTAAAAGCAAACCACTTAAGCAATGGGGGCAGCGCCTGCTTATGAGCATTGTGTGAGAATGGTCAAGGTGGAAAGCATACGGTGGAAGCAATGGCATGTATGTCTCCAACCATGTCATCTACAAGAAGCCAAGCAAACACAAAGAGTGGGTGCACTGTCATCGAGGTGTACATCTTCATCGACAACAAATTAAAGACTTAGATGGCATCAATGTAATAGCCTCTAAGGCTCTAGGAACACTTTTGTAAATCCTAGATTACCACACCTATATTCCAAGCCTTGTACGCCTAATGTTATAAAGGCATCTTATGTCCAATACCTCCTATTCCATCCTTCCATAGTTGGTATTGAGGGGGGGTATTAAGAGACTAAGGTTGAGTAGAAGGGTGAGAGAAGGGTGTGAGTGTAAATGGACTTGAGGTCCACTTGTTCACCTATTTAAAGGTGAGGCTATGAGGCATTTTGCATGAGAGCAAAGCCTAGTTGTATGCATAAGCAACTTAATAAGCAAGAGTTCTTTCTTGTATTTTGTGAGTCCCTCTCCTCCACACACTTGATCTATCATGAGCACCACGTTTCTTATCATGTGGCACAAGGGTGCACATATGTATCTTGTGAGTAGGGAGCTCCATGAGAACTATAAAAGGATGTACCTGCGTCAACTCCAATGGAATGCGGCTATGATGGTGTACTTCATAATTGTTGTCATTATCTTGGTATTGGCTTAATCTTATTCTATGTATTATCTTAATCGCGATATGCGTAATCATGTTCTCATATAGTTCTGATCCACCTTGAGCTTAATCATGCTTGATTTCTTAATAGAGTATTTGTAATGTACGAACATAAGTTCACTCAATAAGAACTTGATTACGTTATTGATGAAGTGGGTTCCCCTATCGCTTACTAGTTTAAGTGGGTATCCAAATCTAGTAACTATATTCTCGTAAAGGAATTTGGTTGTTGCCTATGTAGCATCACCCTTTTGGGTCACATGGGCCTCTACGCGCTTGATACAACAGTATGTGAGAGGTAAAGACCATGATGAATCACGCTTGAGTACCATGGGCCACCGAACTAATGGTCTAATAAAGTCAATTCCCCCCTTTTCAAATGGTTGAAGAGACACTTCTACAAGGTGGGGCATTTTATCATGGCGGTTATGAATACCAGCAAATCACTGACATTCATTGTAGCCTTTTACAAATTCATCCACCTCTACAAATTGAAAGTAGATTAGAAAATGGGAACTTGGTTTAGTGTCAAGAAGTCGTCACTTGCATTAAAAACTCTCTTGTGTTGAGATTAGATAGTGACCTGAAGTAGTACTCGAGTGTTAAGACCTTCTCAGCCCCCTAAAATGACTGCTTCATTTGCGCTTGAGAAGTTTAAAGGGGAATCCTTCCACACATGGCAAGTTAAAATCAAGTCTATGTTAGTGAAGGCTATGGAGCATTGTAAATGGAAGGGGAAAATGTCCGAAGGATGAAGGGGATGAAAAGAACAGATGGTTAAGCCAGAATGAAAAAAGGATTAGCCATCATTCCATTAGGATTGGGAGATGGATTTTTTCATCATATTGCATCGTAAGATACATCAAAGGTTGGTTGGGATGAGCTAGATAAATTTTTTGGGGCAAAATAAAAGAATTCAAAAATAAGCTTAAAAATATATTTCTTTAGCTTGGACATTAAAGATAGTGAATCACTTTCAGCACACCTTAACAAAATGAAGAGCATGACACAACAACAATTGGTTGGCATTGGGGCACCAGCAGAGGAAGAGGATGCCATAGCCATACTGTTAAAAACATGACACTTGAGGAGTATGAGCCCTTAGTGGAAGAACCTTCCAAATCCGATCATTGTAGGAGTGGAAGCAACACTCGCAGAAAAGGAGAAGCGGACTCGGGGAGTACAACCCAAGCTATATCAAGTGAGGAGAAAGCACTCTTCTTGAGAGGACTAGGATCAAGGACTTGAAAAGGAGGAAGGACAAAGGCCTACCATCATAGTGGCAAAATCGATCAATCACATAGAAAAGAAGGATGAAGAAGGAAGACAATGTGATGATGAAGAAGGAAGACAATGTGATGAGGCCTCCCAGGATGGAGGCAACACCAAGCATCTTTTCTAGATGATATGAGGAGCCGAAAAGGATTGCTGGCATAAAAAGAGAGCCGAAGAAAACAATGTAATGATGAAGAAGGAAGACAATGTGATGAGGCCTCCCAGGATGGAGGCAACACCAAGCATCTTTTCTAGATGATATGAGGAGCATGGCTCCTTACACCTAGTTATAACCCCACTCTCCCAATATGTAAAATGTCAAGACCAAGCCAACATTGTAGCTCATAGAGCAACCTAGACGGACCGTGCCAACCATATGAGTATGGAGTGTAGAAGGCCAGGTCAAAGCTAGGTGTTAAGACTCTCATCACATTGAGGGGAGGTGTTGAGAAAGGCAATGTGTCAGGGTGAAACATGCGTAGAAGAGCAAGGGGAGAATCATGCATATTATAAAAGGAATAGACTTAGGGAACATTGGCAAAGGTTGATTTCTATGATCATTCGTAAAAGGTGAAGTCAAAGGTCAAAACGGTAGCGCATGGATAGTCCAAGGAGGCATGTGGTATTAAGAGACTAAGGTTGAGTAGAAGGGTGAGAGAAGGGTGTGAGTGTGAATGGACTTGAGGTCCACTTGTTCACCTATTTAAAGGTGAGGCCATGAGGCATTTTGCATGAGAGCAAAGCCTAGTTGTATGCATAAGCAACTTAATAAGCAAGAGTTCTTTCTTGTATTTTGTGAGTCCCTCTCCTCCACACACTTGATCTATCATGAGCACCACGTTTCTTATCATGGTATATCAGAGCCTAGGTGAGTTCAAACTTTGTGGTGTAGAGAATAGGTCAAAATTATCCACTTTTTGCTCATCTCCTTTGTGTGGAGCTCAACCTACAGCCCTTCGAGGCCTTCCACAAGCATGTAGAGGGCTCATCACTCCACGAATCCTTCATAAAAGTTGAAGAGTAGCACCGAGCATTGCAGTTCGTATGGCTAATTTCATGATAGCTGCTGGCGCTACGATGGCATTGCCCACGAAGTAGCTCGCCTGCGTTTTCTGCCTGCTGCGCTGGTCGTACAGCCATTGCTTGGCTGTAGACCACAATAAGAAAAGCCACTTTGGGGCTTTAATAGCCCATTGTGTGGAGAACCTACAGTTGCAATCTTAGCTTATTTTGACGGATGCGTCGGCTGGAGGAGAAAAACCAGGTGCCTCTTTCATTTTCACTCAAGCTTTCCATTAAAGCTTGAGTTTTTGGGTTTTGTTTTCTCTAATCAACACTCCCTTCCACTCATAATCACTCAGTGTGAGAGTGAATGAGTATTGCTGGTCTTTATCTTGATTTTGAAGTGTTTTCCATCCACATGAGGTAGTGCAACAACCTCATGCCCGTCAAGCTTCAACATCAACACCAATTTTTATGCTTTCAAAGTGATTAAAGCGTGCTTCTAAGCACTAATTATGTTGTTTAATACTAATCACTCTGTTAATACAGCAAAGGGAGGTTATCTTAAAGTGTTTTTAAACACTAATAGTGTTATTAAACACTAATGGTGAGTTAATCACCAAAATAAGTGTTATTTTACACTAAAAATGTGCTTTTTAGCACTAATTGTGTTTTATACACACTAATGATGATATTCATCATCCACTAAAGTGTTGCTAAACACCAAGGTGGTCTTAACCATCAAAGGAGGAGGTCATCTACATTACGGAGGCTCTTCTTCTTCATCAACAATGGAGGCCGGGCACACACCATAAGTGCCACATTCAAGTCTTCATCGTCCACCGCTTCTTCCAAAGAGCAATGATGCAACCATGAACCAATTGTCTTCACCTCATAAGCTAAAGAGGTTGAAGAATTCTGGTTTTTTCATCATAAAACTCAAATTTTTGAGTGTTCTTAAAGTTGGGCACATGTACATTAAGTGCTCATCTTCAATGTTTATGTGTGTTACCCTTGAGGCCCTTATTTGTAAGAGGCATAGGCATGCCATAAGCCATATGTTCTCGTTTCCCAAGCCCAAGGCACTTCATTCCACTGCATATTCTGATTTTTCATCGTATAAGATGAGTTGTAACAATGAGCATATAATCCCTAAATGCTCTACCTTGTTGGTTGTCATGATTTTAAGCATTTTTTGGCATTACTTTTGTAAGAGGCATTGGCAACACTATGAGCCATGCCCTCTCCTTCTTGAGCCAAAGATGATAATCCTTATTTGTTTGAGTATTTACCTCAACCAATTACTCATTAAGCTTATAACTTCAAACCCTTAAGGGTATCATTTAACTAACATGCATAAAAGCTATTGTAATTGTGGAGTAGACACTGCCCTTGACCAATGCATAAGGCAAGTGGTAAGACCCTCCCTTTCCCTTCCCCATTTAAATCTACCTCATTACTCATGGAGGAGATATGGTATTCAAGGAAGCATAAAGCATGTTGGAGGACCATCTAAAAGCAAACCACTTAAGCACTGGGGGCAGCGCCTGCTTATGAGCATTGTGTGAGAATGGTCAAGGTGGAGAGCATATGGTGGAAGCAATGGCATGTATGTCTCCAACCATGTCATCTACAAGAAGCCAAGCAAACACAAAGAGTGGGTGCACTGTCATCGAGGTGTACATCTTCATCGACAACAAATTAAAGACTTAGATGGCATCAATGTAATAGCCTCTAAGGCTCTAGGAACACTTTTGTAAATCCTAGATTACCACACCTATATTCCAAGCCTTGTACGCCTAATGTTATAAAGGCATCTTATGTCCAATACCTCCTATTCCATCCTTCCATAGTTGGTATTGAGGGGGGGTATTAAGAGACTAAGGTTGAGTAGAAGGGTGAGAGAAGGGTGTGAGTGTAAATGGACTTGAGGTCCACTTGTTCACCTATTTAAAGGTGAGGCTATGAGGCATTTTGCATGAGAGCAAAGCCTAGTTGTATGCATAAGCAACTTAATAAGCAAGAGTTCTTTCTTGTATTTTGTGAGTCCCTCTCCTCCACACACTTGATCTATCATGAGCACCACGTTTCTTATCATGTGGCACAAGGGTGCACATATGTATCTTGTGAGTAGGGAGCTCCATGAGAACTATAGAAGGATGTACCTGCGTCAACTCCAATGGAATGCGGCTATGATGGTGTACTTCATAATTGTTGTCATTATCTTGGTATTGGCTTAATCTTATTCTATGTATTATCTTAATCGCGATATGCGTAATCATGTTCTCATATAGTTCTGATCCACCTTGAGCTTAATCATGCTTGATTTCTTAACAGAGTATTTGTAATGTACGAACATAAGTTCACTCAATAAGAACTTGATTACGTTATTGATGAAGTGGGTTCCCCTATCGCTTACTAGTTTAAGTGGGTATCCAAATCTAGTAACTATATTCTCGTAAAGGAATTTGGTTGTTGCCTATGTAGCATCACCCTTTTGGGTCACATGGGTCTCTACCCGCTTGATACAACAGTATGTGAGAGGTAAAAACCATGATGAATCACGCTTGAGTACCATGGGCCACCAAACTAATGGTCTAATAAAGTCAATTCCCCCCTTTTCAAATGGTTGAAGAGACACTACTACAAGGTGGGGCATTTTATCATGGCGGTTATGAATACCAGCAAATCACTGACATTCATTGTAGCCTTTTACAAATTCATCCACCTCTACAAATTGAAAGTAGATTAGAAAATGGGAACTTGGTTTAGTGTCAAGAAGTCGTCACTTGCATTAAACACTCTCTTGTGTTGAGATTAGATAGTGACCTGAAGTAGTACTCGAGTGTTATGACCTTCTCAGCCCCCTAAAATGACTGCTTCATTTGCGCTTGAGAAGTTTAAAGGGGAATACTTCCACACATGGCAAGTTAAAATCAAGTCTATGTTAGTGAAGGCTATGGAGCATTGTAAATGGAAGGGGAAAATGTCCGAAGGATGAAGGGGATGAAAAGAACAGATGGTTAAGCCAGAATGAAAAAAGGATTAGCCATCATTCCATTAGGATTGGGAGATGGATTTTTTCATCATATTGCATCGTAAGATACATCAAAGGTTGGTTGGGATGAGCTAGATAAATTTTTTGGGGCAAAATAAAAGAATTCAAAAATAAGCTTAAAAATATATTTCTTTGGCTTGGACATTAAAGATAGTGAATCACTTTCAGCACACCTTAACAAAATGAAGAGCATGACACAACAACAATTGGTTGGCATTGGGGCACCAGCAGAGGAAGAAGATGCCATAGCCATACTGTTAAAAACATGACACTTGAGGAGTATGAGCCCTTAGTGGAAGAACCTTCCAAATCCGATCATTGTAGGAGTGGAAGCAACACTCGCAGAAAAGGAGAAGCGGACTCGGGGAGTACAACCCATATATCAAGTGAGGAGAAAGCACTCTTCTCGAGAGGACTAGGATCAAGGACTTGAGAAGGAGGAAGGACAAAGGCCTACCATCATAGTGGCAAAATCGATCAATCACATAGAAAAGGATTGCTGGCATAAAAAGAGAGCCGAAGAAAACAATGTAATGATGAAGAAGGAAGACAATGTGATGAGGCCTCCCAGGATGGAGGCAACACCAAGCATCTTTTCTAGATGATATGAGGAGCATGGCTCCTTACACCTAGTTATAACCCCACTCTCCCAATATGTAAAATGTCAAGACCAAGCCAACATTGTAGCTCATACAGCAACCTAGACGGACCGTGCCAACCATATGAGTATGGAGTGTAGAAGGCCAGGTCAAAGCTAGGTGTTAAGACTCTCATCACATTGAGGGGAGGTGTTGAGAAAGGCAATGTGTCAGGGTGAAACATGCGTAGAAGAGCAAGGGGAGAATCATGCATATTATAAAAGGAATAGACTTAGGGAACATTGGCAAAGGTTGATTTCTATGATCATTCATAAAAGGTGAAGTCAAAGGTCAAAACGGTAGCACATGGATAGTCCAAGGAGGCATGTGGTATTAAGAGACTAAGGTTGAGTAGAAGGGTGAGAGAAGGGTGTGAGTGTGAATGGACTTGAGGTCCACTTGTTCACCTATTTAAAGGTGAGGCCATGAGGCATTTTGCATGAGAGCAAAGCCTAGTTGTATGCATAAGCAACTTAATAAGCAAGAGTTCTTTCTTGTATTTTGTGAGTCCCTCTCACTGATCTATCATGAGCACCACGTTTCTTATCATGGTATATCAGAGCCTAGGTGAGTTCAAACTTTGTGGTGTAGAGAATAGGTCAAAATTATCCACTTTTTGCTCATCTCCTTTGTGTGGAGCTCAACCTACAGCCCTTCGAGGCCTTCCACAAGCATGTAGAGGGCTCATCACTCCATGAATCCTTCATAAAAGTTGAAGAGCAGCACCGGGCATTGCAGTTCGTATGGCTAATTTCATGATAGCTGCTGGCGCTACGATGGCATTGCCCACGAAGTAGCTCGCCTGCGTTTTCTGCCTGCTGCGCTGGTCGTACAGCCATTGCTTGGCTGTAGACCACAATAAGAAAAGCCACTTTGGGGCTTTAATAGCCCATTGTGTGGAGTACCTACAGTTGCAATCTTAGCTTATTTCGAGACGGATGCGTCGGCTGGGTGGAGGAGAAAAACCAGGCGCCTCTTTCATTTTCACTCAAGCTTTCCATTAAAGCTTGAGTTTTTGGGTTTTGTTTTCTCTAATCAACACTCCCTTCCACTCATAATCACTCAGTGTGAGAGTGAATGAGTATTGCTGGTCTTTATCTTGATTTTGAAGTGTTTTCCATCCACATGAGGTAGTGCAACAACCTCATGCCCGTCAAGCTTCAACATCAACACCAATTTTTATGCTTTCAAAGTGATTAAAGCGTGCTTCTAAGCACTAATTATGTTGTTTAATACTAATCACTCTGTTAATACAACAAAGGGAGGTTATCTTAAAGTGTTTTTAAACACTAATAGTGTTATTAAACACTAATGGTGAGTTAATCACCAAAATAAGTGTTATTTTACACTAAAAATGTGCTTTTTAGCACTAATTGTGTTTTATACACACTAATGATGATATTCATCATCCACTAAAGTGTTGCTAAACACCAAGGTGGTCTTAACCATCAAAGGAGAAGGTCATCTACATTACGGAGGCTCTTCTTCTTCATCAACAATGGAGGCCGGGCACACACCATAAGTGCCACATTCAAGTCTTCATCGTCCACCGCTTCTTCCAAAGAGCAATGATGCAACCATGAACCAATTGTCTTCACCTCATAAGCTAAAGAGGTTGAAGAATTCTGGTTTTTTCATCATAAAACTCAAATTTTTGAGTGTTCTTAAAGTTGGGCACATGTACATTAAGTGCTCATCTTCAATGTTTATGTGTGTTATCCTTGAGGCCCTTATTTGTAAGAGGCATAGGCATGCCATAAGCCATATGTTCTCGTTTCCCAAGCCCAAGGCACTTCATTCCACTGCATATTCTGATTTTTCATCGTATAAGATGAGTTGTAACAATGAGCATATAATCCCTAAATGCTCTACCTTGTTGGTTGTCATGATTTTAAGCATTTTTTGGCATTACTTTTGTAAGAGGCATTGGCAACACTATGAGCCATGCCCTCTCCTTCTTGAGCTAAAGATGATAATCCTTATTTGTTTGAGTATTTACCTCAACCAATTACTCATTAAGCTTGTAACTTCAAACCCTAAAGGGTATCATTTAACTAACATGCATAAAAGCTATTGTAATTGTGGAGTAGACACTGCCCTTGACCAATGCATAAGGCAAGTGGTAAGACCCTCCCTTTCCCTTCCCCATTTAAATCTACCTCATTACTCATGGAGGAGATATGGTATTCAAGGAAGCATAAAGCATGTTGGAGGACCATCTAAAAGCAAACCACTTAAGCAATGGGGGCAGCGCCTGCTTATGAGCATTGTGTGAGAATGGTCAAGGTGGAAAGCATATGTTGGAAGCAATGGCATGTATGTCTCCAACCATGTCATCTACAAGAAGCCAAGCAAACACAAAGAGTGGGTGCACCGTCATCGAGGTGTACATCTTCATCGACAACAAATTAAAGACTTAGATGGCATCAATGTAATAGCCTCTAAGGCTCTAGGAACACTTTTGTAAATCCTAGATTACCACACCTATATTCCAAGCCTTGTACGCCTAATGTTATAAAGGCATCTTATGTCCAATACCTCCTATTCCATCCTTCCATAGTTGGTATTGAGGGGGGGTATTAAGAGACTAAGGTTGAGTAGAAGGGTGAGAGAAGGGTGTGAGTGTAAATGGACTTGAGGTCCACTTGTTCACCTATTTAAAGGTGAGGCCATGAGGCATTTTGCGTGAGAGCAAAGCCTAGTTGTATGCATAAGCAACTTAATAAGCAAGAGTTCTTTCTTGTATTTTGTGAGTCCCTCCCCTCCACACACTTGATCTATCATGAGCACCACGTTTCTTATCATGTGGCACAAGGGTGCACATATGTCTCTTGTGAGTAGGGAGCTCCATGAGAACTATAAAAGGATGTACCTGCGTCAACTCCAATGGAATGCGGCTATGATGGTGTACTTCATAATTGTTGTCATTATCTTGGTATTGTCTTAATCTTATTCTATGTATTATCTTAATCGCGATATGCGTAATCATGTTCTCATATAGTTCTGATCCACCTTGAGCTTAATCATGCTTGATTTCTTAACAGAGTATTTGTAATGTACGAACATAAGTTCACTCAATAAGAACTTGATTACGTTATTGATGAAGTGGGTTCCCCTATCGCTTACTAGTTTAAGTGGGTATCCAAATCTAGTAACTATATTCTCGTAAAGGAATTTGGTTGTTGCCTATGTAGCATCACCCTTTTGGGTCACATGGGCCTCTACCCGCTTGATACAACAGTATGTGAGAGGTAAAGACCATGATGAATCACGCTTGAGTACCATGGGCCACCAAACTAATGGTCTAATAAAGTCAATTCCCCCCTTTTCAAATGGTTGAAGAGACACTACTACAAGGTGGGGCATTTTATCATGGCGGTTATGAATACCAGCAAATCATTCACATTCATTGTAGCCTTTTACAAATTCATCCACCTCTACAAATTGAAAGTAGATTAGAAAATGGGAACTTGGTTTAGTGTCAAGAAGTCGTCACTTGCATTAAAAACTCTCTTGTGTTGAGATTAGATAGACCTGAAGTAGTACTCGAGTGTTAAGACCTTCTCAGCCCCCTAAAATGACTGCTTCATTTGCGCTTGAGAAGTTTAAAGGGGAATCCTTCCACACATGGCAAGTTAAAATCAAGTCTATGTTAGTGAAGGCTATGGAGCATTGTAAATGGAAGGGGAAAATGTCCGAAGGATGAAGGGGATGAAAAGAACAGATGGTTAAGCCAGAATGAAAAAAGGATTAGCCATCATTCCATTAGGATTGGGAGATGGATTTTTTCATCATATTGCATCGTAAGATACATCAAAGGTTGGTTGGGATGAGCTAGATAAATTTTTTGGGGAAAAATAAAAGAATTCAAAAATAGGCTTAAAAGTATATTTCTTTGGCTTGGACATTAAAGATAGTGAATCACTTTCAGCACACCTTAACAAAATGAAGAGCATGACACAACAACAATTGGTTGGCATTGGGGCACCAGCAGAGGAAGAGGATGCCATAGCCATACTGTTAAAAACATGACACTTGAGGAGTATGAGCCCTTAGTGTCTACTTGTTGGAAGAACCTTCCAAATCCGATCATTGCAGGAGTGGAAGCAACACTCGCAGAAAAGGAGAAGCAGACTCGGGGAGGACAACCCAAGCTATATCAACCAAGCTATATCAAGTGAGGAGAAAGAACTCTTCTTGAGAGGACTAGGATCAAGGACTTGAGAAGGAGGAAGGACAAAGGCCTACCATCATAGTGGCAAAATCGATCAATCACATAGAAAAGGATTGCTGGCATAAAAAGAGAGCCGAAGAAAACAATGTAATGATGAAGAAGGAAGACAATGTGATGAGGCCTCCCAGGATGGAGGCAACACCAAGCATCTTTTCTAGATGATATGAGGAGCATGGCTCCTTACACCTAGTTATAACCCCACTCTCCCAATATGTAAAATGTCAAGACCAAGCCAACATTGTAGCTCATAGAGCAACCTAGACGGACCGTGCCAACCATATGAGTATGGAGTGTAGAAGGCCAGGTCAAAGCTAGGTGTTAAGACTCTCATCACATTGAGGGGAGGTGTTGAGAAAGGCAATGTGTTAGGGTGAAACATGCGTAGAAGAGCAAGGGGAGAATCATGCATATTATAAAAGGAATAGACTTAGGGAACATTGGCAAAGGTTGATTTCTATGATCATTCATAAAAGGTGAAGTCAAAGGTCAAAACGGTAGCACATGGAAAGTCCAAGGAGGCATGTGGCACAAGGGTGCACATATGTATCTTGTGAGTAGGGAGCTCCATGAGAACTATAAAAGGATGTACCTGCGTCAACTCCAATGGAATGCGGCTATGATGGTGTACTTCATAATTATTGTCATTATCTTGGTATTGGCTTAATCTTATTCTGTGTATTATCTTAATTGCGATATGCGTAATCATGTTCTCATATAGTTCTGATCCACCTTGAGCTTAATCATGCTTGATTTCTTAACAGAGTATTTGTAATGTACGAACATAAGTTCACTCAATAAGAACTTGATTACGTTATTGATGAAGTGGGTTCCCCTATCGCTTACTAGTTTAAGTGGATATCCAAATCTAGTAACTATATTCTCGTAAAGGAATTTGGTTGTTGCCTATGTAGCATCACCCTTTTGGGTCACATGGACCTCTACCCGCTTGATACAACAGTATGTGAGGTAGAGACCATGATGAATCACGCTTGAGTACCGTGGGCCACCGAACTAATGGTCTAATAAAGTCAATTCCCTCCTTTTCAAATGGTTAAAGAGACACTACTACAAGGTGGGCCATTTTATCACGGCGGTTATGAATACCAGCAAATCACTGACATTCATTGTAGCCTTTTACAAATTCAGCCACCTCTACAAATTGAAATTAGATTAGAAAATGGGAACTCGGTTTAGTGTCAAGAAGTCGTCACTTGCATTAAAAACTCTCTTGTGTTGAGATTAGATAGTGACCTGAAGTAGTACTCGAGTGTTAAGACCTTCTCAGTCCCCTAAAATGATTGCTTCATTTGCGCTTGAGAAGTTTAAAGGGGAATCCTTCCACACATGGCAAGTTAAAATCAAGTCTATGTTAGTGAAGGCTATGGAGCATTGTAAATGGAAGGGAAAAATGTTCGGAGGATGAAGGGGATGAAAAGAATAGATGGTTAAGCCAAAATGAAAAAAGGATTAGCCATCATTCCATTAGGATTGGGAGATAGATTTTTTCATCATATTGCATCGTAAGATACATCGAAGGGTGCTTGGGATGAGCTAGATAATTTTTTTGGGGCAAAATAAAAAAATTCAAAAATAAGCTTAAAAATATATTTCTTTGGCTTGGACATTAAAGATAGTGAATCACTTTCAGCACACCTTAACAAAATGAAGAGCAGCATTACACAGTTGGCATTGGGGCACCAGCACAGGAAGAGGATGCCATAGCCATACTGTTAAAAAGCATGACACTTGAGGAGTATGAGCCCTTAGTGGCTACTTGTTGGAAGAACCTCCCAAATCCGACCATTGTAGGAGTGGAAACAGCACTCGTAGAAGAGGAGAAGAGGACTCGGGGGAGGACAACCCAAGCAATATCAAGTGAGGAGAAAGCACTCTTCTCAAGAGGACTAGGATCAAGGACTAGAGAAGGAGCAAGGACAAAGACCTACCATCATAGTGGCGAAATCGATCACATAGAAAAGGATTGCTGGCATAAAAAGGGAGCGGAAGAAAACAATGTAATGACGAAGAAGGAAGACAATGTGATGAGGCCTCCCAGGATGGAGGCAACACCGAGTATCTTTCCTATATGATATGAGGAGCATGGCTCCTTACACCTAGTTATAACCCCACTCTCTCGATGTGTAAAATAACAAGACCAAGCCAACATTGTAGCTCATAGAGCAACCTAGACAGACTGTGCCAACCATATGAGTATGGAGTGTAGGAGGCCAGGTCAAAGCTAGGTGTTAAGACTCTCATCACACCGAGAGGAGGTGTTGAGAAATGCAATGTGTCAGGGTGAAACATGCGTAGAAGAGCAAGGGGAGAATCATGCATATTATAAAAGGAATAGACTTAGGGAACATTGGCAAAGGTTGATTTCTATGATCATTCGTAAAAGGTGAAGTCAAAGGTCAAAACGGTAGCACATGGAAAGTCTAAGGAGGCACATGGCACAGTATTTGTAATGTACGACCACCTTGAGCTTAATCATGCTTGATTTCTTAACAGAGTATTTGTAATGTACGACCATAAGTTCACTCAACAAGAACTTGATTATGTTATTGATGAAGTGGGTTCCCCTATCGATTACTAGTTTAGGTGGATATCCAAATCTAGTAACTATATTCTCATAAAGGAATTTGGTTGTTGCCTGTGTAGCATCACCCTTTTGTGTCACATGGGCCTCTACCCACTTGATACAACAGTATGTGAGAGGTAGAGACCATGATGAATCACGCTTGAGTACCGTGGGCCAGCGGACTAATGGTCTAATAAAGTCAATTCCCCCCTTTTCAAATGGTTGAAGAGACACTACTACAAGGAGGGGCATTTTATCACGGCGGTTATGAATACTAGCAAATCACTGACTTTCATCATAGCCTTTTACAAATTCAGCCGCCTCTCCCAAGAGTGTGGACCACCACAAGCCTACCAAGTAGAAAGTTTTTAGCGTGTAGTGTCTGCAGAGAAATATCCTCTAGCTACCCCGGATTGTGGGCTTGCTCAAGGATGTCGGCATATTTAAATTCTTGAGTGCCTCGTGATTGTACGGTTGTCCTACAATCAAGTAGAACTTTCTTGGCGGTGGTACCAGTCTGCAGAGAAATATCCTCCAACAACCCCCCCAAGTGGGCTTGGCTTGCTCAAGGATGTCGACATATTTAAATTCTTGAGGACAGTGCCTCATGATTCTGTCTTAGCCCAATCCTACGGGGTTGCCCTACAATCAATTGGTATTGGATAGGTCAAAAAGCACACCTGCCATGTATAAGTGCCCCATTTTGTGGCAGATGGAGTTTTATGTTGTTCATTGGGGTCTATTTTTAGTTGGGTATAACCGGAGATCCCATGAAGGAAGCTGTATGCCTCTTTACCTGCTACTCGTTCTTCCAGCACATGCTCTATAAATGGCAATAGGTAATGTTCTTTTACGATGGTTGCATTGAGCTATTAGGGATAGCCATTCCGTGTGCTCTATATCATAAATGAATATAGCTTCAATGAGTTTGTCAATCTCCGAGTCCTTGACCATTCTACTAGAATACTTTGGATTCATTTGGTAGGCTCTATGCCTTGATGGCCACACTCCTTCCACAATGGGAATGGTGTGATTTAACCACCTCTAGGGGCATGCTCTTCATATTCATATATTTCCAAGCAAAACAATAGTGGAATTATGTGAGTAGTTACGTCAATGAGGTCTTTTTCTTCTTCAAGAGATAGGCCTACCCTTCCCAATGTATACAGGTTTGGGATCCTCATCAGGTCCTGCTAGGTTGACCTCTTTAACATTAGTCGAGCGCCCATTTCAATTGGTCTCAGAGCTCTGATCTCGATCGTGGAAATTTTGCTGGTAATAGATTTGCAAGAGAATGGACTCTTATGTGTGATTTTGCCATTTTCTTGATTTCTTGCATACTTTCTTCTTGTATTTTCTCGATATTGATGGGGAAGACGATGGAAATACAAGATTCATCTTCATTTAGCCATGTTTGTGTGAGATTTGGGCCAATTTTTGAATTTAGGGACCAAATTTTTGGGTCGGGACCAACTTATTAAAAACATTGGACCACCAGAATTGAGAGAAATGTTGTGTCTACATTTTTGCTTCTTCCCTCTTCTTCTTTGAGACTTTGCATGGCTATGGAGCATGTTTAGGGTTAGTTAGCTTCACCTTCTACAACAACCATGGGGCAAGCATGGAGCAGATTGTAAGCTTCACATGGAGCACCAACAAGCAAGCAAAAATTGCCATTTTTTAGCCGTGGGACGAATTTGGGTTGACTTCCTTTAAGATTTCGGTGGTGATGAAGAGGGTGTTTCAAGCATGGCAAAACGATTATACAAGGTGTAAGCTCCTTTCACCCTAACACATTTCATTTCTCAACACCTCCCCTCAATGTGATGAGAGTCTCAACACCTAGCTTTGACCTGGCCTCCTACAGTCCATACTCATATGGTTGGCATGGTCCGTCTAGGTTGCTCTATGTGCTACAATGTTGGCTTGGTCTTGACATTTTACACATCAGGAGAGTGGGGTTATAACTAGGTATAAGGAGCCATGCTCCTCATATCATCTAGAAAAGATGCTTGGTGTTGCCTCTATCCTGGGAGGCCTCCACATTGTCTTCCTTCTTTGTCATTACATTGGCTTCTTCGGCTCCCTTTATATGCTAGCAATCCTTTTCTATGTGATCGATTTCGCCACTATGATGGTAGATCTTTGTCCTTGCTCCTTCTCTAGTCCTTGATCCTAGTCCTCTGGAGATGAGTGCTTTCTCCTCACTTGATATAGCTTGGGTTGTCCTCCCTCGAGTCCACTTCTCCTCTTCTTCTGTGAGTGTTGCTTCCACTCCTACAATGGTTGGATTTGGGAGGTTCTTCCAAGTAGCCACTAAGGGCTTATTCTCCTCAAGTGTCATGCTTTTTAACAGTATGGCTATGGCATCCTCTTCCTTTGCTGGTGCCCCAATGCCAACCAATTGTTATTGTGTCATGCTCTTCATTTTGTTCAGGTGTGCTGAAAGTGATTCACTATCTTTAATGTCCAAGCCAAAGAATTATATTTTTAAGCTTATTTTTGAATTCTTTTATTTTGCCCCAAAAAATTCATCTAGCTCATCCCAACCACCCTTCGATGTATCTAACGATGCAATATGATGAAAAAATCCATCTCCCAATCCTAATGCAATGATGGCTAATCCTTTTTTCATCCTCCGGACATTTTCCCCTTCCATTTACAATGCTCCATAGCCTTCACTAACATAGATTTGATTTTATTTTGCCATGTGTAGAAGGATTCCCCTTTAAACTTCTCAAGCACAAATGAAGTAATCATTTTAGGGCTGAGAAGGTCTTAACACTCGAGTACTACTTAAGGTCAGTATCTAATCTCAACACAAGAGTACTACTTAACACTCGAGTACTACTTAAGGTCAGTACTACTTAACACTCGAGTACTACTTAAGGTCAGTATCTAATCTCAACACAAGAGTATTTAATGCAAGTGATGACTTCTTGACACTAAACCTAGTTCCCATTTTCTAATCTACCTTCAATTTGTAGAGGCGGCTGAATTTGTAAAAGGCTACAATGAATGTCGCAGACAGTGATTTGCTGGTATTCATAACCACCGTGATAAAATGCCCCACCTTGTAGTAGTGTCTCTTCAACCATTTGAAAAGGGGGGAATTGAACTTATTAGACCATTAGTTCGGTGGCCCACGGTACTCAAGCAGGTAGAGGCCCATGTGACACAAAAGGGTGATGCTACACAGGCAACAATCAAATTCCTTTACGAGAATATAGTTACTAGATTTGGATATCCACTTAAACTGGTAAGCAATAGGGGAACCCACTTCATCAATAACGTAATCAAGTTCTTGTTGAGTGAACTTATGGTCGTACATTACAAAGACTCTGTTAAGAAATCAAGGATCAAAACTATATGAGAACATGATTAAGCATATCACGATTAAGATAATACACAAAATAAGATTAAGCCAGTACCAAGATAATGACATTAATTAAGAAGTACACCATCATAGCCGCATTCCATTGGAGTTGACGCAGGTACATCCTTTTATAGCTCTCATGGAGCTCCCTACTCACAAGATTACATTGGCTTCTTCGGCTTCCTTTTTATTCCAGCAATCCTTTTAACAATCGAGTACTACTTAAGGTTAGTATCTAATCTTAACACAAGAGAGTTTTTAATGCAAGTGATGACTTCTTGACACTAAACCCAATTCCCATTTTCTAATCTACCTTCAATTAATCCCAATCACCTGCATATCTTAATGATAAGATTAATGCCGAAAAGAATTGTGATTAGCAAGCTGCGTGAGCTTGGAGAATTTAATCAAGCTTGTAGAAGCACTTATTTATAAGGATTTTTACCTATATTAGATGACATTTATGAGAGGAATGGGAAAATGTAAGCATTGAAGGTATCATTGGGAAGCTTACACCTTGTATGAAAGTAAGCATGGACGGTATCATTGAGAAGCTTACACTTGTATAATCATTTGCCATGCTTGAAACACCCTCTTCATTACCACCGAAATCTTAAAGGAAGTCGACCCAAATTCGTCCTATAGCTAAAAAATGGCGATTTTTGCTTGCTTGTTGGTGCTCCAGGTGAAGCTTACAATTTGCTCCATGCTTGCCCCATGGTTGTTGTAGAAGGTTAAGCTAACTAACCCTAAACATGCTCCATAGCCATGCAAAGTCCCAAAGAAGAAGAGGAAAGAAGCAAAAATGTAGACACAATATTTCCCCCAATTCTGGTGGTCTAATGTTTTTAATAAGTTGGTCCCAACCTAGAAATTTGGTCCCTAAATTCAAAAATTGGCCCAAATCTCACACAAAAACCTTTGAAACATGGCTAAATGAAGATGAATCTTGTATTTCCATCGTCTTCCCCATCAATATCGAGAAAATACAAGAAGAAAGTATGCAAGAAATCAAGAAAATAGCAAAATCACACATAAGAGTCCATTCTCTTGCAAATCTATTACAAGTAAAATTCCCACGATCGAGATCAGAGCTCTGAGACCAATTGAAATGGGCGCCCGACTAACGTTAAAGAGGTCAACCTAGCAGGACTTGATGAGGATCCCAAACCAGTATACATTGGGAAGGGTAGGCCTATCTCTTGAAGAAGAAAAAGACCTCGTTGACGTAGCTACTCACAGAATTCCACGGTTGCTTTGCTTGGAAATATATGAATATGAAGAGCATGCCCCTAGAGGTGGTTAAATCACACCATTCCCATTGTGGAAGGAGTGTGGCCATCAAGGCATAGAGCCTACCAAATGAATCCAAAGTATTCTAGTAGAATGATCAAGGACTCGGAGATTGACAAACTCATTGAAGCTGGATTCATTTATGATATAGAGCACACGGAATGGCTATCCCTAATAGTCATAGTACCTGAGAAAATTGGGAAGATGCAATTTTTTGATAATCTTAAAAGTTCAATGCAACCATCGTGAAAGAACATTACCTATTGCCATTTATAGAGCATGTGCTAGAAGAACGAGTAGCAGGTAAGGAGGCATACAGCTTCCTTCATGGGATCTCCGGTTATACCCAAGTAAAAATAGACCCGAATGAACAACGTAAAACTCCATCTGCCACAAAATGGGGCACTTATACATATAGGGCAGGTATGCTTTTCGACCTATCCAATACCAATTGATTGTAGGGCAACCGTACGATTGGGCTAAGATAGAATCATGCGGCACAATCCTCAAGAATTTAAATATGTTGACATCCTTGAGCAAGCCAAGCCCACTTTGGGGGGCTGGTTGTTGGGAGGATATTTCTCTGCAGACTGGTACCACCGCCAAGAAAGTTCTACTTGACTGTAGGACAACCGTACAATCACGAGGCACTCAAGAATTTAAATATGCCGACATCCTTGAGCAAGCCCAATCCGAGGTAGCTAGAGGATATTTCTCCGCAGACACTACACGCTAAAAAAGTTCTACTTGGTAGGCTTGTGGTGGTCCACACTATTTCGAGAGGTGGCTGAATTTGTAAAAGGCTACGATGAATGTCAGTGATTTGCTGCTATTCATAACTGCCGTGATAAAATTCCCCACCTTGTAGTAGTGTCTCTTCAACCATTTGAAAAGGGGGGAACTGACTTTATTAGACCATTAGTCTGGTGGCCCATGGTACTCAAGCGTGATTCATCATGGTCTCTACCTCTCACATACTGTTGTATCAAGCGGGTAGAGGCCCATGTGACCCAAAAGGGTGATGCTACACAAGCAACAGCCAAATTCCTTTACGAGAATATAGTTACTAGATTTGGATATCCACATAAAACTAGTAAGCGATAGGGGAACCCACTTCATCAATAACGTAATCAAGTTCTTGTTGAGTGAACTTATGGTCATACACTACAAATACTCTGTTAAGAAATCAAGCATGATTAAGCTCAAGGTGGATCAGAACTATATGAGAACATGATTAAGCATATCGTCGATTAAGATAATACACAAAATTAGATTAAGCTAGTACCAAGATAATGACAACAATAAAGAAGTACGCCATCATAGCTGCATTCCATTGGAGTTGACGCAGGTACATCCTTTTATAGCTCTCATGGAGCTCCCTACTCACAAGATACATATGTGCACCCTTGTGCCACCTGCCTCCTTGGACTTTCCATGTGCTACCGTTTTGACCTTTGACTTCACCTTTTACGAATGATCATAGAAATCAACCTTTGCCAATGTTCCCTAAGTCTATTCCTTTTATAATATGCATGATTCTCCCCTTGCTCTTGTACGCATGTTTCACCCTGACACATTGCATTTCTCAAC
This sequence comes from Cibotium barometz, assembly GCF_041138505.1. NCBI lineage: Eukaryota > Viridiplantae > Streptophyta > Polypodiopsida > Cyatheales > Cibotiaceae > Cibotium > Cibotium barometz. The sequence goes on along the minus strand of NC_141097.1, from coordinate 35,400,620 downwards.
ACCTCCCCTCAGTGTGATGAGAGTCTTATTACCTAGCTTTGACCTGGACTCCTACACTCCATACTCATATGGTTGGCGCGGTCCATCTAGGTTATTTGCTGCTCCTCATATCATCTAGAAAAGATGCTCGGTGTTGCCTCCATCCTGGGAGGCCTCATCACATTGTCTTCCTTCTTTGTCATTATAGTGGCTTTTTCGGCTCCAATTTTATCCCAACAATCCTTTTCTATGTGATCGATTTCGCCACTATGATGGTAGGTCTTTGTCCTTGCTCCCTCTCTAGTCCTTGATCCTAGTCCTCTCGAGAAGAGTGCTTTCTCCTCACTTGATATAGCTTGGGTTGTCCTCCCTCGAGTTTGCATCTCCTCTTCTGTGAGTGTTGCTTCCACTCCTACAATGGTCGGATTTGGGAGGTTCTTCCAAGTAGCCACTAAGGGCTCATACTCCTCAAGTGTCATGCTTTTTAACAGTATGGCTATGGCATCCTCTTCCTTTGCTGGTGCCCCTATGCCAACCAATTGTTGTTGTATCATGCTCTTCATTTTGTTAAGGTGTGCTGAAAGTGATTCACTGTCTTTAATGCCAAGCCAAAGAATTATATTTTTAAGCTTATTTTTTAATTCTTTTCTTTTTCCCCAAAAAAATTATCTAGCTCATCCCAAGCACCCTTAGATGTATCTTACGATGCAATATTCTCCCAATCCTAATGCGAATTATCATCCTAGATTAATTGAAAGAATTTCATAGTAATCATGGAAAAATTGAATTTTTATATTATGCATAAAAGATAAATATATTGTTATAAAAGTGTTACTTTTAACATAATTGAATTTTATGCATAGAGGTATACATAAAAGATGAATATTTTATTATAAAAGTATTACTTTTAGCATAATTGAGTTTCATGCATAGAGGTATGCATAAAAGATGAATATTTTATTATAAAAGTGTTACTTTTAGCATAATTGAATTTTATGCATAAGAGGTATACATAAAAGATGAATATTTTATTATAAAAGTGTTACTTTTAGCATAATTGAATTTTGTGCATAGAGGCATGCATAAAAGATAAATATTTTATTATAAAAGTATTACTTTTAGCATAATTGAATTTCATGCATAGAAGTATGCATAAAAGATAAATATTTTATTATAAAAGTGTTACTTTTAGCATAATTGAAATTCATGCATAGAGGTATGCATAAAAGATGAATATTTTATTATTTTATTATAAAACTGTAAAGAAAAAAAATGATGATTATTTTATTATAAAAATATTATTTTTATCATATTGAATTTCGTGCATAGAAATGAAAAAAATAAATAAATTATTATTTTATTATAAAAATATTACAAAAAATGATTATTTTATTATAAAAATATTATTTTCATCATATTGAATTTCGTGCATAGAAATAAAAAAATAAAAAAATTATTATTTTATTATAAAAATATTACAAAAAAATGATTATTTTATTATAAAAGTGTTACTTTTATCACAATTGAAATTCTTGCATAGAGGTATGCATAAAAGATGAGTTAAGATGTGTATGGGATGAGATAAGAAGTGTATGTGATGAGATAAGATGAATATGGGTTGTGATAGGGTGAGAATGGATGTGATGAAAAAGAATAGATGAGAAGGCGTATGGGGTTATATGAATGGGAATGAGAAAATGGATGTATGGATGTATGCATGTAGATGTGAATGTATGCATGTGGATGTGTATGTATGGATGTATGTATGTGGATGTGGATGTATAAATAAGGATGTGAAAATGGATGTATGCATGGATGTGTATGAAGAATAATGAAGGTGAATGTGTATGGGAAATAATGTGTCGTTGATAAGAATGAATGGATGAGACTGAGTACATATGAAGGGAATGTGGAATAAGTAATGTGGATTGAGGAGGGATAATGTGGAAAGACGGAATTCGATATAGAAACTGTATATTTGTGACTGTTTGCAAATGTTGTTTGTAAATGACTGTTTTATGTCAAGAATGCTAGGAAAGCATTTTGACCATCTTGTGATTAAGGTCGTGGAGACCTAACTGATAAAGTTGTAACTACTGACGGAGAGTCAATGGAGGACGTCTCGCGCAGAAGGGTCGGCCGAGGTCTTGACCAGCCTCGGTGCGATTAAAATGGTGAGCGTCTGGTACGGTGGATGAGGGGCCAAGGAAGCGGCCTATGAGTGAAGCGCTAGGTCACCTACGAAGGATCCTAGGAGGGTGCTGACCATACGATGCTCGGGCTCTGGGTCGCCCAGGATACCCACGCGTGCGTCGAGGAAGATATTGGAACAAGGAGTAAGAGTTGTTTTCTGAAACCAGGCATGGATCTGGGTGACTGACCTTGCTGGTCCTCAACGGATGAGTCCATGGCTCTTTATATGGATCTGTTGGTTGATCTTGCTGATCTTCAATGAGAGTCCATCTTGATAAGTGATTATATTACCGAGTATTATGGGTTAGGAACTATTGAAAAGGCCCCTGTGTGGACAGGTGGTGAGCGTTCTAGTTGCCAATGATGCCATAGATACTCTGATGAAGGAATGATGGGAAATTGAATCAACCAGATAAATTGGAAGATTGTGATCAGTGATACTATGGTTTTATTAAAGGATTGTTTTTGGTTGAATCTGTAAAAAGGCAATTTCATATTGGGTGTGTAAGTTGTGTGACTAGTTTTATAATTGCATGAACTTCCGGCTAGGGGGCCTTGGAACTCTTTTCCTTGGTACCCGGGACAAAACCTAACCAAATTCCAAATTGGATCCCATCACTACAGTGGTTGGGCGGTTGGCTAACCCATGGGATCGGATGGGGTTAGGCTGGATTGATGGATCCGTAAATCGAGTCTCAAATTCTATTACTACGATAGATAAAGTAAATCCAGGATAGTATTTGTTCTATGGATAGGAATCAACGGCTGTGCCTCTTGATGGGGAAAAAAGCGTTGATCCCAATGATCCAAGTGCAAGTTTCTTCCTTGATCTGACCAAGTATCTTTATAGATGCAATCGGATCTGTTTGATCAGTAAGGGTTTGACTAAGTTAGAGTAAAAGTTTTTCTGGTGGAATCACCCGTGCTTTCCGGTAAAGGAAGTTTTTCCGGGTTTGGTTTTGGAATAACCAACGGATTAGTTGCTTATCCGGATATCCGTGGGTGAGGCCCCGAATGTGGGACCCCTGTCCTGCGTGAGAAGTGCTACTTCCGCTGCCAGTATCCTGAATCCGTTGCTTGGTGGGAACAGTGATCTCACATGCTGGAAGAACGAGTAGCACATAAGGAGGCATACAGCTTCCTTCATGGGATCTCGGGTTATACCCAAGTAAAAATAGACCCGAATGAACAACATAAAACTCCATCTGTCACAAAATGGGGCATTTATACATATAGGGCAGGTATGCTTTTCGACCTATCCAATACCAATTGATTGTAGGGCAACCATACGATTGGGATAAGACAGAATCATGAGGCACTGTCCTCAAGAATTTAAATATGTCGACATCCTTGAGCAAGCCAAGCCCACTTTTGGGGGGGTTGTTGGAGGATATTTCTCTGCAGACTGGTACCACCGCCAAGAAAGTTATACTTGACTATAGGACAACTGTACAATCACGAGGCACTCAAGAATTTAAATATGCCGACATCCTTGAGCAAGCCCAATCCGGGGTAGCTAGAGGATATTTCTCCGTAGAGCAGACACTACACGCTAAAAAAGTTCTACTTGGTAGGCTTGTGGTGGTCCACACTGTTTGGAGAGGCGGCTGAATTTGTAAAAGGCTACGATGAATGTCAGTGATTTGCTGGTATTCATAACCACCGTGATAAAATGCCCCACCTTGTAGTGTCTCTTCAACCATTTGAAAAGGGGGGAACTGACTTTATTAGACTATTAGTCCGGTGGCCCACGGTACTCAAGCATGATTCATCATGGTCTCTACCTCTCACATATTGTTGTATCAAGCGGGTAGAGGCCCATGTGACCCAAAAGGGTGATGCTACACAGGCAACAACCAAATTCTTTTTTTACGAGAATATAGTTACTAGATTTAGATATCCACTTAAACTAGAAGCGATAGGGAAACCCACTTCATCAATAATGTAATCAAGTTCTTGTTGAGTGAACTTATGGTCGTACATTACAAATACTCTGTTAAGAAATCAAGCATGATTAAGCTCAAGGTGGATCAGAACTATATGAGAACATGATTAAGCATATCACGATTAAGATAATACACAGAATAAGATTAAGCCAGTACTACCAAGATAATGACAACAATTAAGAAGTACACCATCATAGCCGCATTCCATTTGAGTTGACCCAGGTACATCATTTTATAGCTCTCATGAAGCTCCCTACTCACAAGATACATATGTGCACCCGTGTGCCACGTGCCTCCTTGGACTTTCCATATGCTACCGTTTTGACCTTTGACTTCACCTTTTACGAAATGATCATAGAAATCAACCTTTGCCAATGTTCCCTAAGTCTATTCCTTTTATAATATACATGATTCTCCCCTTGCTCTTCTACGCATGTTTCACCCTGACACATTGCATTTCTCAACACCTCCGCTCACTGTGATGAGAGTCTTAACACCTAGCTTTGACCTGGCCTCCTACTACATTCACTCCATACTCATATGGTTGTGCGGTCCGTCTAGGTTGCTCTATGAGCTACAATGTTGGCTTGGTCTTGACATTTTACACATCGGGAGAGTGGGGTTATAACTAGGTGTAAGGACTCCTCATATCATCTAGAAAAGATGCTCGGTGTTGCCTCCATTCTAGGAGGCCAAGAAAGTTCTACTTGACTGTAGGACATTGACTGTAGGACAACTGTACAATCACAAGGCACTCAAGAATTTAAATATGCCGACATCCTTGAGCAAGCCCAATCCGGGGTAGCTAGAGGATATTTCTGCGCAGCAGACACTACATGCTAAAAAAGTTCTACTTGGTAGGCTTGTGGTGGTCCACACGGTTTGGAGAGGCGGCTGAATTTGTAAAAGGCTACGATGAATGTCAGTGATTCACTGGTATTCATAACCACCGTGATAAAATGCCCCACCTTGTAGTGTCTCTTCAACCATTTGAAAAGGGGGGAATTGACTTTATTAGACTATTAGTCCGGTGGCCCACGGTACTCAAGCATGATTCATCATGGTCTCTACCTCTCACATACTGTTGTATCAAGCGGGTAGAGGCCCATGTGACCCAAAAGGGTGATGCTACACAGGCAACAACCAAATTCCTTTTTTACGAGAATACAGTTACTAGATTTGGATATCCACTTATACTAGTAAAGCGATAGGGGAACCCACTTCATCAATAATGTAAGCAAGTTCTTGTTGAGTGAACTTATGGTTGTACATTACAAATACTCTGTTAAGAAATCAAGCATGATTAAGCTCAAGGTGGATCAAAACTATATGAGAACATGATTAAGCATATCGTGATTAAGATAATACACAGAATAAGATTAAGCCAGTACTACCAAGATAATGACAACAATTAAGTAGTACACCATCATAGCCGCATTCCATTGGAGCTGACCCAAGTACATCCTTTTATAGCTCTCATGGAGCTCCCTACTCACAAGATACATATGTGCACCCTTTTGCCACGTGCCTCCTTGGACTTTCCATGTGCTACCGTTTTGACCTTTGACTTCACCTTTTACGAATGATCATAGAAATCAACCTTTGCCAATGTTCCCTAAGTCTATTCGTTTAATAATATGCATGATTCTCCCCTTGCTCTTCTATGCATGTTTCACCCTGACACATTGTATTTCTCAACACCTCCCCTCAGTGTGATGAGAGTCTTAACACCTAGCTTTGACCTGGCCTCCTACTACACTCACTCCATACTCATATGGTTGGCGCGGTCCGTCTAGGTTGCTCTATGAGCTACAATGTTGGCTTGATCTTAACATTTTACACATCGGGAGAGTGGGGTTATAACTAGGTGTAAGGACTCCTCATATCATCTAGAAAAGATGCTCGGTGTTGCCTCCATCCTGGGAGGCCTCATCACATTGTCTTCCTTCTTCGTCATTACATTGGCTTCTTCGGCTCCCTTTTTATGCCAGCAATCCTTTTCTATGTGATGGATTTCGCAACTATGATGGTAGGCCTTTGTCCTTGCTCCTTCTCTAGTCCTTGATCCTAGTCCTCTCGAGAAGAGTGCTTTCTCCTCACTTGATATAGCTTGGGTTGTCCTCCCCCGAGTCCGCTTCTCCTCTTTTGCGAGTGTTGCTTCCACTCCTACACAATGGTCAGATTTGGGAGGTTCTTCCAACAAGTAGCCACTAAGGGCTCATACTCCTCAAGTGTCATGCTTTTTAATAGTATGGCTATGGCATCCTCTTCCTCTGCTGGTGCCCCAATGCCTACCAATTGTTGTGTCATGCTCTTCATTTTGTTAAGGTGTGCTGAAAGTGATTCTCTATCTGTAATGTCCAAGCCCCAAAGAATTATATTTTTAAGCTTATTTTGAATTCTTTTATTTTCCCCCAAAAAATTTATCTAGCTCATCCCAACCACCCTTCGATGTATCTTACGATGCAATATTCTCCCCAATCCTAATGCAATGATGGCTAATCCTTTTTTCATTCTGGCTTAACCATCTGTTCTTTTCATCCCCTTCATCCTCCGGACATTTTCCCCTTCCATTTACAATGCTCCATAGCCTTCACTAACATAGATTTGATTTTAACTTGCCCTGTGTGGAAGGATTCCCCTTTAAACTTCTCAAGCACAAATGAAGCAGTCATTTTAGGGCTGAGAAGGTCTTAACACTCGAGTACTACTTAAGGTCAGTATCTAATCTCAACGCAAGAGAGTTTTTAATGCAAGTGATGACTTCTTGACACTAAACCCAGTTCCCATTTTCTAATCTACATTCAATTAATCCCAATCGCATATATTAATGATAAGATTAATGCCAAAAAGAATTGTGGATTAGCAAGCTGCGTGAGCTTGGAGACTTCAATCGAGCTTGTAGGAGCACTTCTTTATGGGGATTTTTACCTATATTAGATGACTTTTATGAGGGGAATGGGAAAATGTAAGCATTGAAAGTATCATTGGGAAGCTTACACCTTGTATGAAAGTAAGCATGGATGATATCATTGAGAAGCTTACAACTTGTATAATCATTTGCCATGCTTGAAACACCCTCTTCATCACCACCGAAATCTTAAAGGAAGTCGACCCAAATTCGTCCCATGGCTGAAAAATGGGGATTCTCGCTTGCTTGTTGGTGCTCCATGTGAAGCTTACAATCTGCTCCATGCTTGCCCCATGTGAAGCTTACAATCTGATGTGCACCCTTGTGCCACGTGCCTCCTTGGACTTTCCATGTGCTACCGTTTTGACCTTTGACTTCACCTTTTACGAATGATCATAGAAATCAACCTTTGCCAATGTTCCCTAAGTCTATTCCTTTTATAATATGCATGATTCTCCCCTTGCTCTTCTACACATGTTTTACCCTGACACATTGCATTTCTCAACACCTCCCCTTAGGGTGATGAGAGTCTTAACACCTAGCTTTGACCTAGCCTCCTACTACACTCACTCCATACTCATATGGTTGGCGTGGTCTGTCTAGGTTGCTCTATGAGCTACAATGTTGGCTTGGTCTTGACATTTTACACATCGGGAGAGTGGGGTTTTAACTAGGTGTAAGGACTCCTCATATCATCTAGAAAAGATGCTCGGTGTTGCCTCCATCCTGGGAGGCCTCATCACATTGTCTTCCTTCTTTGTTTTCTCATTACATTGGCTTCTTCGGCTCCCTTTTTATGCCAGCAATCCTTTTCTATGTGATGGATTTCGCAACTATGATGGTAGGCCTTTGTCCTTGCTCCTTTTCTAGTCCTTGATCCTAGCCCTCTCGAGAAGAGTGCTTTCTCCTCACTTGATATAGCTTGGGTTGTCCTCCCCCGAGTTCGCTTCTCCTTTTCTGCGAGTGTTGCTTCCACTCCTTCAGATTTGGGAGGTTCTTCCAAGTAGCCACTAAGGGCTCATACTCCTCAAGTGTCATGCTTTTTAATAGTATGGCTATGGCATCCTCAGTCTCTGCTAGTGCCCCAATGCCAACCAATTGTTGTTGTGTCATGCTCTTCATTTTGTTAAGGTGTGCTGAAAGTGATTCACTATCTTTAATGTCCAAGCCAAAGAATTATATTTTTAAGCTTATTTTTGAATTCTTTTATTTTGTCCCAAAAAATTTATCTAGCTCATCCCAACCACCCTTCGATGTATCTTACGATGCAATATTCTCCCAATCCTAATGCAATGATGGCTAATCCTTTTTTCATTCTGTCTTAACCATCTGTTCTTTTCATCCCCTTCATCCTCCGGACATTTTCCCCTTCCATTTACAATGCTCCATAGCCTTCACTAACATAGATTTGATTTTAACTTGCCATGTGTGGAAGGATTCCCCTTTAAACTTCTCAAGCACAAATGAAGCAGTCATTTTAGGGCTGAGAAGGTCTTAACACTCAAGTACTACTTAAGGTCAGTATCTAATCTCAACACAAGAGAGTTTTTAATGCAAGTGACGACTTCTTGACACTAAACCCAATTCCCATTTTCTAATCTACCTTCAATTAATCCTAATCGCATATATTAATGATAAGATTAATGCCAAAAAGAATTGTGGATTAGCAAGCCGTGTGAGCTTGGAGACTTCAATCGAGCTTGTAGGAGCACTTCTTTATGGGGATTTTTACCTACTACACTCACTCCATACTCATATGGTTGGCGTGGTCCGTCTAGGTTGCTCTATGAGAGCTACAATGTTGGCTTGGTCTTGAAATTTTACACATCGGGAGAGTGGGGTTATAACTAGGTGTAAGGACTCCTCATATCATCTAGAAAAGATGCTCTGTGTTGCCTCCATCTCGGGAGGCCTCATCACATTGTCTTCCTTCTTCGTCATTACATTGGCTTCTTCGGCTCCCTTTTTATGCCAGCAATCCTTTTCTATGTGATGGATTTCGCAACTATGATGGTAGGCCTTTGTCCTTGCTCCTTCTCTAGTCCTTGATCCTAGTCCTTTCGAGAAGAGTGCTTTCTCCTCACTTGATATAGCTTGGGTTGTCCTCCCCTGAGTCAGTTTCTCCTCTTCTGCGAGTGTTGCTTCCACTCCTACACAATGGTCAGATTTGGGAGGTTCTTCCAAGTAGCCACTAAGGGCTCATACTCCTCAAGTGTCATGCTTTTTAATTGTATGGCTATGGGATCCTCTTCCTCTGCTGGTGCCCCAATGCCAACCAATTGTTGTTGTGTCATGCTCTTCATTTTGTTAAGGTGTGCTGAAAGTGATTCACTATCTTTAATGTCCAAGTCCCAAAGAATTATATTTTTAAGCTTATTTTTGAATTCTTTTATTTTGCCCCAAAAAATTTATCTAGCTCATCCCAACCACCCTTCGATGTATCTTACGATGCAATATTCTCCCAATCCTAATGCAGCAATGATGGCTAATCCTTTTTTCATTCTGGCTTAACCATCTGTTCTTTTCATCCCCTTCATCCTCCGGACATTTTCCCCTTCCATTTACAATGCTCCATAGCCTTCACTAACATAGATTTGATTTTAACTTGCCATGTGTGGAAGGATTCCCCTTTAAACTTCTCAAGCACAAAATGAAGCAGTCATTTTAGGACTGAGAAGGTCTTAACACTCGAGTAATACTTAAGGTCAGTATCTAATCTCAACACAAGAGAGTTTTTAATGCAAGTGACGACTTCTTGACACTAAACCCAGTTCCCATTTTCTAATCTACCTTCAATTAATCCCAATTGCATATATTAATGATAAGATTAATGCCGAAAGAATTGTGGATTAGCAAGCCGCGTGAGCTTGGAGACTTCAAGCGAGCTTGTAGGAGCACTTCTTTATGGGGATTTTTACCTATATTAGATGACTTTTATGAGGGGAATGGGAAAATGTAAGCATTGAAGGTATCATTGGGAAGCTTACACCTTGTATGAAAGTAAGCATGGACGGTATCATTGAGAAGCTTACACCATGTATAATCATTTGCCATGCTTGAAACACCCTCTTCATCACCACCGAAATCTTAAAGAAAGTCGACCCAAATTGGTCCCACGGCTGAAAAATGGCAATTTTTGCTTGCTTGTTGGTGCTCCATGTGAAGCTTACAATCTGCTCCATGCTTGCCCCATGGTTGTTGTAGAAGGTGAAGCTAACTAACCCTAAACATGCTCCATAGCCATGCCAAGTCTCAAAGAAGAAGAGGGAAGAAGCAAAAATGTAGACACAACATTTCCCCCAATTCTGGTGGTCCAATATTTTTAATAAGTTGGTCCTGACCCAGAAATTTGGTCACTAAATTCAAAAATTGGCCCCAAATCTCACACAAAAACCTCTGAAACATGGCTAAATGATGATGAATCTTGTTCATACTTGGTAGGCTTGTGGTGGTCCACACTGTTTGGAGAGGCGGCTGAATTTGTAAAAGGCTACGATGAATGTCAGTGATTCGCTGGTATTCATAACCACCGTGATAAAATGTCCCACCTTGTAGTGTCTCTTCAACCATTTGAAAAGGGGGGAATTGACTTTATTAGACTATTAGTCCGGTGGCCCACGATATTCAAGCATGATTCATCATGGTCTCTACCTCTCACATACTGTTGTATCAAGCGGGTAGAGGCCCATGTGACCCAAAAGGGTGATGCTACATAGGCAACAACCAAATAAATTTTTTACGAGAATATAGTTACTAGATTTGGATATCCACTTAAACTAGTAAGCGATAGGGGCACCCACTTCATCAATAATGTAATCAAGTTCTTGTTGAGTGAACTTATCGTTGTACATTACAATTACTTTGTAAAGAAATCAAGCATGATTAAGCTCAAGGTGGATCAGAACTATATGAGAACATGATTAAGCATATCGTGATTAAGATAATACACAGAATAAGATTAAGCCAGTACCAAGATAATGACAACAATTAAGAAGTACACCATCATAGCCACATTCCATTGGAGTTGACCCAGGTACATCCTTTTATAGCTCTCATGGACTCCCTACTCACAAGATACATATGTGCACCCTTGTGCCACGTGCCTCCTTGGACTTTCCATGTGCTACCGTTTTGACCTTTGACTTCACCTTTTATGAATGATCATAGAAATCAACCTTTGCCAATGTTCCCTAAGTCTATTCCTTTTATAATATGCATGATTCTCCCCTTGCTCTTCTACGCATGTTTCACCCTGACACATTGCATTTCTCAACACCTCCCCTCAGTGTGATGAGAGTCTTAACACCTAGCTTTGACCTGGCCTCCTACTAAACTCACTCCATACTCATACGGTTGGCGCGGTTCTTCTAGGTTGCTCTATGAGCTACAATGTTGGCTTGGTCTTGACATTTTACACATCGGGAGAGTGGGGTTATAACTAGGTGTAAGGACTCCTCATATCATCTAGAAAAGATGCTCGGTGTTGCCTCCATCCTGGGAGGCCTCATCACATTATCTTCCTTCTTCATCATTACATTGGCTTCTTCGGCTCCCTTTTTATGCCAGCAATCCTTTTCTATGTGATGGATTTCGTAACTATGATGGTAGGCCTTTGTCCTGCTCCTTCTCTAGTCCTTGATCCTAGTCCTCTCGAGAAGAGTGCTTTCTCCTCACTTGATATAGCTTGGGTTGTCCTCCCCCGAGTCCGCTTCTCCTCTTCTGCGAGTGTTGCTTCCACTCCTACACAATGGTCAGATTTGGGAGGTTCTTCCAACAAGTAGCCACTAAGGGCTCATACTCCTCAAGTGTCATGCTTTTTAATAGTATGGCTATGGCATCCTCTTCCTTTGCTGGTGCCCCAATGCCAACCAATTGTTGTTGTGTCATGCTCTTCATTTTGTTAAGGTGTGCTGAAAGTGATTCACTATCTTTAATATCCAAGCCCCAAAGAATTATATTTTTAACCTTATTTTTTAATTCTTTTATTTTGCCCCAAAAAATTTATCTAGCTCATCCCAACCACCCTTCAATGTATCTTACGATGCAATATTCTCCCAATCCTAATGCAATGATGGCTAATCCTTTCTTCATTCTGGCTTAACCATCTCTTCTTTTCATCCCCTTTGTATGATTCCTCCCCAACCTCTCAAAATGTCTAGTATCTTCCCCTGTAATCAATTCCCTCTTCAGAAATAAAAAGACCTTGTTTCTAACTGTTTTAACCTAGAGAGAGAAAATATTCTAGAGAGAGAATATTCAGATTTTAATATTTTTTGAATAGAAAATTATCTCGTTTTATTAAAATAAGTTCCTCTGAAACAGAAATTCAAAAAGAATTTTCCAATGTGCAATTGGAATTAATTAGAAATAGGTATAAAGAACCTTAGTCTAAGGGTCTAGATTTTCAGAAATCTTGGATTATGGTCCAATTAAGGTTCCTATGGGCCAATAGCATCAATCCATGTGTAGGGAGGAGATAAATCCAATTTGTAAAAAAGAAGATACCCAAAAATGAGTAAATGCTCACATAAGATGATGAAGAGTTGAAAATGTACAAGGTTTATTAGTAAAAAACTATGAACAATATTAAAAATATGAGATATTTTGGGTATAATGATTCCATTTTGACACATATGTAAGGAAGGGGAGTTCTTTAAAGGAGGTGCATATTTCACATAAGATGAAGAGTTGAAAATGTACGAGGTTTATTAGGAAAAATCTATGAGCAATATTAAAAATATGAGATATTTTGGGTATAATGATTTCAATTTGACACATATGTAAGGAAGGGGAGTCCCTTAAATGCTCACATAAGATGAAGAGTTGAAAATGTACAAGGTTTAATAGTAAAAAAACTATGAGTAATATAAAAATATGAGATATTTTTAGTGTAAGGATTCCATTTTTGACACATCAGTAAGAAAAAGGAGGGCCTTCAATGAGGCGCCTAAAACACATGCTTAAATGAGTTTTAAAATCATAAAAGTTGAGATATTTCATCTCTCCTCTCTCCTCATTCAAGTCTAGTTCCAAAAAGTTAGCTTAACTGACCTAAAAATGGTCAAAAAGTGACCAAACTGACTTGGAAAATTCTAGAATCAATTTGTTTGGTTAGGAGCTCAAATTTTCATATAAATAGAAGCCTCCCCTTGTTGAAAAAAATATAGTGTCTAATGCATTGTTACTCTACTCCACCTAAGCCGCCAAGAACTGTGAATTCATTAATAATTCACTAGTTTTTGACACTTCCCTCTTCTTTAATTCCCATTGGTGACTCCATCAACATACTAAACCAATTGATTGGTTGGGGGCCTCTACCATGAATAAAGAATCAAGCAAATTGTAAGGTAAATGGTGAGTTTTGATTTTTCTATAATTTCTCAATGCTTCTCTCTTCTCAACCCCTCTCAAGCTTGAGAAGCTTAATTGAAATGATTTTTTTAAATGCTAATGAAGGTAATTAATGAATGATAGTAAAGAATTACATAAATTTTCATTTATGCTTAATTCTAATGGTTTTTATGTAATTTCTCTCTCTAACTTAAGGGATGGTCATACTCATGACCCTTCTCTATCCAAATGAAGCTTTTCATAAAGCTTTTCCTTAATCCAAGATTAATCTATACTTGAGAACAAATTAATGGTTATTTTTATCTATGCTTTTAGTTTATATATTCCATGATTATTTTTTATTCAATCCATTAAGGGTTAATGATCCAATTAGGATCATTCTAATCATTTCCTTAAAGATAAGCCTTATTTTTTTAAAATAATTGAGATTTATCAGTCATAGTAGCGGAGCTATGGCAAAATTTTATAAAAATTTACACATAAAATAATTTCATTCAAAGCATGAAAAGAGGATTTCCTACCATATTCTAGGAATTATCATCCTAGATTAATTGAAAGAGTTTCATTAGAATCACGAGGAAATTGAATTTTTATATTATGCATAAAGGATAAATTTTATATCAAAAGTATTACTTTTATCATTTTTATTTTATACATAGAAGTATGCATAATGGATAAAATTTTATATCAAAAGTGTTACTTTTAGCATAATTAAATTTCATGCATAGAGGTATGCATAAAAGATAAATATTTTATTATAAAAGTGTTACTTTTAACATAATTGAATTTCATGCATAGAGGTATGCATAAAAGGTAAATATTTTTTTATAAAAGTGTTACTTTTAACATAATTGAAATTCATGCATAGAGATATGCATAAAAGATGAATATTTTATTATTTTATTATAAAACTGTAAAAAATGATTATTTTATTATAAAAAGTTATTTTCATCATATTGAATTTCGTGCAAAGAAATAAAAAAAATAAATAAATTATTATTTATTATAAAAATATTACAAAAAAAATAATGATTATTTTATTGTAAAAGTGTTACTTTTATCACAATTGAAATTCTTGCATAGAGGTATGCATAAAAAAAATAAGTTAGGCTGTGATAAGAGGAGTTAAGATGTGATAAGAGGTGTATGAGATGTGATAAGAGGTGTATGAGATGTGATAAGATGAGATAAGATGCATATGAGATGAGTTAGGATATTATAAGAGGAGTTAGGATGTGATAAGAGGTGTATGAGATGTGATAAGATGAGATAAGATGTATATGAGATGAGTTAAGATGTCATAAGATGAGTTAAGATGTGATAAGATGTGTATGGAATGAGATAAGAAGTGTATGTGATGAGATAAGATGTATATGGGTTGTCATAAGGTGAAAATGGATGTGATGTAAAAGAATAGATGTGAAGGCGTATGGGGCTATATGAATGGGAAGGAAAAAAAATAGATGTATGTATGTGGAGTATGGATGTGAATGTGCATGTAGATGTAGATGTACGAATGAGGATGTGGATGTATGCATATGGATGTATGCATGTAGATGTGGATGTATGCATGTGGATGTGTATGTATGGATGTATGTATGTGGATGTGGATGTATGAGTAAGGATGTGAAAATGGATGTATGCATGGATGTGGATGTATGAGTAACGATGTGAAAATGGATGTATGCATGGATGTGTATGAAGAATAATGAAGGTGAATGTCTATGGGAAATAATGTGTCGTTGACATGAATGAATGGATGAGAACGAGTACATATGAAGGGAATGTGGAATAAATGATGTGGATTGAGGAGGGATAATGTGGAAAGATGGAATTCGATATAGAAACTGTATTTTGTGACTGTTTGTAAATGACTGTTTTATGTCAAGAATGCTGGGAAAGCATTTTGACCGTCTTGTGATCAAGGTCGTGGAGACCTAACTGATAAAGTTGCAACTGCTAACGGAGAGTCAATGGAGGGCATCTCGCGCAGCAAGGTCGGCCGAGGTCTTGAGACCTGCCTCGGTGCGATTAAAATGGTGAGCTTCCGGTACGGTGGATGAGGGGCCAAGGAAGCGGCCTATGAGTGAAGCGCTAGGTCACCTGCGAAAGGATCCTAGAGGGTGCTGACCATACGGTGCTCGGGCTCTGGGTCGCCTAGGATACCCACGCGTGCGTCGAGGAAGATATTGGAACAAGGAGTAAGAGTTGTTTTCTGAAACCGGGCATGGATCTGGTTGACTAACCTTGCTGGTCCTCGACGGATGAGTCCATGGCTCTTTATATGGATCTGTTGGTTGATCTTGCTGATCTTCAACGAGAGTCCATCTTGATAAGTGATTATATTACCGAGTATTATGGGTTAGGAACTATTGAAAAGGCCCCTGTGTGGACAGGTGGTGAGCGTTCTAGTTGCCAATGATGCCATAGATACTCTGATGAAGGAATGATGGGAAATTGAATCAACCGGATAAATTGGAAGATTGTGATCAGTGATACTATGGTTTTATTAAAGGATTGTTTTTGGTTGAATCTGTAAAAAGGCAATTTCATATTGGGTGTGTAAGTGGTGTGACTAGTTTTATAATTGCATGAACTTCCGGCTAGGGGGCCTTGGAACTCTTTTCCTTGGTACCCGGGACAAAACCTAACCAAAACCTATGTATGGATGTATGTATGTGGATGTGGATGTATGAGTAAGGATGTGAAAATGGATGTATGCATGGATGTGGATGAAGAATAATGAAGGTGAATGTCTATGGGAAATAATGTGTCGTTGACATGAATGAATGGATGAGAACGAGTACATATGAAGGGAATGTGGAATAAATGATGTGGATTGAGGAGGGATAATGTGGAAAGATGGAATTCGATATAGAAACTGTATTTTGTGACTGTTTGTAAATGACTGTTTTATGTCAAGAATGCTGGGAAAGCATTTTGACCGTCTTGTGATCAAGGTCGTGGAGACCTAACTGATAAAGTTGCAACTGCTGTATGACGGAGAGTCAATGAAGGGCGTCTCGCGCAGCAAGGTCGGTCGAGGTCTTGACCAGCCTCCGTGTGCGATTAAAATGGTGAGCTTCCGGTATGGTGGATGAGGGGCCAAGGAAGCGGCCTATGAGTGAAGCGCTAGGTCACCTGCGAAGGATCCTAGAGGGTGCTGACCATACAGTGCTCGGGCTCTGGGTCGCCCAGGATACCCACGCGTGCATCGAGGAAGATATTGGAACAAGGAGTAAGAGTTGTTTTCTGAAACCGGGCATGGATCTCGTTGACTGACCTTGCTGGTCCTCAAAACGGATGAGTCCATGGCTCTTTATATGGATCTGTTGGTTGATCTTGCTGATCTTCAACAAGAGTCCATCTTGATAAGTGATTATATTACCGAGTATTATGGGTTAGGAACTATTGAAAAGGCCCCTGTGTGGACAGGTGGTGAGCGTTCTAGTTGCCATTGATGCCATAGATACTCTGATGAAGGAATGATGGGAAATTGAATCAACCGGATAAATTGGAAGATTGTGATCAGTGATACTATGGTTTTATTAAAGGATTGTTTTTGGTTGAATCTGTAAAAAGGCAATTTCATATTGGGTGTGTAAGTGGTGTGACTAGTTTTATAATTGCATGAACTTTCGGCTAGGGGGCCTTGTAACTCTTTTCCTTGGTACCCGGGACAAAACCTAACCAAATTCTTAATTGGATCCTATCACTACAGTGGTTGGGCGGTTGGCTAACCCATGGGACTTGGATGGGGTTAGGGCTGGACTGATGGATCTGTAAATCGAGACTCAACTTTTGTTATTACGATAGATAAAGTAAATCCTGGACAGTAATTGTTCTATGGATAGGAATCAACGGCTGTGCCTCTTGAATGGGGAAAAAAGCGTTGATCCCAATGATCCAAGTGCAAGTTTCTTCCTTGATCCGACCAAGTATCTTATAGATACAATTGGATCAGTTTGATTAGAAATGATCTTGACTACGTTAGAGTAAAAAGTTATCCTGGTGGGATCGCCCGTGCTTTCCGGTAAAGGAAGTTTTTTCGGGTTCGGTTTTGGAACAACCGACGGATTAGTCTCTTATCCGGATATCCGTGGGTGAGGCCCCGAATGTGGGACCCCTGTCCCGCGCGAGAAGTACTACTTCCGCTGCCAGTACCTGAATCCGTTGCTCGGTGGGAACAGGGATCTCACAGTTGGTATCAGAGCCAATTGGCTAATAAAGATCAACTGAGAAACCAATTATGTCAAAAATTTATCAAGAAGCACAAAAAGGTTGTAATTGTGTGATTTAATTCATACAAATTGTTATTCAAACTGAAATTCGTAATTTGGTAATTGGGTCTTCAGATGGAAATACCGCAATTATATAGAATCCCTGACTTGCTTGAGGCCTAGACATGATGGTATTTACCTTATAATTCCAAGGGCCGTGACTACCGTATATATCGAGAGTATAACTGCAGCTCTTTACTGACAGTATATACGAGTAAATCTAAGACTTGAAATTATAAGCGTTAATGCTATCTAGATGATGAATTTGAATGTAGTTGATATGATTTTTAATTCTGTTTGAGAATTGATGAATTCATTTGGATTCTGATTGAAAAATGATGATTTCCGAAATTTAGTTGAAATGTAATAAGCCGAGCGAGACCACAATGAGGATGAATGGGACGAGTCCCTATGATGATATTCATAACTAGAATGATGATAATGAATTCAGCAAATCACTATGAGATTAGTGGGTTGTGCTGTCAAATTATTACTGTTAACACTTGACTCGGTAGATCAAGTTAAGGGATGACAAATTGAGAATTTGCTTAACTGAAATTTCCGTGGAGAAATCTTCAGAAGGGAATTTTTCGGTCTAATGGACCATTATCGTGTTAAAGATATGAATGATATGATTTGAATGAATCGTTATTCAATGATGAGTTCTATTTAAGGGATAATTATCCCAGTATTCTGTTGGGTTGACCAGAATATAAGGAACCCCAGAATAAAATTGGATCTTAAGAAAAAGAGTTGTCCTCTACCTTGCGAGATGAGGACATCTCGCACTTTTTTAAGTGAGGTAGAATGTAAGAGTCCCCTAGCCTTCGAGGTATACAGGAGTAAGAATCTCCCTTTCTGATCTTATAATTATTCCCTCTCTAAAATAAAAGAAAGATTCTATTTAAAAAAGGAAGACCCTTTCCCTAGAATACTTCTCATGAGTCACACCTATTTTAAGGATTCAGAACAATGAGTTCAGAAGTAAAAATCAGTGTTTTGGATACCGAGGTTTTGGTCTTCATTCGAGTACGGCCCAAAAGAATTCTTTATCTATTGGGGAGTTTAAGAAGTTATCTCCCAAATATTGTGGACCAAAGAAAGTAAGTGACTTAACTTACGAGCTTCTTTTATCTCCTCATCTCAAAGTTCTTAATGTATTTCATAGAAATATGTGCCAACCCAAATCATGGAAAGACAGTAAAACTTCAGTGGTTAGTTACCGTTGGCTTCTAAGTTACGCTAGCTCCTTCCTTTATATAAGTCGTAACTTTTACTTATCGCTCACAGTAATCTTACTTCCATCGATCTCCTTTCTTTCTTAATCTCCTTCGTGGTGGCCTGGCAACAAGAATTAGTTTTATCCATAATGATTCCTCACCTTCGAGACGCAAGTGACTCTGTGAAGAAGGATTTTATAGAACAGTATGAGCGCTCACTTTTCCCTCACTTGGGAACTTCTGTAGCTCAAACCAAATGGCGGACCTATCAAGACATAACTAGGGTAACACCCTGGGGTCAGCAACATTTTCGTAATAATGTCCTCTTGGCCATGGTTATTGAAGCTTTGGGTTTGGGTCCCCGATACTACTGCGTCATGAGATCAAGGCATCTTGGGTTTTCTGAGCGAGTCTTCGTACTGGCGTGTTTTCTTCCTCATGAGAAGATATGCCTTTACCCCGTTTTTGGCTTGCCTCTCTCAGAGGTCCTTTTGTTAGATCACCTCATACCACTGAGATAGGTGCGGCAATAACCAACAGAATTATTCCCATAGATGAGTTACCTTATACTTGTGCAGCTTGTGAGTGCTGCTTTTGTGACCATATGATGGACGGGCTTATGGAAGTGTAAAGAGTTCTTATATCTTTACTGTATAAGTTTCGAGAATGAATAAAGTTTAAATCTTGTTCTTATCTTGAATCTTGCTCTCTTTGAGACTTTTCTTGGTGGTTAATTTTGATTTAAATTTTTCTCTAAGTCTCATATTCGTGCATCTTGCGAAATTACCCCAGTTTGCGAGATGAGGACATCTCGCGTTTTTCAAGTGGGAGAGAATGTAAGATTCCTCTTCAACCTCTCAAAATGTCTAGTATCTTCCCCTGTAATCAATTCCCTCTTCAGAAATATAAAGACCTTGTTTCTAACTGTTTTAACCTAGAGAGAGAATATTCAGATTTTTAATATTTTTTGGATAGAAAATTATCTCATCTTATTAAAATAAGTTTCCCTGAAACAGAAATTCAAAAAGAATTTTCCAATGTGCAATTGGAATTAATTAGAAATAGGTATAAAGAACCTTAGTCTAAGGGTCTAGATTTTCAGAAATCTTGGATTATGGTCCAATTAAGGTTCCTATGGGCCAATAGCATCAATCCATGTGTAGGGAGGAGATAAATCCAATTTGTAAAAAAGAAGATACCCAAAAATGAGTAAATGCTCACATAAGATGAAGAGTTGAAAATGTACAAGGTTTATTAGTAAAAAACTATGAACAATATTAAAAATATGAGATATTTTGGGTATAATGATTCCATTTTGACACATATGTAAGGAAGGGGAGTTCTTTAAAGGAGGTGCATATTTCACATAAGATGAAGAGTTAAAAATGTACAAGGTTTATTAGTAAAAAACTATGAGCAATATTAAAAATATGAGATATTTTGTGTATAATGATTTCAATTTGACACATATGTAAGGAAGGGGAGTCCCTTAAATGCTCACATAAGATGAAGAGTTGAAAATGTACAAGGTTTAATAGTAAAAAAACTATGAGTAATATAAAAATATGAGATATTTTTAGTGTAAGGATTCCATTTTTGACACATCAGTAAGGAAAAGGAGGGCCTTCAATGAGGCGCCTAAAACACATGCTTAAATGAGTTTTAAAATCATAAAAGTTGAGGTATTTCATCTCTCCTCTCTCCTCATTCAAGTCTAGTTCCAAAAAGTTAGCTTAACTGACCTAAAAATGGTCAAAAAGTGACCAAACTGACTTGGAAAATTCTAGAATCGGTTTGTTTGGTTAGGAGCTCAAATTTTCCTATAAATAGAAGCCTCCCCTTGTTGAAAAAAATATAGTGTCTTATGCATTGTTACTCTACTCCACCTAAGCCAAGAACTGTGAATTCATTAATAATTCACTAGTTTTTGACACTTCCCTCTTCTTTAATTCCCATTGGTGACTCCATCAACATACTAAACCAATTGATTGGTTGGGGGCCTCTACCGTGAATAAAGAATCAAACAAATTGTAAGGTAAATGGTGAATTTTGATTTTTCTATAATTTCTCAATGCTTCTCTCTTCTCAACCCCTCTCAAGCTTGAGAAGCTTAATTGAAATGATTTTTTTTAAATGCTCATGAAGGTAATTAATGAATGATAGTAAAGAATTACATAAATTTTCATTTATGCTTAATTCTAATGGTTTTTATGTAATTTCTCTCTCTCACTCAAGGGATGGTCATACTCATGACCCTTCTCTATCCAAATGAAGCTTTTCATAAAGCTTTTCCTTAAACCAAGATTAATCTATACTTGAGAACAAATTAATGGTTATTTTTATCTATGCTTTTAGTTTATATATTCCATGATTTTTTTTATTCAATCCATTAAGGGTTAATGATCCAATTAGGATCATTCTAATCATTCCCTTAAAGATAAGCCTTATTTTTTTAAAATAATTGAGATTTATCAGTCATAGTAGCGGAGCTATGGCAAAATTTTATAAAAATTTACACATAAAAAAATTTCATTCAAAGCATGAAAAGAGGATTTCCTACCATATTCTAGGAATTATCATCCTAGATTAATTGAAAGAATTTCATTAGAATCATGAGGAAATTGAATTTTTATATTATGCATAAAGGATAAATTTTATATCAAAAGTATTACTTTTATCATTTTTATTTTATACATAGAAGTATGCATAATGGATAAAATTTTATATCAAAAGTGTTACTTTTAGCATAATTAAATTTCATGCATA
Organism: Cibotium barometz; assembly: GCF_041138505.1. Lineage (NCBI taxonomy): Eukaryota > Viridiplantae > Streptophyta > Polypodiopsida > Cyatheales > Cibotiaceae > Cibotium > Cibotium barometz. Next base: position 35,378,974 of record NC_141097.1, on the reverse strand, counting down.
GAGACGAATGCATAAAAGATAAATATTTTATTATAAAAGTGTTACTTTTAACATAATTGAATTTCATGCATAATAGAGGTATGCATAAAAGGTAAATATTTTTCTATAAAAGTGTTACTTTTAACATAATTGAAATTCATGCATAGAGATATGCATAAAAGATGAATATTTTATTATTTTATTATAAAATTATAAAAAATGATTATTTTATTATAAAAAGTTATTTTCATCATATTGAATTTTGTGCATAGAAATGAAAAAAATAAATAAATTATTATTTTATTATAAAAATATTACAAAAAAAATAATGATTATTTTATTATAAAAGTGTTACTTTTATCACAATTGAAATTCTTGCATAGAGGTATGCATTAAAAAAATGAGTTAGGATGTGATAAGAGGAGTTAAGATGTGATAAGAGGTGTATGAGATGTGATAAGAGGTATATGAGATGTGATAAGATGAGATAAGATGCATATGAGATGAGTTAAGATGTGATCAGAGGAGTTAGGATGTGATAAGAGGTGTATGAGATGTGATAAGAGGTGTATGAGATGTGATAAGATGAGATAAGATGTATATGAGATGAGTTAAGATGTGATAAGATGAGTTAAGATGTGATAAGATGTGTATGGAATGAGATAAGAAGTGTATGTGATGAGATAAGATGTATATGGGTTGTCATAAGGTGAAAATGGATGTGATGTAAAAGAATAGATGTGAAGGCGTATGGGGCTATATGAATGGGAAGGGAAAAAAAATAGATGTATGTACGTGGAGTATGGATGTGAATGTGCATGTAGATGTAGATGTACGAATGAGGATGTGGATGTATGCATATGGATGTGTATGTATGGATGTATGCATGTAGATGTGGATGTATGCATGTAGATGTGGATGTATGCATGTGGATGTGTATGTATGGATGTATGTATGTGGATGTGGATGTATGAGTAAGGATGTGAAAATGGATGTATGCATGGATGTGGATGTATGAGTAAGGATGTGAAAATGGATGTATGAGTAAGGATGTGAAAATGGATGTATGCATGGATGTGTATGAAGAATAATGAAGGTGAATGTGTATGGGAAATAATGTGTCTTTGACATGAATGAATGGATGAGAACGAGTACATATGAAGGGAATGTGGAATAAATGATGTGGATTAAGGAGGGATAATGTGGAAAGATGGAATTCGATATAGAAACTGTATTTTGTGACTGTTTGTAAATGACTGTTTTATGTCAAGAATGCTGGGAAAGCATTTTGACCGTCTTGTGATCAAGGTCGTGGAGACCTAATTGATAAAGTTGCAACTGCTGAGACGGAGAGTCAATGGAGGACGTCTCGCGCAGCAAGGTCGGCCGAGGTCTTGACCAGCCTCGGTGTGCGATTAAAATGGTGAGCTTCCGGTACGGTGGATGAGGGGCCAAGGAAGCGGCCTATGAGTGAAGCGCTAGGTCACCTACGAAGGATCCTAGAGGGTGCTGACCATACGGTGCTCGGGCTCTGGGTCGCCCAGGATACCCACGCGTGCGTCGAGGAAGATATTGGAACAAGGAGTAAGAGATTTCTTCTGAAACCGGGCATGGATCTCGTTGACTGACCTTGCTGGTCCTCAACGGATGAGTCCATGGCTCTTTATATGGATCTGTTGGTTGATCTTGCTGATCTTCAACGAGAGTCCATTTTGATAAGTGATTATATTACCGAGTATTATGGGTTAGGAACTATTGAAAAGGCCCCTGTGTGGACAGGTGGTGAGCGTTCTAGTTGCCAATGATGCCATAGATACTCTGATGAAGGAATGATGGGAAATTGAATCAACCGGATAAATTGGAAGATTGTGATCAGTGATACTATGGTTTTATTAAAGGATTGTTTTTGGTTGAATTTGTAAAAATGCAATTTCATATTGGGTGTGTAAGTGGTGTGACTAGTTTTATAATTGCATGAACTTTCGGCTAGGGGGCCTTGGAACTCTTTTCCTTGGTACCCGGGACAAAACCTAACCAAATTCTTAATTGGATCCTATCACTACAGTGGTTGGGCGGTTGGCTAACCCATGGGACTGGATGGGGTTAGGCTGGACTGATGGATCCGTAAATCGAGACTCAACTTTTGTTATACGATAGATAAAGTAAATCCCGGATAGTAATTGTTCTATGGATAGGAATCAACGGCTGTGCCTCTTGAATGGGGAAAAAAGCGTTGATCCCAATGATCCAAGTGCAAGTTTCTTCCTTGATCTGACCAAGTATCTCATAGATGCAATTGGATCAGTTTGATCAGAAATGATCTTGACTACATTAGAGTAAAAAGTTATCCTGGTGGAATCGCCCGTGCTTTCCGGTAAAGGAAGTTTTTCCGGGTTCGATTTTGGAACAACCGACGGATTAGTCTCTTATCCGGATATCCGTGGGATGTGGGACCCCTGTCCCGCGCGAGAAGTACTACTTCCGCTGCCAGTACCTGAATCCGTTGCTTGGTGGGAACAGGGATCTCAGAGTTGGTATCAGAGCCAATTGGCTAATAAAGATCAACTGAGAAACCAATTATGTGAAAAATTTATCAAGAAGCACAAAAAGGTTATAATTGTGTGATTTAATTCATACAAATTGTTATTCAAACAGAAATTCGTAATTTGGTAATTGGGTCTTCAGATGGAAATACCGCAATTATATAGAATCCCTGACTTGCTTGAGGCCTAGACATGATGGTATTTACCTTATAATTCCAAGGGCCGTGACTACCGTATATACCGAGAGTATAACTGCAGCTCTTTATTGACAGTATATACGAGTAAATCTAAGACTTGAAATTATAAGCGTTAATGCTATCCAGATGATGAATTCAAATGTGGTTGATATGATTTTTAATTCTGTTTGAGAATTGATGAATTGATTTGGATTCTGATTGAAAAATGATGATTTTCGAAATTTAGTTGAAATGTAATAAGCTGAGCGAAACCACAATGAGGATGAATGGGACGAGTCCCTGTGATGATATTCATAACTAGAATGATGATAATGAATTCAGCAAATCACTATGAGATTAGTGGATTGTGCTGTCAAATTGTTACTGTTAACACTTGACTCGGTAGATCAAGTTAAGGGATGACAAATTGAGAACTTGCTTAACTGAAATTTTCGTGGAGGAATCTTCAGAAGGGAATTTTTCGGTCTAATGGACCATTATCGTGTTAAAGATATGAATGATATGATTTGAATGAATCGTTATTCAATGATGAGTTCTATTTAAGGGATAATTATCCCAGTATTCTGTTGGGTTGACCAGAATATAAGGAACCCCAGAATAAAATTGGATCTTAAGAAAAAGAGTTGTCCTCTACCTTGCGAGATGAGGACATCTCGCACTTTTTTAAGTGGGGTAGAATGTAAGATTCTCCCAGCCTTCGAGGTATACAGGAGTAAGAATCTCCCTTTCTGATCTTATAATTATTCCCTCTCTAAAATAAAAGAAACATTCTGTTTAAAAAAGGAAGACCCTTTCCTTTATATAAGTCGTAACTTTTACTTATCGCTCACAGTAATCTTACTTCCATCGATCTCCTTTCTTTCTTAATCTCCTTCGTGGCCTGGCAACAAGAATTAGTTTTATCCATAATGATTCCTCACCTTCAAGACGCAAGTGAGTCTGTGAAGAAGGATTTTATAGAACAGTATGAGCGCTCACTTTTCCCTCACTTGGGAACTTCTGTAGCTCAAACCAAATGGCGGACATATCAAGACATAACTAGGGTAACACCCTGGGGTCAGCAACATTTTTGTAATAATGTCTGCTTGGCCATGGTTATTGAAGCTTTGGGTTTGGGTCCCCCATACTACTGCGTCATGAGATCAAGGCATCTTGGGTTTTCTGAGCGAGTCTTCTTACTGGCGTGTTTTCTTTCTCATGAGAAGATATGCCTTTACCCCGTTTTTGGCTTGCCTCTCAGAGGTCCTTTTGTTAGATCACCTCATACCACTGAGATAGGTGCGGCAATAACCAACAGAATTATTCCCATAGATGAGTTACCTTATACTTGTGCAGCTTGTGAGTGCTGCTTTTGTGACCATATGATGGACAGGCTTATGGAAGTGTAAAGAGTTCTTCTATCTTTACTGTATAAGTTCCGAGAATGAATAAAGTTTAAATCTTGTTCTTATCTTGAATCTTGCTCTCTTTGAGACTTTTCTTGGTGGTTAATTTTGATTTAAATTTTTCTCTAAGTCTCATATTCGTGCATCTTGCGAAATTACCCCAGTTTGCGAGATGAGGACATCTCGCGTTTTCCAAGTGGGAGAGAATGTAAGATTCCTCCCCAACCTCTCAAAATGTCTAGTATCTTCCCCTGTAATCAATTCCCTCTTCAGAAATATAAAGACCTTGTTTCTAACTGTTTTAACCTAGAGAGAGAATATTCAGATTTTTAATATTCTTTGGATAGAAAATTATCTCATCTTATTAAAATAAGTTCCCCTGAAACAGAAATTCAAAAAGAATTTTCCAATGTGCAATTGGAATTAATTAGAGATAGGTATAAAGAACCTTAGTCTAAGGGTCTAGATTTTCAAAAATCTTGGATTATGGTCCAATTAAGGTTCCTATGGGCCAATAGCATCAATCCATGTGTAGGGAGGAGATAAATCCAATTTGTAAAAAAGAAGATACCCAAAAATGAGTAAATGCTCACATAAGATGAAGAGTTGAAAATGTAAAAGGTTTATTAGTAAAAAACTATGACCAATATTAAAAATATGAGATATTTTGGGTGTAATGATTCCATTTTGACACATATGTAAGGAAGGGGAGTTCTTTAAAGGAGGTGCATATTTCACCTAAGATGAAGAGTTGAAAATGTACAAGGTTTATTAGTAAAAAACTATGAGCAATATTAAAAATATGAGATATTTTGGGTATAATGATTTTAATTTGACACATATGTAAGGAAAGGGAGTCCCTTAAATGCTTACATAAGATGAAGAGTTGAAAATGTACAAGGTTTAATAGTAAAAAGACTATGAGTAATATAAAAATATGAGATATTTTTAGTGTAAGGATTCCATTTTTGACACATCAGTAAGGAAAAGGAGGGCCTTCAATGAGGCGCCTAAAACACATGCTTAAATGAGTTTTAAAATCATAAAAGTTGAGATATTTCATCTCTCCTCTCTCCTCATTCAAGTCTAGTTCCAAAAAGTTAACTTAACTCACCTAAAAATGGTCAAAAAGTGACCAAACTGACTTGGAAAATTCTAGAATCAGTTTGTTTGGTTAGGAGCTCAAATTTTCCTATAAATAGAAGCCTCCCCTTGTTGAAAAAAATATAGTGTCTTATGCATTGTTACTCTACTCCACCTAAGCCAAGAACTGTGAATTCATTAATAATTCACTAGTTTTTGACACTTCCCTCTTCTTTAATTCCCATTGGTGACTCCATCAACATACTAAACCAATTGATTGGTTGGGGGCCTCTACCGTGAATAAAGAATCAAGTAAATTGTAAGGTAAATGGTGAATTTTGATTTTTCTATAATTTCTCAATGCTTCTCTCTTCTCAACCCCTCTCAAGCTTGAGAAGCTTAATTGAAATGATTTTTTTAAATGCTAATGAAGGTAATTAATGAATGATAGTAAAGAATTACATAAATTTCCATTTATGCTTAATTCTAATGGTTTTTATGTAATTTCTCTCTCTCACTCAAGGGATGGTCATACTCATGACCCTTCTCTATCCAAATGAAGCTTTTCATAAAGCTCTTCCTTAATCCAAGATTAATCTATACTTGAGAACAAATTAATGGTTATTTTTATCTATGCTTTTAGTTTATATATTCCATGATTATTTTTTATTCAATCCATTAAGGGTTAATGATCCAATTAGGATCATTCTAATCATTTCCTTAAAGATAAGCCTTATTTTCCTAAAATAATTGAGATTTATCAGTCATAGTAGCGGAGCTATGGCAAAATTTAATAAAAATTTACACATAAAATAATTTCATTCAAAGCATGAAAAGAGGATTTCCTACCATATTCTAGGAATTATCATCCTAGATTAATTGAAAGAATTTCATTAGAATCATGAGGAAATTGAATTTTTATATTATGCGTAAAGGATAAATTTTATATCAAAAGTATTACTTTTATCATTTTTATTTTATACATAGAAGTATGCATAATGGATAAAATTTTATATCAAAAGTGTTACTTTTAGCATAATTAAATTTCATGCATAGGGGAATGCATAAAAGATAAATATTTTATTACAAAAGTGTTACTTTTAACATAATTGAATTTCATGCATTGAGGTATGCATAAAAGGTAAATATTTTTCTATAAAAGTGTTACTTGTAACATAATTGACATTCATGCATAGAGATATGCATAAAAGATGAATATTTTATTATTTTATTATAAAACTGTAAAAAAATGATTATTTTATTATAAAAAGTTATTTTCATCATATTGAATTTCGTGCATAGAAATGAAAAAAATAAATAAATTATTATTTTATTATAAAATTATTACAAAAAAAATAATGATTATTTTATTGTAAAAGTGTTACTTTTATCACAATTGAAATTCTTGCATAGAGGTATGCATAAAAAAAATGAGTTAGGATGTGATAAGAGCAGTTAAGATGTGATAAGAGGTGTATGAGATGTGATAAGATGAGATAAGATGCATATGAGATGAGTTAGGATGTGATAAGAGGAGTTAGGATGTGATAAGAGGTGTATGAGATGTGATAAGATGAGATAAGATGTATATGAGATGAGTTAAGATGTGATAAGATGAGTTAAGATGTGTATGGAATGAGATAAGAAGTGTATGTGATGAGATAAGATGCATATGGGTTGTCATAAGGTGAAAATGGATGTGATGTAAAAGAATAGATGTGAAGGCGTATGGGGCTATATGAATGGGAAGGAAAAAAAAATAGATGTATGTATGTGGAGTATGGATGTGAATGTGCATGTAGATGTAGATGTACGAATGAGGATGTGGATGTATGCATATGGATGTATGCATGTAGATGTGGATGTATGCATGTGGATGTGTATGTATGGATGTATGTATGTGGATGTGGATGTATGCGTAAGGATGTGAAAATGGATGTATGCATGGATGTGGATGTATGAGTAAGGATGTGAAAATGGATGTATGCATGGATGTGTATGAAGAATAATGAAGGTGAATGTCTATGGGAAATAATGTGTCATTGACATGAATGAATGGATGAGAATGAGTACATATGAAGGGAATGTGGAATAAATGATGTGGATTGAGGAGGGATAATGTGGAAAGATGGAATTCGATATAGAAACTGTATTTTGTGACTGTTTGTAAATGACTGTTTTATGTCAAGAATGCTGGGAAAGCATTTTGACCGTCTTGTGATCAAGGTCGTGGAGACCTAACTGATAAAGTTGCAACTGCTGACGGAGAGTCAATGGAGGACGTCTCGCGCAGCAAGGTCGGTCGAGGTCTTGACCAGCCTCGGTGCGATTAAAATGGTGAGCTTCCGGTACGGTGGATGAGGGACCAAGGAAGCGGCCTATGAGTGAAGCGCTAGGTCACCTGCGAAGAATCCTAGAGGGTGCTGACCATACGGTGCTCGGGCTCTGGGTCACCCAGGATACCCACGCGTGCGTCGAGGAAGATATTGGAACAAAGAGTAAGAGTTGTTTTCTGAAACCGGGCATGGATCTCGTTGACTGACCTTGCTGGTCCTCAACGGATGAGTCCATGGCTCTTTATATGGATCTGTTGGTTGATCTTGCTGATCTTCAACGAGAGTCCATCTTGATAAGTGATTATATTACCGAGTATTATGGGTTAGGAACTATTGAAAAGGCCCCTGTGTGGACAGGTGGTGAGCGTTCTAGTTGCCAATGATGCCATAGATACTCTGATGAAGGAATGATGGGAAATTGAATCAACCGGATAAATTGGAAGATTGTGATCAGTGATACTATGGTTTTATTAAAGGATTGTTTTTGGTTGAATCTGTAAAAAGGCAATTTCATATTGGGTGTGTAAGTGGTGTGACTAGTTTTATAATTGCATGAACTTTCGGCTAGGGGGCCTTGGAACTCTTTTCCTTGGTACTCGAGACAAAACCTAACCAAATTCTTAATTGGATCCTATCACTACAGTGCTTGGGCGGTTGGCTAACCCATGGGACTGGATGGGGTTAGGCTGGACTGATGGATCCGTAAATCGAGACTCAACTTTTGTTATTACGATAGATAAAGTAAATCCCGGACAGTAATTGTTCTATGGATAGGAATCAATGGCTGTGCCTCTTGAATGGGGAAAAAAGCGTTGATCCCAATGATCCAAGTGCAAGTTTCTTCCTTGATCTGACCAAGTATCTTATAGATACAATTGGCTCAGTTTGATCAGAAATGATCTTGACTACGTTAGAGTAAAAAGTTATCTTGGTGGAATCGCCCGTGCTTTCCGGTAAAGGAAGTTTTTCCGGGTTCGATTTTGGAACAACCGATGGATTAGTCTCTTATCCGGATATTCGTGGGTGAGGCCCCGAATGTGGGACCCCTGTCCCGCGCGAGAAGTACTACTTCCACTGCCAGTACTTGAATCCGTTGCTCGGTGGGAACAGGGATCTCACAGTTGGTATCAGAGCCAATTGGCGAATAAAGATCAACTGAGAAACCAATTATGTCAAAAATTTATCAAGAAGCACAAAAAGGTTGTAATTATGTGATTTAATTCATACAAATTGTTATTCAAACTGAAATTCGTAATTTGGTAATTGGGTCTTTAGATGGAAATACCGCAATTATATAGAATCCCCGACTTGCTTGAGGCCTAGACATGATGGTATTTACCTTATAATTCCAAGGGCCGTGACTACTGTATATACCGAGAGTATAACTGCAGCTCTTTACTGACAGTATATACGAGTAAATCTAAGACTTGAAATTATAAGCGTTAATGCTATCCAAATGATGAATTCGAATATGGTTGATATGATTTTTAATTTTGTTTGAGAATTGATGAATTGATTTGGATTCTGATTGAAAAATGATGATTTCCGAAATTTAGTTGAAATGTAATAAGCTGAGCGAAACCACAATGAGGATGAATGGGACGAGTCCCTGTGATGATATTCATAACTAGAATGATGATAATGAATTCAGCAAATCACTATGAGATTAGTGGGTTGTGCTGTCAAATTGTTACTGTTAACACTTCACTCGGTAGATCAAGTTAAGGGATGACAAATTGAGAACTTGCTTAACTAAAATTTCGGTGGAGGAACCTTCAGAAGGGAATTTTTCGGTCTAATGGACCATTATCGTGTTAAAGATATGAATGATATGATTTGAATGAATCGTTATTCAATGATGAGTTCTATTTAAGGGATAATTATCCCAGTATTCTGTTGGGTTGACCAGAATATAAGGAACCCCAGAATAAAATTGGATCTTAAGAAAAAGAGTTGTCCTCTACCTTGCGAGATAAGGACATCTCGCACTTTTTTAAGTGGGGTAGAATGTAAGATTCCCCCAGCCTTGGAGGTATACAGGAGTAAGAATCTCCCTTTATGATCTTATAATTATTCCTCTCTAAAATAAAAGAAAGATTCTGTTTAAAAAAGGAAGACCCTTTCCCTAGAATACTTCTCAGGAGTCACACTTGTTTTAAGGATTCAGAACAATGAGTTCAGAAGTAAAAATCAGTGTTTTGGATATACCAAGGTTTTGGTCTTCATTCGAGTACGGCCCAAAAGAATTCTTTATCTATTGGGGAGTTTAAGAAGTTATCTCCCAGATATTGTGGACCAAAGAAAGTAAGTGACTTAGCTTACGAGCTTCTTTTATCTCCTCATCTCAAAGTTCTTAATGTATTTCATAGAAATATGTGCCAAACCCAAATCATGGAAAGACAGTAAAACTTCAGTGGTTAGTTATCGTTGGCTTCTAAGTTACGCTAGCTCCTTCCTTTATATAAGTCGTAACTTTTACTTATCGCTCACAATAATCTTACTTCCATCGATCTCCTTTCTTTCTTAATCTCCTTCGTGGCCTGGCAACAAGAATTAGTTTTATCCATAATGATTCCTTACCTTCAAGACGCAAGTGAGTCTGTGAAGAAGGATTTTATAGAACAATATGAGCGCTCACTTTTCCCTCACTTGGGAACTTCTGTAGCTCAAACCAAATGGCAGACCTATCAAGACATAACTAGGGTAACACCCTGGGGTCAGCAACATTTTCGTAATAATGTCCGCTTGGCCATGGTTATTGAAGCTTTGGATTTGGGTCCCCCATACTACTGCATCATGAGATCAAGGCATCTTGGGTTTTCTGAGCGAGTCTTCTTACTGGCGTGTTTTCTTCTTTATGAGAAGATATGCCTTTACCCCATCTGTGGCTTGCCTCTCAGAGGTCCTTTTGTTAGATCACCTCATACCACTGAGATAGGTGCGGCAATAACCAACAGAATTATTCCCATAGATGAGTTACCTTATACTTGTGCAGCTTGTGAGTGCTGCTTTTGTGACCATATGATGGACGGGCTTATGGAAGTGTAAAGAGTTCTTCTATCTTTATTGTATAAGTTTCGAGAATGAATAAAGTTTAAATCTTGTTCTTATCTTGAATCTTGCTCTCTTTGAGACTTTTCTTGGTGGTTAATCTTAATTTAAATTTTTCTCTAAGTCTCATATTCGTGCATCTTGCGAAATTACCCCAGTTTGCGAGATGAGGACATCTCGCAAATTACGACAGTTTGCGAGATGAGGACATCTCGCGTTTTTCAAGTGGGAGAGAATGTAAGATTCCTCCCCAACCTCTCAAAATGTCTAGTATCTTCCCCTGTAATCAATTCCCTCTTTTGAAATATAAAGACCTTGTTTCTAACTGTTTTAACCTAGAGAGAGAAAATATTCTAGAGAGAGAATATTCAAATTTTTAATATTATTTGGATAGAAAATTATCTCATCTTATTAAAATAAGTTCCCCTGAAACAGAAATTCAAAAAGAATTTTCCAATGTGCAATTGGAATTAATTAGAGATAGGTATAAAGAACCTTAGTCTAAGGGTCTAGATTTTCAAAAATCTTGGATTATGGTCCAATTAAGGTTCCTATGGGCCAATAGCATCAATCCATGTGTAGGGAGGAGATAAATCCAATTTGTAAAAAAGAAGATACCCAAAAATGAGTAAATGCTCACATAAGATGAAGAGTTGAAAATGTAAAAGGTTTATTAGTAAAAAACTATGACCAATATTAAAAATATGAGATATTTTGGGTATAATGATTCCATTTTGACACATATGTAAGGAAGGGGAGTTCTTTAAAGGAGGTGCATATTTCACATAAGATGAAGAGTTGAAAATGTACAAGGTTTATTAGTAAAAAACTATGAGCAATATTAAAAATATGAGATATTTTGGGTATAATGATTTCAATTTGACACATATGTAAGGAAGGGGAGTCCCTTAAATGCTCACATAAGATGAAGAGTTGAAAATGTACAAGGTTTAATAGTAAAAAAACTATGAGTAATATAAAAATATGAGATATTTTTAGTGTAAGGATTCCATTTTTGACACATCAGTAAGGAAAAGGAGGGCCTTCAATGAGGCGCCTAAAACACATGCTTGAATGAGTTTTAAAATCATAAAAGTTGAGATATTTCATCTCTCCTCTCTCCTCATTCAAGTCTAGTTCCAAAAAGTTAGCTTAACTGACCTAAAAATGGTCAAAAAGTGACCAAACTGACTTGGAAAATTCTAGAATCAGTTTGTTTGGTTAGGAGCTCAAATTTTCCTATAAATAGAAGCCTCCCCTTGTTGAAAAAAATATAGTGTCTTATGCATTGTTACTCTACTCCACCTAAGCCAAGAACTGTGAATTCATTAATAATTCACTAGTTTTTGACACTTCTCTCTTCTTTAATTCCCATTGGTGACTCCATCAACATACTAAACCAATTGATTGGTTGGGGGCCTCTACCGTGAATAAAGAATCAAACAAATTGTAAGGTAAATGGTGAATTTTGATTTTTCTATAATTTCTCAATGCTTCTCTCTTCTCAACCCCTCTCAAGCTTGAGAAGCTTAATTGAAATGATTTTTTTTAAATGCTCATGAAGGTAATTAATGAATGATAGTAAAGAATTACATAAATTTCCATTTATGCTTAATTCTAATGGTTTTTATGTAATTTCTCTCTCTCACTCAAGGGATGGTCATACTCATGACCCTTCTCTATCCAAATGAAGCTTTTCATAAAGCTTTTTCTTAATCCAAGATTAATCTATACTTGAGAACAAATTAATGGTTATTTTTATCTATGCTTTTAGTTTATATATTCCATGATTATTTTTTATTCAATCCATTAAGGGTTACTGATCCAATTAGGATCATTCTAATCATTCCCTTAAAGATAAGCCTTATTTTCCTAAAATAATTGAGATTTATCAGTCATAGTAGCGGAGCTATGGCAAAATTTTATAAAAATTTACACATAAAAAAATTTCATTCAAAGCATGAAAAGAGGATTTCCTACCATATTCTAGGAATTATCATCCTATTTAATTGAAAGAATTTCATTAGAATCATAAGGAAATTGAATTTTTATATTATGCATAAAGGATAAATTTTATATCAAAAGTATTACTTTTATCATTTTTATTTTATACATAGAAGTATGCATAATGGATAAAATTTTATATCAAAAATGTTACTTTTAGCGTAATTAAATTTCATGCATAGAGGTATGCATAAAAGATAAATATTTTATTATAAAAGTGTTACTTTTAGCATAATTGAATTTCATGCATAGAGGTTTGCCTAAAAGGTAAATATTCTTTTATAAAAGTGTTACTTTTAACAGAATTGAAATTCATGCATAGAGATATGCATAAAAGATAAATATTTTATTATTTTATTATAAAATTATCAAAAAATGATTATTTTATTATAAAAAGTTATTTTCATCATATTGAATTTCGTGCATAGAAATGAAAAAAATAAATAAATTATTATTTTATTATTAAAATATTATAAAAAATAATGATTATTTTATTGTAAAAGTGTTACTTTTATCACAATTGAAATTCTTGCATAGAGGTATGCATAAAAAGAATGAGTTAGGATGTGATAAGAGGAGTTAAGATGTGATAAGAGGTGTATGAGATGTGATAAGAGGTATATGAGATGTGATAAGATGAGATAAGATGCATATGAGATGAGTTAGGATGTGATAAGAGGAGTTAGGATGTGATAAGAGGTGTATGAGATGTGATAAGAGGTGTATGAGATGTGATAAGATGAGATAAGATGTATATGAGATGAGTTCAGATGTTATAAGATGAGTTAAGATGTGATAAAATGTGTATGGAATGAGATAAGAAGTGTATGTGATGAGATAAGATGTATATGGGTTGTCATAAGGTGAAAATGGATGTGATGTAAAAGAATAGATGTGAAGGCGTATGGGGCTATATGAATGGGAAGGAAAAAAAAAAGATGTATGTATGTGGAGTATGGATGTGAATGTGCATGTAGATGTAGATGTACGAATGAGGATGTGGATGTATGCATATGGATGTGTATGTATGGATGTATGCATGTAGATGTGGATGTATGCATGTGGATGTGTATGTATGGATGTATGTATGTGGATGTGGATGTATGAGTAATGATGTGGATTGAGGAGGGATAATGTGGAAAGATGGAATTCGATATAGAAATTGTATTTTGTGACTGTTTGTAAATGACTGTTTTATGTCAAGAATGCTGGGAAAGCATTTTGACCGTCTTGTGATCAAGGTCGTGGAGACCTAATTGATAAAGTTGCAACTGCTGAGACGGAGAGTCAATGGAGGACGTCTCGCGCAGCAAGGTCGGCCGAGGTCTTGACCAGCCTCGGTGCGATTAAAATGGTGAGCTTTCGGTACGGTGGATGAGGGGCCAAGGAAGCGGCCTATGAGTGAAGCGCTAGGTCACCTGCGAAGGATCCTAGAGGGTGCTGACCATACGGTGCTCGGGCTCTGGGTCGCCCAGGATACCCACGCGTGCGTCGAGGAAGATATTGGAACAAGGAGTAAGAGTTGTTTTCCGAAACCCGGCATGGATCTCGTTGACTGACCTTGCTGGTCCTCAACAACGCCGGCGGATGAGTCCATGGCTCTTTATATGGATCTGTTGGTTGATCTTGCTGATCTTCAACGAGAGTCCATCTTGATAAGTGATTATATTACCGAGTATTATGGGTTAGGAACTATTGAAAAGGCCCCTATGTGGACAGGTGGTGAGCGTTCTAGTTGCCAATGATGCCATAGATACTTTGATGAAGGAATGATGGGAAATTGAATCAACCGGATAAATTGGAAGATTGTGATCAGTGATACTATGGTTTTATTAAAGGATTGTTTTTGGTTGAATCTGTAAAAAGGCAATTTCATATTGGGTGTGTAAGTAGTGTGACTAGTTTTATAATTGCATGAACTTTCGGCTAAGGGGCCTTGGAACTCTTTTCCTTGGTACTACCGGGGACAAAACCTAACCAAATTCTTAATTGGATCCTATCACTACAGTGGTTGGGCGGTTGGCTAACCCATGGGACTGGATGGGGTTAGGCTGGACTGATGGATCCGTAAATCGAGACTCAACTTTTGTTATTACGATAGATAAAGTAAATCCCGGACAGTAATTGTTCTATGGATAGGAATCAACGGTGGCTGTGCCTCTTGAATGGGGAAAAAAGCATTGATCCCAATGATCCAAGTGCAAGTTTCTTCCTTGATCTGACCAAGTATCTTATAGATGCAATTGGATCAGTTTGATCAGAAATGATCTTGACTACGTTAGAGTAAAAAGTTATCCTGGTGGGATCGCCCGTGCTTTCCGATAAAGGAAGTTTTTCCGGGTTCGGTTTTGGAACAACCGACAGATTAGTCTCTTATCCGGATATCCGTGGGTGAGGCCCCGAATGTGGGACCCCTGTCCCGCGCGAGAAGTACTACTTCCGCTCTGCCAGTACCTGAATCCGTTGCTCGGTGGAAACAGGGATCTCACAGTTGGTATCACAGCCAATTGGCTAATAAAGATCAACTAAGAAACCAATTATGTCAAAAATTTATCAAGAAGCACAAAAAGGTTGTAATTGTGTGATTTAATTCATACAAATTGTTATTCAAACTGAAATTCGTAATTTGGTAATTGGGTCTTCAGATGGAAATACCGCAATTATATAGAATCCCTGACTTGCTTGAGGCCTAGACATGATGGTATTTACCTTATAATTCCAAGGGCCATGACTACCGTATATACCGAGAGTATAACTGCAGCTCTTTACTAACAGTATATACGAGTAAATCTAAGACTTGAAATTATAAGCGTTAATGCTATCCAGAGAATGAATTCGAATGTGGTTGATATGATTTTTAATTTTGTTTAAGAATTGATGAATTGATTTGGATTCTGATTGAAAAATGATGATTTTTGAAATTTAGTTGAAATGTAATAAGCTGAGCGAAACCACAATGAGGATGAATGGGACGAGTCCCTGTGATGATATTCATATCTAGAATGATGATAATGAATTCAGCAAATCACTATGAGATTAGTGGGTTGTGCTGTCAAATTGTTACTGTTAACACTTGACTCGGTAGATCAAGTTAAGGGATGACAAATTGAGAACTTGCTTAACTGAAATTTCTGTGGTGGAATCTTCAGAAGGGAATTTTTCGGTCTAATGGACCATTATCGTGTTAAAGATATGAATGATATGATTTGAATGAATCGTTATTCAATGATGAGTTCTATTTAAGGGATAATTATCCCAGTATTCTGTTGGGTTGACCAGAATATAAGGAACCCCAGAATAAAATTGGATCTTAAGAAAAAGAGTTGTCCTCTACCTTGCGAGATGAGGACATCTCGCACTTTTTTAAGTGGGGTAGAATGTAAGAGTCCCCCAGCCTTCGAGGTATACAGGAGTAAGAATCTCCCTTTCTGATCTTATAATTATTCCCTCTCTAAAACAAAAGAAAGATTCTGTTTAAAAAAGGAAGACCCTTTCCCTAGAATACTTCTCAGGAGTCACACCTGTTTTAAGGATTCAGAACAATGAGTTCAGAAGTAAAAATCAGTGTTTTGGATACCAAGGTTTTGGTCTTCATTCGAGTACGGCCCAAAAGAATTCTTTATCTATTGGGGAGTTTAAGAAGTTATCTCCCAGATATTGTGGACCAAAGAAAGTAAGTGACTTAGCTTACGAGCTTCTTTTATCTCCTCATCTCAAAGTTCCTAATGTATTTCATAGAAATATGTGCCAAACCCAAATCATGGAAAGACGGTAAAACTTTAGTGCTTAGTTACCGTTGGCTTCTAAGTTACGCTAGCTCCTTTCTTTATATAATTCGTAACTTTTACTTATCGCTCACAGTAATCTTACTTCCATCGATCTCCTTTCTTTCTTAATCTCCTTCATGGCCTGGCAACAAGAATTAGTTTTATCCATAATGATTCCTCACCTTCAAGACGCAAGTGAGTCTGTGAAGAAGGATTTTATAGAACAGTATGAGCGCTCACTTTTCCCTCACTTGGGAACTTCTGTAGCTCAAACCAAATGGCGGACCTATCAAGACATATCTAGGGTAACACCCTGGGGTCAGCAACATTTTCGTAATAATGTCCGCTTGGCCATGGTTATTGAAGCTTTGGGTTTGGATCCCCGATACTACTGCGTCATGAGATCAAGGCATCTTGGGTTTTCTGAGCGAGTCTTCTTACTGGCGTGTTTTCTTCCTCATGAGAAGATATGCCTTTACCCCGTTTTGGCTTACCTCTCAGAGGTCCTTTTGTTAGATCACCTCATACCACTGAGATAGGTGCGCCAATAACCAACAGAATTATTCCCATAGATGAGTTACCTTATACTTGTGCAGCTTGTGAGTGCTGCTTTTGTGACCATATGATGGACGGGCTTATGGAAGTGTAAAGAGTCCTTCTATCTTTACTGTATAAGTTTCGAGAATGAATAAAGTTTAAATCTTGTTCTTATCTTGAATCTTGCTCTCTTTGAGACTTTTCTTGGTGGTTAATCTTGATTTAAATTTTTCTCTAAGTCTCATATTCGTGCATCTTGCGAAATTACTCCAGTTTGTGAGATGAGGACATCTCACGTTTTTCAAGTGGGAGAGAATGTAAGATTCCTCCCCAACCTCTCAAAATGTCTAATATCTTCCCCTGTAATCAATTCTAGAGAGAGAAAATATTCTAGAGAGAGAATATTCAGATTTTTAATATTTTTTGGATAGAAAATTATCTCATCTTATTAAAATAAGTTCCCTTGAAACAAAAATTCAGAAAGAATTTTCCAATGTGCAATTGGAATTAATTAGAAATAGGTATAAAGAACCTTAGTCTAAGGGTCTAGATTTTCAGAAATCTTGGATTATGGTTCAATTAAGGTTCCTATGGGCCAATAGCATCAATCCATGTATAGGGAGGAGATAAATCCAATTTGTAAAAAAGAAGATACCCAAAAATGAGTAAATGCTCACATAAGATGAAGAGTTGAAAATGTACAAGGTTTATTAGTAAAAAACTATGAACAATATTAAAAATATGAGATATTTTGGGTATAATGATTCCATTTTGACACATATGTAAGGAAGAGGGGTTCTTTAAAGGAGGTGCATATTTCACATAAGATGAAGAGTTAAAAATGTACAAGGTTTATTAGTAAAAAACTATGAGCAATATTAAAAATATGAGATATTTTGGGTATAATGATTTCAATTTGACACATATGTAAGGAAGGGGAGTCCCTTAAATGCTCACATAAGATGAAGAGTTGAAAATGTACAAGGTTTAATAGTAAAAAAACTATGAGTAATATAAAAATATGAGATTTTTTGAGTATAAGGATTCCATTTTTGACACATCAGTAAGGAAAAGGAGGGCCTTCAATGAGGCACCTAAAACACATGCTTAAATGAGTTTTAAAATCATAAAAGTTGAGATATTTCATCTCTCCTCTCTCCTCTCTCCTCATTCAAGTCTAGTTCCAAAAAGTTAGCTTAACTGACATAAAAAAGGTCAAAAAGTGACCAAACTGACTTGGAAAATTCTAGAATCAATTTGTTTGGTTAGGAGCTCAAATGTTGCTATAAATAGAAGCCTCCCCTTGTTGAAAAAGATATAGTGTCTTATGCATTGTTACTCTACTCCACCTAAGCCCAAGATCTGTGAATTCATTAATAATTCAATAGTTTTTGACACTTCCCTCTTCTTTAATTCCCATTGGTGACTCCATCAACATACTAAACCAATTGATTGGTTGGGGGCCTCTACCGTGAATAAAGAATCAAGCAAATTGTAAGGTAAATGGTGAATTTTGATTCTTCTATAATTTCTCAATGCTTCTCTCTTCTCAACCCCTCTCAAGCTTGAGAAGCTTAATTGAAATGATTTTTTTAAATGCTAATGAAGGTAATTAATGAATGATAGTAAAGAATTACATAAATTTCTATTTATGCTTAATTCTAATGGATTTTATGTAATTTCTCTCTCTCACTCAAGGGATGGTCATACTCATGACCCTTCTCTATCCAAATGAAGCTTTTCATAAAGCTTTTCCTTAATCCAAGATTAATCTATACTTGAGAATAAATTAATGGTTATTTTTATCTATGCTTTTAGTTTATATATTCCATGATTATTTTTTATTCAATCCATTAAGGGTTAATGATCCAATTAGGATCATTCTAATCATTCCCTTAAAGATAAGCCTTATTTTTTTAAAATAATTGAGATTTATCAGTCATAGTAGCGGAGCTATGGCAAAATTTTATAAAAATTTACACATAAAAAAATTTCATTCAAAGCATGAAAAGAGGATTTCCTACCATATTCTAGGAATTATCATCCTAGATTAATTGAAAGAATTTCATTAGAATCATGAGGAAATTGAATTTTTATATTATACATAAAGGATAAATTTTATATCAAAAGTATTACTTTTATCATTTTTATTTTATACATAGAAGTATGCATAATGGATAAAATTTTATATCAAAAGTGTTACTTTTAGCATAATTAAATTTCATGCATAGAGGAATGCATTAAAGATAAATATTTTATTATAAAAGTGTTACTTTTAACATAATTGAATTTCATGCATAGAGGTATGCATAAAAGGTAAATATTTTTTTATAAAAGTGTTACTTTTAACATAATTGAAATTCATGCATAGAGATATGCATAAAAGATGAATATTTTATTATTTTATTATAAAACTGTAAAAAAATGATTATTTTATTATAAAAAGTTATTTTCATCATATTAAATTTCGTGCATAGAAATGAAAAAAATAAATAACTTATTATTTTATTATAAAAATATTACAAAAAAATAATAATATTTTATTGTAAAAGTGTTACTTTTATCACAATGGAAATTCTTACATAGAGGTATGCATAAAAAAAATGAGTTAGGATGTGATAAGAGGAGTTAAGATGTGATAAGAGGTGTATGAGATGTGATAAGATGAGATAAGATGCACATGAGATGAGTTAGGATGTGATAAGAGGAGTTAGGATGTGATAAGAGGTGTATGAGATGTGATAAGATGAGATAAGATGTATATGAGATGAGTTAAGATGTGATAAGATGAGTTAAGATGTGATAAGATGTGTATGGAATAAGATAAGAAGTGTATGTGATGAGATAAGATGTATATGGGTTGTCATAAGGTGAAAATGGATGTGATGTAAAAGAATAGATGTGAAGGCGTATGGGGCTATATGAATGGGAAGGAAAAAAAAATAGATGTATGTATGTGGAGTATGGATGTGAATGTGCATGTAGATGTAGATGTACGAATGAGGATGTGGATGTATGCATATGGATGTATGCATGTAGATGTGGATGTATGCATGTGGATGTGTATGCATGGATGTATGTATGTGGATGTGGATGTATGAGTAAGGATGTGAAAATGGATGTATGCATGGATGTGGATGTATGAGTAAGGATGTGAAAATGGATGTATGCATGGATGTGTATGAAGAATAATGAAGGTGAATGTCTATGGGAAATAATGTGTTGTTGACATGAATGAATGTATGAGAACGAGTACATATGAAGGGAATGTGGAATAAATGATATGGATTGAGAAGGGATAATGTGGAAAGATGGAATTCGATATAGAAACTGTATTTTGTGGCTGTTTGTAAATGACTGTTTTATGTCAAGAATGCTGGGAAAGCATTTTGACCGTCTTGTGATCAAGGTCGTGGAGACCTAACTGATAAAGTTGCAACTGCTGACGGAGAGTCAATGGAGGGCGTCTCACGCAGCAAGGTCGGCCGAGGTCTTGAGACCAGCCTCGGTGCGATTAAAATGGTGAGCTTCCGGTACGGTGGATGAGGGGCCAAGGAAGCGGCCTATGAGTGAAGCGCTAGGTCACCTGCGAAGGATCCTAGAGGGTGCTGACCATACGGTGCTCGGGCTCTGGGTCGCCCAAGATACCCACGCGTGCGTCGAGGAAGATATTAGAACAAGGAGTAAGAGTTGTTTTCTGAAACCTGGCATGGATCTGGTTGACTGACCTTGCTGGTCCTCAACGGATGAGTCCATGGCTCTTTATATGGATCTGTTGGTTGATCTTGCTGATCTTCAACAAGAGTCCATCTTGATAAGTGATTATATTACCGAGTATTATGGGTTAGGAACTATTGAAAAGGCCCCTGTGTGGACAGGTGGTGAGCGTTCTAGTTGCCAATGATGCCATAGATACTCTGATGAAGGAATGATGGGAAATTGAATCAACCAGATAAATTGGAAGATTGTGATCAGTGATACTATGGTTTTATTAAAGGATTGTTTTTGGTTGAATCTGTAAAAAGGCAATTTCATATTGGGTGTGTAAGTTGTGTGACTAGTTTTATAATTGCATGAACTTTTGGCTAGGGGGCCTTGAAACTCTTTTCCTTGGTACCCGGGACAAAACCTAACCAAAATCTTAATTGGATCCTATCACTATAGTGGTTGGGCGGTTGGTTAACCCATGGGATTGGATGGGGTTAGGCTGGACTGATGGATCCGTAAATCGAGACTCAACTTTTGTTATTACGATAGATAAAGTAAATCTCGAACAGTAATTGTTCTATGGATAGGAATCAACAGCTGTGCCTCTTGAATGGGGAAAAACGCGTTGATCCCAATGATCCAAGTGCAAGTTTCTTCCTTGATCCGACCAAGTATCTTATAGATGCAATTGGATCAGTTTGATCAGAAATGATCTTGACTACGTTAGAGTAAAAAGTTATCCTGGTGGGATCGCCCGTGCTTTTCGGTAAAGGAAGTTTTTCCGGGTTCGGTTTTGGAACAACCGATGGATTAGTCTCTTATCCGGATATCCGTGGGTGAGGCCCCGAATGTGGGACCCCTGTCCCGCGCGAGAAGCACTACTTCCGCTGCCAATACCTAAATCCGTTGCTCGGTGGGAACAGGGATCTCACAGTTGGTATCAGAGCCAATTGGCTAATAAAGATCAACTGAGAAACCAATTATGTCAAAAATTTATCAAGAAGCACAAAAAGGTTGTAATTGTGTGATTTAATTCATAAAAATTGTTATTCAAACTGAAATTCGTAATTTGGTAATTGGGTCTTCAGATGGAAATACCGCAATTATATAGAATCCTTGACTTGCTTGAGGCCTAGACATGATGGTATTTACCTTATAATTCCAAGGGCCGTGACTACTGTATATACCGAGAGTATAACTGCAGCTCTTTACTGACAGTATATACGAGTAAATCTAAGACTTGAAATTATAAGCGTTAATGCTATCCAAATGATGAATTCGAATGTGGTTGATATGATTTTTAATTCTGTTTGAGAATTGATGAATTGATTTGGATTCTGATTGAAAAATGATGATTTTTGAAATTTAGTTGAAATGTAATAAGCTGAGCGAAACCACAATGAGGATGAATGGGACGAGTCCCTGTGATGATATTCATATCTAGAATGATGATAATGAATTCAGCAAATCACTATGAGATTAGTGGGTTGTGCTGTCAAATTGTTACTGTTAACACTTCACTCGGTAGATCAAGTTAAGGGATGACAAATTGAGAACTTGCTTAACTGAAATTTCCGTGGAGGAGCCTTCAGAAGGGAATTTTTCGGTCTAATGGACCATTATCGTGTTAAAGATATGAATGATATGATTTGAATGAATCGTTATTCAATGATGAGTTCTATTTAAGGGATAATTATCCCAGTATTCTATTGGGTTGACCAGAATATAAGGAACCCCAGAATAAAATTGGATCTTAAGAAAAAGAGTTGTCCTCTACCTTGCGAGATGAGGACATCTCGCACTTTTTTAAGTGGGGTAGAATGTAAGATTCCCCAGCCTTCGAGGTATACAGGAGTAAGAATCTCCCTTTCTGATCTTATAATTATTCCCTCTCTAAAATAAAAGAAAGATTTTGTTTAAAAAAGGAAGACCCTTTCCCTAGAATACTTCTCAGGAGTCACACCTATTTTAAGGATTCAGAACAATGAGTTCACAAGTAAAAATCAGTGTTTTGGATACCAAGGTTTTGGTCTTCATTCGAGTACGGCCCAAAAGAATTCTTTATCTATTGGGGAGTTTAAGAAGTTATCTCCAAGATATTGTGGACCAAAGAAAGTAAGTGACTTAGCTTACGAGCTTCTTTTATCTCCTCATCTCAAAGTTCTTAATGTATTTCATAGAAATATGTACCAAACCCAAATCATGGAAAGACAGTAAAACTTTAGTGGTTAGTTACCGTTGGCTTCTAAGTTACGCTAGCTCCTTCCTTTATATAAGTCGTAACTTTTACTTATCGCTCACAGTAATCTTACTTCCATCGATCTCCTTTCTTTCTTAATCTCCTTCATGGCCTGGCAACAAGAATTTGTTTTATCCATAATGATTCCTCACCTTCAAGACGCAAGTGAGTCTGTGAAGAAGGATTTTATAGAACAGTATGAGCGCTCACTTTTCCCTCACTTGGGAACTTCTGTAGCTCAAACCAAATGGCGGACCTATCAAGACATAACTAGGGTAACACCCTGGGATCAGCAACATTTTCGTAATAATGTCCGCTTGGCCATGGTTATTGAAGCTTTGGGTTTGGATCCCCGATACTACTGCGTCATGAGATCAAGGCATCTTGGGTTTTCTGAGCGAGTCTTCTTACTGGCGTGTTTTCTTCCTCATGAGAAGATATGCCTTTACCCCGTTTTTGGCTTGCCTCTCAGAGGTCCTTTTGTTAGATCACCTCATACCACTGAGATAGGTGCGCCAATAACCAACAGAATTATTCCCATAGATGAGTTACCTTATACTTGTGCAGCTTGTGAGTGCTGCTTTTGTGACCATATGATGGACGGGCTTATGGAAGTGTAAAGAGTTCTTCTATCTTCACTGTATAAGTTCCGAGAATGAATAAAGTTTAAATCTTGTTCTTATCTTGAATCTTGCTCTCTTTGAGATTTTCTTGGTGGTTAATCTTGATTTAAATTTTTCTCTAAGTCTCATATTCGTGCATCTTGCGAAATTACCCCAGTTTGCGAGATGAGGACATCTCGCGTTTTTCAAGTGGGAGAGAATGTAAGATTCCTCCCCAACCTCTCAAAATGTCTAGTATCTTCCCCTGTAATCAATTCCCTCTTCAGAAATATAAAGACCTTGTTTCTAATTGTTTTAACCTAGAGAGAGAAAATATTCTAGAGAGAGAATATTCAGATTTTTAATATTTTTTGGATAGAAAATTATCTCATCTTATTAAAATAAGTTCCCCTGAAACAGAAATTCAAAAAGAATTTTCCAATGTGCAATTGGAATTAATTAGAAATAGGTATAAAGAGCCTTAGTCTAAGGGTCTAGATTTTCAAAAATCTTGGATTATGGTCCAATTAAGGTTCCTATAGGCCAATAGCATCAATCCATGTGTAGGGAGGAGATAAATCCAATTTGTAAAAAAGAAGATACCCAAAAATGAGTAAATGCTCACATAAGATGAAGAGTTGAAAATGTACAAGGTTTATTAGTAAAAAACTATGAACAATATTAAAAATATGAGATATTTTGGGTATAATGATTCCATTTTGACACATATGTAAGGAAGGGGAGTTCTTTAAAGGAGGTGCATATTTCACATAAGATGAAGAGTTGAAAATGTACAAGGTTTATTAGTAAAAAACTATGAGCAATATTAAAAATATGAGATATTTTGGGTATAATGATTTTAATTTGACACATATGTAAGGAAGGGGAGTCCCTTAAATGCTCACATAAGATGAAGAGTTGAAAATGTACAAGGTTTAATAGTAAGAAAACTATGAGTAAAATAAAAATATGAGATATTTTTAGTGTAAGGATTCCATTTTTGACACATCAGTAAGGAAAAGGAGGGCCTTCAATGAGGCGCCTAAAACACATGCTTATATGAGTTTTAAAATCATAAAAGTTGAGATATTTTATCTCTCCTCTCTCCTCATTCAAGTCTAGTTCCAAAAAGTTAGCTTAACTGACCTAAAAATGGTCAAAAAGTGACCAAACTGACTTGGAAAATTCTAGAATCAGTTTGTTTGGTTAGGAGCTCAAAGTTTCCTATAAATAGAAGCCTCCCCTTGTTGAAAAAAATATAGTGTCTTATGCATTGTTACTCTACTCCACCTGAGCCAAGAACTCTGAATTCATTAATAATTCACTAGTTTTTGACACTTCCCTCTTCTTTAATTCCCATTGGTGACTCCATCAACATACTAAACCAATTGATTGGTTGGGGGCCTCTACCGTGAATAAAGAATCAAGTAAATTGTAAGGTAAATGGTGAATTTTGATTTTTCTATAATTCTCTCTTCTCAACCCCTCGCAAGCTTGAGAAGCTTAATTGAAATGATTTTTTTTAAATGCTCATGAAGGTAATTAATGAATGATAGTAAAGAATTACATAAATTTCCATTTATGCTTAATTCTAATGGTTTTTATGTAATTTCTCTCTCTCACTCAAGGGATGGTCATACTCATGACCCTTCTCTATCCAAATGAAGCTTTTCATAAAGCTTTTCCTTAATCCAAGATTAATCTATACTTGAGAACAAATTAATGGTTATTTTTATCTATGCTTTTAGTTTATATATTCCATGATTATTTTTTATTCAATCCATTAAGGGTTAATGATCCAATTAGGATCATTCTAATCATTCTCTTAAAGATAAGCCTTATTTTTTTAAAATAATTGAGATTTATCAGTCATAGTAGCGGAGCTATGGCAAAATTTTATAAAAATTTACACATAAAATAATTTCATTCAAAGCATGAAAAGAGGATTTCCTACCATATTCTAGGAATTATCATCCTAGATTAATTGAAAGAATTTCATTAGAATCATGAGGAAGTTAAATTTTTATATTATGCATAAAGGATAAATTTTATATCAAAAGTATTATTTTTACCATTTTTATTTTATACATAGAAGTATGCATAATGGATAAAATTTTATATCAAAAGTGTTACTTTTAGCATAATTAAATTTCATGCATAGAGGTATGCATAAAAGATAAATATTTTATTATAAAAGTGTTACTTTTAACATAATTGAATTTCATGCATAGAGGTATGCATAAAAGGTAAATATTTTTTATAAAAGTGTTACTTTTTAACATAATTGAAATTCATGCATAGAGATATGCATAAAAGATGAATATTTTATTATTTTATTATAAAACTATAAAAAAATGATTATTTTATTATAAAAAGTTATTTTCATCATATTGAATTTCGTGCATAGAAATGAAAAAAATAAAAAAATTATTATTTTATTATAAAAATATTACCAAAAAAATAATGATTATTTTATTGTAAAAGTGTTACTTTTATCACAATTGAAATTCTTGCATAGAGGTATGCATTAAAAAAATGAGTTAGGATGTGATAAGAGGAGTTGAGATGTGATAAGAGGTGTATGAGATGTGATAAGAGGTGTATGAGATGTGATAAGATGAGATAAGATGCATATGAGATGAGTTAGAATGTGATAAGAGGAGTTAGGATGTGATAAGAGGTGTATGAGATGTGATAAGAGGTGTATGAGATGTGATAAGATGAGATAAGATGTATATGAGATGAGTTAAGATGAGTTAAGATGTGATAAGATGTGTATGGAATGAGATAAGAAGTGTATGTGATGAGAT
This sequence comes from Cibotium barometz, assembly GCF_041138505.1. Classification (NCBI taxonomy): domain Eukaryota; kingdom Viridiplantae; phylum Streptophyta; class Polypodiopsida; order Cyatheales; family Cibotiaceae; genus Cibotium; species Cibotium barometz. The sequence goes on along the minus strand of NC_141097.1, from coordinate 35,352,733 downwards.
AAGATGTATATGGGTTGTCATAAGGTGAAAATGGATGTGATGTAAAAGAATAGATGTGAAGGCGTATCGGGCTATATGAATGGGAAGGAAAAAAAAATAGATGTATGTATGTGGAGTATGGATGTGAATGTGCATGTAGATGTAGATGTACGAATGAGGATGTGGATGTATGCATATGGATGTGTATGTATGGATGTATGCATATAGATGTGGATGTATGCATGTGGATGTGTATGTATGGATGTATGTATGTGGATGTGGATGTATGAGTAAGGATGTGAAAATGGATGTATGCATGGATGTGTATGAAGAATAATGAAGGTGAATGTGTATGGGAAATAATGTGTCGTTGACATGAATGAATGGATGAGAACGAGTACATATGAAGGGAATGTGGAATAAATGATGTGGATTGAGGAGGGATAATGTGGAAAGATGGAATTCGATATAGAAACTGTATTTTGTGACTGTTTGTAAATGACTGTTTTATGTCAAGAATGCTAGGAAAGCATTTTGACCGTCTTGTGATCAAGGTCGTGGAGACCTAACTGATAAAGTTGCAACTGCTGACGGAGAGTCAATGGAGGACGTCTCGCGCAGCAAGGTCGGCCGAGGTCTTGACTTGCCTCAGTGCGATTAAAATGGTGAGCTTCCAGTACGGTGGATGAGGGGCCAAGGAAGCGGCCTATGAGTGAAGCGCTAGGTCACCTGCGACGAAGGATCCTAGAGGGTGCTGACCATACGGTGCTCGGGCTCTCGGTCGCCCAGGATACCCACGCGTGCATCGAGGAAGATATTGGAACAAGGAGTAAGAGTTGTTTTCTGAAACCAGGCATGGATCTGGTTGACTGACCTTGCTGGTCCTCAACGGATGAGTCCATAGCTCTTTATATGGATCTGTTGGTTGATCTTGCTGATCTTCAACGAGAGTCCATCTTTATAAGTGATTATATTGCCGAGTATTATGGGTTAGGAACTATTGAAAAGACCCCTGTGTGGACAGGTGGTGAGCGTTCTAGTTGCCAATGATGCCATAGATACTCTGATGAAGGAATGATGGGAAATTGAATCAACCGGATAAATTGGAAGATTGTGATCAGTGATACTATGGTTTTATTAAAGGATTGTTTTTGGTTGAATCTGTAAAAAGGCAATTTCATATTGCGTGTGTAAGTGGTGTGACTAGTTTTATAATTGCATGAACTTCTGACTAGGGGGCCTTGGAACTCTTTTCCTTGGTACCTGGGACAAAACCTAACCAAATTCTTAATTGGATCCTATCACTACAGTGGTTGGGCGGTTGGCTAACCCATGGGACTGTGGATGGGGTTAGGCTGGACTGATGGATCCGTAAATCGAGACTCAACTTTTGTTATTACGATAGATAAAGTAAATCTCGGATAGTAATTGTTCTATGGATAGGAATCAACGGCTGTGCCTCTTGAATGGGAAAAAAAGCGTTGATCCCAATGATCCAAGTGCAAGTTTCTTCCTTGATCTGACCAAGTATCTTATAGATGCAATTGGATCAGTTTGATCAGAAATGATCTTCACTACGTTAGAGTAAAAAGTTATCCTGGTGGAATCACCCGTGCTTTCCGGTAAAGGAAGTTTTTTCGGGTTCGGTTTTGGAACAACCGACGGATTAGTCTCTTATCCGGATATCCGTGGGTGAGGCCCCGAATGTGGGACCCTTGTCCCGCGCGAGAAGTACTACTTCCGCTGCCAGTACTTGAATCCGTTGCTCGGTGGTGGGAACAGGGATCTCACACCCTTCATCCTCCGGACATTTTCCCCTTCCATTTACAATGCTCCCACAGCCTTCACTAACATAGATTTGATTTTAACTTGCAATGTGTGGAAGGATTCCCCTTTAAACTTCTCAAGCACAAATGAAGCAGTCATTTTAGGGCTGAGAAGGTCTTAACACTCGAGTACTACTTAAGGTCAGTATCTAATCTCAACACAAGAGAGTTTTTAATGCAAGTGACGACTTCTTGATACTAAACCCAGTTCCCATTTTCTAATCTACCTTTAATTAATCCCAATCGCATATATTAATGATAAGATTAATGCCGAAAAGAATTGTGGATTAGCAAGCCGTGTGAGCTTGGAGACTTCAATCGAGCTTGTAGGAGCACTTCTTTATGGGGATTTTTACCTATATTAGATGACTTTTATGAGGGGAATGGGAAAATGTAAGCATTGAAGGTATCATTGGGAAGCTTACACCTTGTATGAAAGTAAGCATGGATGGTATCATTGAGAAGCTTACACCTTGTATATTTATTTGCCATGCTTGAAACACCCTCTTCATCACCACCGAAATCTTAAAGGAAGTCGACCCAAATTTGTCCCACGGCTGAAAAATGGTGATTTTTGCTTGCTTGTTGGTGCTCCATGTGAAGCTTACAATTTGCTCCATGCTTGCCCCATGGTTGTTGTAGAAGGTGAAGCTAACTAACCCTAAACATGCTCCATAGCCATGCAAAGTCTCAAAGAAGAAGAGGGAAGAAGCAAAAATGCAGACACAACATTTTCCCCTATTCTAGTGGTGTAATGTTTTTAATAAGTTGGTCTCGACCCAAAAATTTGGTCCCTAAACTCAAAAATTGGCCCAAATCTCACACAAAAACCTCTGAAACATGGCTAAATGAAGATGAATCCTGTATTTCCATCGTCTTCCCCATCAATATCGAGAAAATACAAGAAGAAAGTATGGAAGAAATCAAGAAAATAGCAAAATCACACATGAGTCCATTCTCTTGCAGATCTATTACCAGCAAAATTCCCACGATCGAGATTAGAGCTCTGAGACCAATTGAAATTGGTACGCGACTAACATTAAAGAGGTCAACCTCGCAGGACAACCTGTTGATGAGGATCCCAAACCTGTATACATTGGGAAGGGTAGGCCTATCTCTTGAAAAAGAAAAAGACCTCATTGACGTAGCTACTCATAGAATTCCACGGTTGCTTTGCTTGGAAATATATGAATATGAAGAGCATGCCCCTAGAGGTGGTTAAATCACATCATTCCCATTGTGGAAAGAGTGTGTGGATCAAGGCATAGAGCCTACCAAATGAATCCAAAGTATTCTAGTAGAATGGTCAAGGACTCTGAGATTGTCAAACTCATTGAAGCTAGATTCATTTATGATATAGAGCACACGGAATGGCTATCCCTAATAGTCATAGTACCTGAGAAAATGGGGAAGATGCGATTTTGTAATGATCTTAAAAGTTCAATGCAACCATGGTGAAAGAACATTACCTATTGCCATTTATAGAGCATGTGTGCTGGAAGAACGAGTAGCAGGTAGTAAGGAGGCATACAGCTTCCTTCATGGGATCTCCGGTTATACCCAAGTAAAAATAGACCCAAATAATCAACATAAAACTCCATCTGTCACAAAATGGGGCACTTATACATATAGGGCAGGTATACTTTTTGACCTATCCAATACCAATTGATTGTAGGGCAACCGTACGATTGGGATAAGACAGAATCATGAGGCACTGTCCTCTCAAGAATTTAAATATGTCGACATCCTTGAGCAAGCCAAGCCCATTTTGGGGGGGGGGGGTTGTTGGAGGATATTTCTCTGCAGACTGGTACCACCGCCAAGAAAGTTCTACTTAACTGTAGGACAACTGTACAATCACGAGGCACTAAAGAATTTAAATATGCCGACATCCTTGAGCAAGCCCAATCCGGGGTAGCTAGAGGATATTTCTCCGCAGTAGACACTACATGCTAAAAAAGTTCTACTTGGTAGGCTTATGGTGGTCCACACTGTTTGGAGAGGCGGCTGAATTTGTAAAAGGCTACGATGAATGTCAGTGATTCACTGGTATTCATAACCACCGTGATGAAATGCCCCACCTTGTAGTGTCTCTTCAACCATTTGAAAAGGGTGGAATTTACTTTATTAGACTATTAGTCCAGTGGCCCACGGTACTCAAGCATGATTCATCATGGTCTCTACCTCTCACATACTGTTGTATCAAGCGGGTAGAGGCCCATGTGACCCAAAAGGGTGATGCTACACAAGCAACAACCAAATTCCTTTTTTATGAGAATATAGTTACTAGATTTGGATATCCACTTAAACTAGTAAGCGATAGGGGAACCCACTTCATCAATAATGTAATCAAGTTCTTTTTGAGTGAACTTATGGTTGTACATTACAAATACTCTGTTAAGAAATCAAGCATGATTAAGCTCAAGGTGGATCAGAACTATATGAGAACATGATTAAGCATATCGCGATTAAGATAATACACAGAATAAGATTAAGCCAGTACCAAGATAATGACAACACTTAAGAAGTACACCATCATAGCCGCATTCCATTGGTGTTGACCCTGGTACATCCTTTTATAGCTCTCATGGAGCTCCCTACTCACAAGATACATATGTGCACCCTTGTGCCACGTGCCTCCTTGGACTTTCCATGTGCTACCGTTTTGACCTTTGACTTCACCTTTTACGAATGATCATAGAAATCAACCTTTGCCAATGTTCCCTAAGTCTATTCCTTTTATAATATGCATGATTCTCCCCTTGCACTTCTACGCATGTTTCACCCTGACACATTGCATTTCTCAACACCTCCCCTCAATGTGATGAGAGTCTTAACACCTAGCTTTGACCTGGCCTCCTACTACACTCACTCCATACTCATATGGTTGGCGCGGTCCGTCTAGGTTGCTCTATGAGCTACAATGTTGGCTTGGTCTTGACATTTTACACATCGCGAGAGTGGGGTTATAACTAGGTGTAAGGAGCCATGCTCCTCATATCATCTAGAAAAGATGCTCGGTGTTGCCTCCATCCTGGGAGGCCTCATCACATTGTCTTCCTTCTTCGTCATTACATTGGCTTCTTTGGCTCCCTTTTTATGCCAGCAATCCTTTTCTATGTGATGGATTTTGCCACTATGATGGTAGGCCTTTGTCCTTGCTCCTTCTCTAGTCCTTGATCCTAGTCCTCTCGAGAAGAGTGCTTTCTCCTCACTTGATATAGCTTGGGTTGTCCTCTCCCTAGTCCGCTTCTCCTCTTCTGCGAGTGTTGCTTTCACTCCTACAATGGTCGGATTTGGGAGGTTCTTCCACGTAGCCACTAAGGGCTCATACTCCTCAAGTGTCATGCTTTTTAATAGTATGGCTATGGCATCCTCTTCCTATGCTGGTGCCCCAATGCCAACCAATTGTTGTTGTGTCATGCTCTTCATTTTGCTAAGGTGTGCTGAAAGTGATTCACTATCTTTAATGTCCAAGCCAAAGAATTATGTTTTTAAGCTTATTTTTGAATTCTTTTATTTTGCCCCAAAAAAATTATCTAGCTCATCCCAACCACCCTTCGATGTATCTTACGATGCAATATGATGAAAAAATCCATCTCCCAATCCTAATGCAATGATGGCTAATCCTTTTTTCATTCTGGCTTAACCATCTGTTCTTTTCATCACCTTCATCCTCCGAACATTTTCCCCTTCCATTTACAATGCTCCATAGCCTTCAGTAACATATATTTGATTTTAACTTGCCATGTGTGGAAGGTCTGAGAAGGTCTTAACACTCGAGTACTACTTAAGGTCAGTATCTAATCTCAACACAAGACAGTTTTTAATGCAAGTGTTGACTTCTCGACACTTAACCCAGTTCCCATTTTCTAATCTACCTTCAATTCATCCCAATCGCATATATTAATGATAAGATTAATGTCGAAAAGAATTGTGGATTAGCAAGCCGCATGAGCTTCGAGACTTCAATCGAGCTTGTAGGAGAACTTCTTTATGGGGATTTTTACCTATATTAGATGACTTTTATGAGGGGAATGGGAAAATGTAAGCATTGAAGGTATCATTGGGAAGCTTACACCTTGTATGAAAGTAAGCATGGACGGTATCATTGAGAAGCTTACACCTTGTATAATCATTTTCCATGCTTGAAACACCCTCTTCATCACCACCGATATCTTAAAGGAAGTCGACCCAAATGCATCCCACGGCTGAAAAATGGTGATTTTTGCTTGCTTGTTGGTGCTCCATGTGAAGCTTACAATCTGCTCCATGCTTGCCCCATGGTTGTTGTAGAAGGTGAAGCTAACTAACCCTAAACATGCTCCATAGCCATGCAAAGTCTCAAAGAAGAAGAGGGAAGAAGCAAAAATGCAGACACAACATTTCCCCCTATTCTGGTGGTCCAATGTTTTTAATAAGTTGGTCCTGACCCAGAAATTTGGTCCCTAAATTCAAAAATTGGCCCAAATCTCACACAAAAACCTCTGAAACATGGCTAAATGAAGATGAATCTTGTATTTCCATCGTCTTCCCCATCAATATCGAGAAAATACAAGAAGAAAGTATGCAAGAAATCAAGAAAATAGCAAAATCACACATAAGAGTCCATTCTCTTGCAAATCTATTACGAGCAAAATTCCCACGATCGAGATCAGATCTCTGAGATCAATTAAAATGGGCGCCCGACTAACGTTAAAGAGGTCAACCTCGCAAGATGACCTGATGAGGA
>NC_141097.1:34081196-34141196 GCF_041138505.1 Cibotium barometz | reverse complement strand
CACTGCTTGGTACAAATAAAAATCTTGCATTACAAAAAAAAAAGTCAGTGTTGGAAAAAAACACATTTCTCAACCAATCAAAATAAAAACAACTTTTAAATTTATCTGATTTTTGTTTTCCAAATCCATGCAAAATATGCCCATTTTATACAAAAAATCATTCTTTAAAATAAGGGCTACTTAAAATCTCAACCGATTTTTTTTTAAAATTTTGGTCGATACAAATATAGTAGTAGAATGCCCTTTGCATTGGTTCAAGTTTGGCAAAGAAAGAGTGGAGCGCGCGCTAAGTGGCACTTTTAGCAGACGTGACGCGCGCGCCATCCTTGATTGGCTAGTCACTGCAAGACTTAGCTTAAGTATGGTTGCAATGAAAGATGAGCCTAGTAGAGGAGAGAGTCTCCTCGGTTTTGGAAATGAGCTAGGTTTTGTTTTTGTTTTTCGAGCCGGGGTCAAAGACGAGCATGCTCGTCTCTGGAGTCGGGAAATTTTAGGAATGAAGGAAGACCTTTCCCTCGAAGTACTTTCTCACGAACTCCGGCTCTCTCAAGAATCCTCGAGTACCTCAATGTCATGCAATCTGTGCATAAGCCTAGCACGTGGTACGGTATCGAAGGCTTTGCGGAGGTCCACAAAGCAGCAGTATATCCTTCTCTTCTGTGCCCTGCCCTCTTCAATAAGTGCCCGAAGTGTCCGTATGTGATCTAAGGTAGTAAATCCTCTCCTGAGACTCGAGCAGAGAAATGCTTTTGTCACTAGCTTCGTCGTCTTGGTCGTGAGAACGGTTTCGCTACTTCCTTAAGGTATGATCTTGGAAGACCCAATAATTGGGCACGACAGCGACCAAGAACTCCCGAAGAAGCCCAGGTACTGTGGGACTTGCCGTTAGGCTCAAAATGAGCTAGGTCCCTCCCTGTATGTACGTAAGTCAAGCTAGAATAATAATTATGCAAACATAAACAAATTTGAGGGGCCCCTCAAGTGGAAGGGGGGGAAGAGGGATAGATGTAAGAAAATTCGATTGAAGACTTGGGGGAAAGCAGATTGGTGATATTGCCGCGCCCTGAAATCATGGTAGCATCATTTTTGAACAACCCTTTGATATTGTTGTGCAAGACAGAAACACAAAAATGCCAAGGCCATAGGAAAAGAGACCAAAGTGGTTGTACAGATTATGAGGAATTCCCATGTGCTTGGTTTGGTCTCCCAAAGTGGTTGTACAAGCAGAAGCGGCAAAAAGATTATTATGAGGAATTCCTATTTGATGTTTCAACCCAGGACATCAATATGCTGATTTTTTCTTTGTTAGCACGACAGCTACCTCTTGAGCTGCGTGAAGATCCTTTAAGTATGGTTGTCCAAGCCTGTTTTGTCAAAGAGTGGCTGTAATCGCGGTCCTAGATATTCAAGGGAGGACAAAACCAGTCAATGGCCGTGAGCTTGTTCATGAACTTTCAAAGGCATGAGCAACTTGGTCGTTTTCTCAACATATCGATGAGAAAGGAAAACTCCTAGTGATGTTTCAGCTTAGGATAGGCACGTTTAAAAAAACAACAAAAAAACAAAACAATTGATATGCTGCAGCCTGCTATGCTAGGTTAATTTAAAGAAAAAGATGTGTTTCAACAATGGATAAAGACCTCCTTGTTGCAAGGCATGTATCCATTTGACAGAGGGCTTCTAGAGAAAGGGTGGGGATACTCGCAAGATCTCTAGATGTAGGGCAGGGCGTCCAGTAAGAGAACACCACTCTCATCGGGTGGATCGAGAAATAAATTGGTGGAAGCTGTGCTTTCAAGGCGTGTCGGCTGAAAATCTTGGGTTTAATAGTCCTTGTGCCGCGTTCTTGTGTAGACTCCAAAGGAAGAGCTGCTGAGGTGTAATTTTCAATTCAACTTGTCAGTAATCAAACATTTGGCTGTGAATAATCTCACCTAGCACAGGAGAGTGGAGCAGTCCCAAATATATGGAGAAATCTTTTGCTTCTTGATTTGGTCCAAAGCAATGCTGTTTTAGTATACAAGTAGTTGTTGTGTGCACCTTACGGCTGCTAAAAGGCTCTTTACCTATAGAACCCTTAAAACAGATATTAAATTTAGGCTTGACAACTCATATCTTATGCATTCGCTTTTATTGTAATATCGTCAGCCTTGATGAACCGTGTTTCTCATAAGTTATCGAGTTTTGTTTGGCTTGGAGACAAGGCACTGCTTCCACCAATCACTTGTGAGTATTGATGCACAACGGTGTTTCTCATGAGCTATGGAGTCTTCGTTTTGACCAATTCTTTGAATAGAGGAGAAGCTATTTATAGCGGATGAGTTCGTTCAAGATCTGGGATCAAGCTCTCAGCCCTAGAAAGGTATAGGTCGTCAACCCAAAGGAGGGGACAAGAATAGGTGCACGTTTCTCGGTGCTGAACACAACATTAGAGATTGGAGCAATCCAAGGTTGCGTAGAAGGTTTTCAAGACAAGATCCAAGTGGTCAAGAATGCCATAAGGTTTTGTGGGACAGGTCATAGGCATAGGAGATTTCTTTTGGGAGTCCACAAGGTCAGGAGTATATTGATGAATATATAGGAAACGCTTTTTAGCAACATCTCTCCTCTAACAGAGGTTCATCTCTGCATTTTGCACAGTTCTTAATGTACTTCCACATGTGTCAATGTCACAACTGTCCAGTTTTAGGTTGTATTAGGAACCTTTTGGGGAAGTTAAGAGCCCAGTTTACAAGGTAGTAAAACAAGCCGACCTCTGGTCTACTGACCGACTGCATTTTATGTGATTTTGGGAGCATATAAATAAGCATATTGATTCCACTTGTATTCATCTGCCCCCAGCTTTTCAGGGACAGGTCATAGGCATAGGAGATTCCTTTTGGGAGGCCATAAGGTCAGGAGTATATTGATGAATATATAGAAAATGCTTTTCAGCAACCTCCCTCCTCTCTGTTCATCTCTGCATTTTGCACAGTTCTTGATGTTCTTCCACATGTGACAATGTCACAGTGGTATATCATCAAACATAACTGCCCAAACCTTATTCCAAACATCATTAGGTGTTAACAAATCAATGTGTGAAAATTTGTATGGCACTTGTCATCTCCCAGACACGTATGTATGGAGTTCTAATTATTAGCACGGAGTGTTGATGCGATGCAACTATGAATGGAGGGAGGGAGAGGGGGCACATAAAAAAGACTTGATTGCAAAGTTGTTAATGCGTCACTACATGTGACGGCTAAAGAAGCCTTTGCAGATGCAAAATTAGTAAATTTCTAGATCATGTATCTTGGGCTCATGTATCATTGTCTTGCATTGGCAAGATAATGTAGGCATGCAACATAGTTAAATAAGGCACTTGAGAGAAGGATAAAGTTTGCTTTGAAGCTCCCCATAGAAGGATTCTTTACTGTGTTAGAAATCATCTCCTGTCTATACATTACACACTAGGGCATCTGTGTGGGTGAGCCCGCCCAATTAGGTGTGTCTCCATTTTTTCCGCACTTTTCATGGTGTTTTCCAGTTTTGCTGGATGTGGGAGGGCTGTTTTTGCTGTTGGCTGTTGTCTTCTCCTGGCTGACTAGCTCTTTGCTACCCGACCTGCTTTTCAGTGTTGGCCGACTGTTGTTTTTTGGTCGTGAGCATATGGGGCTGCTGTCAGCCTGTTTTGGACTGGCCGACCAGCAGCCTAGGGCCATATATATTGGCCTCCCCCCCCCCACTCCTTTGTATCATGTGTACCGGACCTTGTATATAGGAGAGTTTATATAGCTTCTCTCTCTCTCTCTCTCTCTCTCTCTCTCTCTCTTATGCGTTTTCTCTTCTACGCTCAGTTCTGTGTTCAGATTCAGGCTGGTGGTTCTCTCCTGCGTTTGCTCGTCTTCAGTATAGAGTCCTGCTACGTGTGCTCTCAGGTTTTTGTCTCGTATCCGCTGCGTATTTCGACATGGTATCAGAGCCCCAGGTGGCTTGAAGTTTGGAAACATTGGAGAGCTTGCGGGACTGTTTCTTGAAGACCTTGGAGAGCTTGCGGGAGATTTGAAGAGCTTGCGGGATTGCTGGGTTTTTGGGTGCTGATTGGAGATCTCTCGGGTTGTTTGGGACTTGGAGATTCGGTAGAAGGCAGCCATCACCGTTGGACAGCCACCTTGCATATTAGTTGTAGCCTCTTCTTCATTTTTTTTCCCACCCATCCTCCCTTCACAAGACCAAAGTAACCCCCCCGAGATGGCAGACTTGCTTGAGATGGCTGAGAAGCACGTGAAGATCCCTACTCTCCCCACGTTCCGGGTGGATCAATAGTTGGACGGGACCAACTATGGCATCTGAAAGGTTATGATGGAGTCTGTATTGGAGTCTTATGACTTGGTTGATTTCATTATTGTTGGTGTTCCACAGTTGGACGGGGAGCTTTTACCCTCTACTCGGAAAGAATGGGAGGCTCAGGCACAATTGTGGGATCGTGTCAATGCCCGTGTGCGTTCTTTCATCTTCCTTAATTGCACACCACAGGTGATTAATCATACCAAACATATGATGTTGGCTAGAGAGATTTGGCAGCATTTGGCTTCTCTGTATAACAGGGTATCACCCATGAAGCGGATCTCCTTGGAAGCGCAGATGCGGGTGCTGGATCCTGCAAAGACTTTGACGATGCGGGAGCACATCAACAAGTTGCAGGCTCTTTAGCAGGAGGTTCTTCAGGTTGGGAAGGAGATAGCTTCAGAGGACATGGCCATCACTTTGTTGTCTCATCTGACCTCTTAGTACTCAGCTTTTTACTCCTCTTTGATCACTAGTGGCAGGCTCAGCACCTCACATGGGAGGAGCTTGTTTGTGCCTATGGTCTTGGACCGGGAAGAGCGTTTTACGAACCCTCCAAAGGGCGGAGGTTCTGAGGCCTTGACTGGCTAGCGGGCGCAAGGCCGCAGTAAGGGCAAAGGGAAGTCTTCACAGGAGAAGTCTTCTGAGAGTAGGAGCCCGACTTGGATCGTGACGCCTTGAAGGCAAAGCGGACCTGTAAAACAATTGTGGCGAGAAAGGCCATTATTGGAGAAAATGTCCTAAGCGGAGCACCGAATAGGGCATAGATTCCTTAGCAGTAACCGTGAAGACTCCAGCTTTTGTGCACTTGGAGATTATGGACGCCGGCGTTTCATCTTCTTGGAGCAAGGAGGCGGTTGGACTCACCGCTAGGGACACTCGGGAGTGGATTCTTGATAGTGGTGCTTCCAGGCACATGACTTCTTCTCGGGAGTTATTACTCGATCTTCGAAGGCACGCAAGTCACATCTTGATTGGTGACGAGTCCACTATACCTATTCACAGTGAGGGCAGGTTAGAGATCGTTCTCGATGGCAGAAGGGGGAAGCATTCCTCCCAGGTTCTTTTCGTCCCATCTCTTCATTTTCATCTGTTGTCAGTGCTAGGGACACTCGGGAGTGGATTCTTGATAGTGGTGCTTCCAGGCACATGACTCCTTCTCGGGAGTTATTACTCGATCTTCGAAGGCACGCAGGTCACATCTTGATTGGTGACGAGTCCACTATACCTATTCACAGTGAGGGCAGGTTAGAGATTGTCCCCGATGGCAGAGGGGGGAAGCATTCCTTCCAGGTTCTTTTCGTCCCATCTCTTCATTTTCATCTGTTTTGTTAGTGCATGAGGTTTGCAAGACTGGTGTACGGGTGGAGTTTGAGGAGCATTCTGTTGCTCTACGGGACAAAGCGACAGGCTAGGTCGTATGGGAAGGCGGAGTGGAGAATGGGATTTACAAACTCTCAGCACTCTCTCTTACAGGTTCTTAGTTAGGTGATCTGTGGCAGTTTCGTCATGACCACTTGTGTGTGGATACGCTGCGGCATGCTTTCGGGACCAAATGGTGGATGGCTTGCCCGATGTTGGTAGCAGTAGGTAGAGACATTCCAGTTCTTGCATTCGTCAGTCAGAGGAGCCTTTATAGGTGAACTCTGCTTTGATGTCTCGCATCATTCAGGACAAAGAGCCTCCTGCAGTTGAGGAAGCTCTTTCCCAGGGACTTGTAGGAAAGCCAAGCAAGTGGTGACTTGCAGGTAGAGGAGGATGTTGAGTAGCCTCCAGGCTTTGAGGTTCCGGGTTTAGAGGGGGTGGTTTACAGGTTCTGGAAGGCCTTGTATGGTCTTCAGCAGGTTCCCAGGACTTGGCATACCAAAGTTACAGTTGATGATCCTTGTGAGCAGGTTGACGCCTCTTTGTATCGGAAGCAGTTTGGTTCATTGATTTGGTTGCTGAACACTAGATTGGACTTGAGCTTCCTGGTGGGACTGTTGAGCTCATTTATGCAGACGCCTTTGAAGACTCATTGGGACGCAGGATTGTGTCTCTTGCGGTATTTGCAGAGTACGAAGGATCGTGGAGTCTTCTATGATACTAGAGGGGGAACGATGGATGGAGTTAGACTCCAAGGTTGGAGTGACTCAGATTGGGGAGGAGCTCCAAACACGAGGAGATCTACATCAGGCTACAGTTTTACCCTTGGCTCAGGAGCTGTTTCATGGAGTAGCAAGAGGTAGCTAGCTATTGCCTTGTCGTCTATAGAGGCACAGTACTGGGCTGCTTGTGGTGGTGCTTGTGAGGTGGTGTGGTTGCAGAGGTTACTTGGCGAGATTGGGTTTCCACTGGCGGAACCCACGGTCATCTAGAGTCACTTTGTTCGTGAGAAGTTTTTTGCCGATGACATCTTGCTAGAGTTTTGTTCGACGGAGGACAATGCGGCAGACCTCTTCACGAAGTCTCTACCTCAAGCTATGCTCCGGCAACACTCTAGCTCACTGGGGTTGGTTCCACATCCAGGAGCTGAGAGGGGGTGTTAGCAGTCATCTCTTGTTTGTACATTACACACTAGGGCCTCTGTTATGGGTGTGCCCGCCCAATTAGGTGTCTCCATTTTTTCCCCACTTTCCATGGTGTTTTCCCAGTTTTGCTGGATGTGGGAGGATTGTTTTTGCTGTTGGCTGTTGTCTTCTCTTGGCCGACTGGTTTTGTGCTACCCGACCTGCTTTTCAGTGCTGGCCGACTGTTGTTTTTTAGTCGTGAGCATATGGGGCTGCTGTCGGCCTGTTTTGGGCTGGCTGACCAGCAACCTAGGGCCATATATATCGCCCTTGCCCCCCCCCTCCCCCACACTCCGTTGTATCATGTGTACCGGATCTTGTATATAGCAGAGTTTCTCTCTCTCTCTCTCTCTCTCTCTCTCTCTCTCTCTCTTCTGCGTTTGCTCTTCTACGCTCAGTTCTGTGTTCAGATTCAGGCTGGTAGTTCTGTCCTACGTTTTCTGAGTTCTCGTCTTCAGGATAGAGTCCTGCTACGTGTCCTCTCAGGTTTCTGCCTCATACTGATGGTGGATGAGACCTTTTTCTAGGCGGTGTTATGTGCGGGATGGGATATGCTTAGATGCTAGGTGTCCTTAAAGGGTGCACAGTTCAGCCAGCCAGCTAGTCAATTGCTCGCAAAACAGCACATAAACAGTAGTAGGTGGCTCATGTGGCTCATTTGATGACTTACAACAGATGTTATACCTATCTGCCCTTTGTTTGACGCGGCTCTAGTTAGCTATTACATTTTGTGTGCTTGTTCCTAAATTAGTTGCAAAACATCAAATGCTCATGTGGCTCATTTGATGACTTACAACAGATGTTATACCTATCTGCCCTTTGTTTGACGCGGCTCTAGTTAGCTATTACATTTTGTGTGCTTGTTCCTAAATTAGTTGCAAAACATCAAATGTACATAAACAACAGTAGGTGGCTCATTTGATAACTTACACAGATGCTATACGTAGTTGCCCTTGTTTTACCATTTTTGTTGGCTCTCGTGAGCTTTTACGATTTGTGTGCTTACTCCTAAATTGCCTCTAATTGAGGCAGATTGGGCTCTGTTTTTTTTTTTTGTAGTGACAGCATTTTTAAGTCATTGGAGCTTTTTATATGTGCTTTTCATTTGTGCACAACAAGGGTGGGTGTTGCATGCTATCATTTCAGTGCCAAATATAGTTTCTGCCTGTTTGTGTTTTTGAAGCTGTCTATATAGTTCTTATTTGTGCTTTATAGATGTAGAACTTGCTGAAATACCTTTTCATTCTTTTAAGTCAAGCGCTAGATTGTTCAGAAACAAGAGGCTTCGTATGAGTGTAGTGTTGTTGCAGCTTTAGCTCCAAAAAAATTTCTTGGCGATGTGTTGAGATTTTGTCTTTTGATGTTTCCGCTGCTCTGAACTTTTTATTTGTGGTGACTTATTCAGTAAAACCTTATTGAGGCTTGCCATTTCACGGATTAAGTTGTTAAGGAACAAGAGAGACATCCAACTAAAACAAATGAAGCGAGAGTTGGGACAACTGCTACAAACCAATCAAGAATCAACTGCTCGCATTCGGGTAAGCATCACATCGTGGAGTTTCAAAGATGGTTATGGTTAAGATGAAAAAGGTCTCCTGCTTGTTTCATTTAAGTCACATGATTAACCCACACCAACCCCCCCCCCCCCCCCCACACACACACATGCAAGCATGCATGCACTAATGCATGTGCACAAGCATGTGGCGCGCACGCTAGGCACACACATGCAAGCATGCACGCACGAATGCATGTGCACGCATGTGGTGTGCACGCTAGGCACATGCACGTGTGCGCATGCACACACACGTGCAAGCATGCACACACAAATGCACACGCGCAGACACATGCAAGCATGCATGTACAAATGCACGTGCATGCTTTTGCATCGATGATGGTAGTGGTAAATGATTTAGGCCTTGTTGAGTACCATACGGCGGAAGTAAAAACTCATCCCAAAATGCAAGGCACGCCTTTGATGGCTTCTGCCCAACCCAATCATCCTCCATCCCCATCTTGCCCGGAGAACAATTCGTTTCTTCGAAGACTGTTGGTATCCACAGGCATCTGGAGCTCAAGCTATGGGGGGTGGAAGATTCCCATGATGTGAGTGTCGAGTGTAGGAGAGAGATGAGGGTTCAAGGAGAGAGATGAAGTTCAATCTATGACAATGGTGGAGAGAGAGAGAGAGAGAGAGAGATGTTTCACAACTCAAATGATACTTTGAACCACCCAAGTACATGCTTTTATAGGCATCAAATCAAGCCTATCTTAATAAGTGTTGTTCACAACTTCACACCAGGAGTGTTCACACACCACTAGACACTTATTAGACCTTTTGACCTAGACCTTAATAAGGTTTGTTCACCTTAATAAGGGTTGTTCACACCCTGAGGTGTGTTCACACACCACAGGACACTTGCTATGGTCCGAAATGTTCAACATAGACAAGGTTAGGAGCTTACACAGAGATTCTGATAAAGAAGTCAACCACACTCATTGAAAAGATTTTTGGGTCTCATCATTCCTTCTTTTAGGCTAGGGATTGCATCTTGGTGGAACTTCCCACAGAGCTTGCCTGACATTTTACTGATGTCCGCTTAATTGGAATGGGCTTCTACCAAGCTGATTTCGATTCGGTGGAGGTGACTCTTGAGAGCATTCCGTTTTGCTCTTGGCCCAAGGAAACTATTCTTCTTCCGATACCGCTGGAAGTTCAACCTGGTGCTAGAGGACCGCAACTTTTGTCCCTCTTCCTCAAGTTCCCCGGGCTCCCACCGATCTATTGGAAGTTTTTGGCTTCCATGGGGTTTGCCTTTGGAGAGAGAGAGAGAGAGAGAGAGAGAGAGAGAGAGAGAGAGAGAGAGAGACCACAAGAGAGAGATGGTGTATAACTCAAATGATATTCATATTGTGATTATGGAACCACCTAAGTACATTTTATAGCCTCATCTTTTGACCTAGACCTTAATAAGGGTTGTTCACACCCTAAGGGGGTGTTCACACCAAGAGTGTTTACACACCATTGGACAGGGTGTGAGCGTTCACACACCACTGAACACTTGCTAGACTCCAAAATGCCCAACAAACATGAGCTTAGGAGCTTATTGATAGATTTTGATAAAAGAAGTCAAGACCACACCCATTGGAAAGATTTTTGGCTCTCATCCTTTTCTCTCTCAGGCTAGGGATCGCATCCTAGCGGCACTTCCCATAGAGCTTGCCTTGCATTTTACTAATATCTGCTTACTTGCTTCTTTCAAGCAGATTTCAATTTGGTGGAGGCAACCTCATAGACTCTTGAGAGCATTCCGTTTCGTCTTGGCCCGAGGAAACTATTCTTCTTTCGATACCGTTGGAACTTCGACCCGTTAATTCACAACTTTTGTCCCATCTTTCTCAGGTTCCCACAGATCTATTGAAAGTTTTTGGCTTCCATGTCCGTGCCCCTATGGAGACACCTTACACAGCTGCAAAACAATAGCTGTCACGGCTTAGTGTTGATGGAGTACCATTAGTCATGATACTTGTCAGTGACCCCTATTTTACAAATGATCATGTGATGCTACTAGACTAGATGGCTCTTTATTTAGATAGCGGATGGAGATTGCCGGTAGATTGGACTAGTGTTGTGTCTGCCAAAAATAGGGCCATATTGCTAGACATTGTCTCAAAGCCAAAGGCCACACTAAGAGACGGCACAAATGCGCCCCCATGGGGGCCCACGGCCCCTCCAGAGTCGCTACCCCCAAACCTTGACTTGTTTGGATGTATAGATAGGTTGACAGACATGCACCCACTCTTGATCCACGGGATGACTATGTGAGATCCCATTATAGTGGGACAACTGTGGACGTGGACGCATCACGTTGGCAGAAGGATGTATTACAAGATTTATTACATGAGGATGTATTGCATGGTGATGTACAACAAAGTGTATAGGCAGATGAGTCAAATGTACACGCCTTGAAGCATCTTGGTGATGATGTCCATGTTAACGGTGATATCTTTTGCTCCTCAATTGCCATCACACCTGATAACTTATTGGGGCAATGCAGACCTATGAGAGGCACCAAACTAGATTTAGCACCATGGTTTTAGCCTCTGGAATGTAGGGCCTTGGTGGTGTCTTTCCTTGCCCGCTAGAAGCTGGTCATCATCAGGAACCAGCTTCACCCTTCAATCACGGATGGTGATGGTCCCATGGATATTTTTGCTCGTACATGAGCTAAGCTTGATGCCGGCCAATGTACTACATTTGGCACACTTTTTGGTCCGTTGTAGATGGAACTAAAGGTGGAGTATGTACTTTAGTGACATCTACGATTATTCCTTCAAAAATGATTGGTCATGGAGTTTTTATCCCTTTTAGAGCTGAATGTGTATGCCCCTAGCCTCATAGAAGAAAGAATAGGGTGGATTAAAAATTGGTATGCTGAATGTGTATGCCCCTAGCCTCAGAGAAGAAAGAATTCATTTTTGGAATGCCATCATGGACTCTCTCCCTCAGGCAGAGGACTCTTTTGAGCAACACGTAGAGTTCCATTATCATGCACAGGAGCATTTTGGATTCAGATGAGACGTAGACGTAATAGACATTTCTTTGTTGCCCATGGCCTCTCTCCCATAATAGAGAATGTGTTAGATAGCTGTAGAACATGCAGGGAGTGCTCCCCCCTGATACAGTTAGGAGGATTGCCGCTTGTTATATCTGCAGAGGCTCACTCCCCTCAAAGAGATTGGGCTCAACAAAAGGTTTGGGAGTCCTTGCTTACGTTGATTATGGATGATGTGTGCATTACTTGATGCCTCTTTTTGGGCAGATGAACGTGGTAAATGTCTTGGGGATGTTGGCCTCTCTCCCACGTTTTTCATGAGTTTTTGGGATGAAATTGGGGATGAGATCACTCCGGCTTTACAAGATGTGTCACAATCATCCAAAGATCTGTGACATGCGGAAGGATGATGATCTATGACATGCAGAAGGATTTCCACGAGGATGATGGATTCACTCATACAAGAATTGGTGATTGTAAAGAGTGATCACTGATTAGAGTTGGTGACTCTAAGTTAGTAAGAAGAGTTGGTGACTCTGACTACTGAATCTGTACGCTCATGCAAGGGTTGGTGATCCTAGTGAGTGTGTGAACTCATGAAAGAGTTGGTGACTCTGTTCAATGAGTATGTGAGCTCATGAAAGAGTTGGTGACTCTGTTTAGTGAGTATGTGAACTCTTGGAAGGGTTAGTGACCTTTGTGAGTTATCTGGACTCATGCCAGGGCAGTTACTCTAATGAATTTTGTATTTGGATCTAGCATGGGTGGTGCCCATGGTCGCGACTATTTTGGTGTACAAGATGGCAAGTTGGGAGATTTAATCCAAATTATTGCGCACAAGCATTTGTCTATGAAGTGCACTTGCATGTGTGACTTGTTTTGTTTGCCTGGACATTGCCTGTGAATGTCCACGGGCATCAGGGCTGCCTGGACACCCCGTGGACGCGTGTGCACACCTGTTTTGGACTATGGTGGTGATTTTATGTGTTTTGCAGGTGGTAAGTGTGCACACTTAACCTTATTTAATTATTAATTCCTTTGTCCACTAAAGTTTATGGTTGTAGGTTCAAATTCATTAAAGTTGTAGGTGCTAGCTTTCATCATGGCTGAGTTTTTGCCCTTCACTTCCGGAGAAGTGATAGAAACTCAGCTCATTTGTCTTTGTATAAAAATTGTGTCCTCTTGGTTGGGACAAAATTTTTATATATAAACCTGTAGCTATTGTGGGGCGCTGATGACGTGAGTAGGGATGTCGTAGCACCTAGTCCATGCTATGCATGATGAAGTTGATGAATCTTATACTTCATGATTGAACAATCGTTGAGGTAAAGTTTGCACTTTTTGTATTCTTGTCTCTACTTGTTTTGTTTTAGTGAATTAGTCATTGAAAGTTCGTTTTTGCTAATTAGTTATTAAAAATTAATTTAGCTTGTTTGTTAGAAATTCTTTTGTTGTGGTTCAATAAAGAATTTGTTTGTGTGTGATTTAGTTATGTATTTGTCTATTTTTGCAAGTTATTATTACTATTATTATTATTATTTTTCTCGGGTGTCTCTATTAAGCTTTTTTATTTTTTATTTTTTATTTTTATTTTTGTTTTTGGTGATTCTCTTCTTTCTTTTAAAAGTATTCATAAGTTCAGATTCATCTGGCCTTATGACGGTATATATAAGAGAGTTGACATCGGGTTGGACTTTATTAATGTACCGGTACTAGTTATGAGTGTTGGGCACCCGGGCACTGGATCAAAAGCCCACGAGTTGCTAAAAGTGGCTGAGGAGGTATTTTTTACAACACATGAGTTGCTTTTTTGGGAGGTGTGTTTAACAAGTTAGGGCAGCCAAAAGGAGCAGGTCGACCTCTTCTTGAGAGAGCTTAGGGCTGTTGGACAGCAGTAAGAAGAAGTTTGAGGCTGGCTGATTGCTCCTTTTGGTGCCAGATAGCTGGCCGACTTCATACACATGTACTGTATGGCTGGTCGACTAATTGAACATGTGCTGTGTGGCTGGTCAGCTGCATAAGTAAGTACTGTAGGGCTGGTCGACAGGGAATTCTCTCTTTTCTTGTGCTGGCTGAGTTGTATGCAGGCCACTAGAAGCCAGTTGAGCTACACACGGGCACTCTAGGGCTGGTCAACATCCACTCTTGCTTCTCTACAAGCTGGCTGTGCTGATTTATTGCATGATTCTGAAGGATATCAAGGGTTTCTTGGGTCGGAATTGATATAACTTGTTCTTGGCTTCAACCCTACTCTTTGGCTGCTAAACGATTTGGCCAAAGTGCTGTTTTGGGCTTGTTTGGGGCTGTTGCTTTGCACAATTGTGTGGACAACGGTGAAACTAAGAAAACAGTTGGTGACTGTTTAGCCCTGGTTGGTGACCGAGGGTTTGGTTTCACTGGAAGGCAGTTGGTGACTAAGGGCTTGCTTTCTTTGAAGAGCAGTTGGTGATTGCTTTGCCGTGGTTGGTGACTAAGGGCTTGCTTTCTTTGAAGAGCAGTTGGTGACTGCTTTGCCTTGGTTGGTGATCGAGGGTTTGCTTTCTTTATTGAGTAGTCGGTGACTGCTTTGCTCTGGTTGGTGACTGAGAGCTTGTATTTCTTTGCTTATCACAGATTCGGATAAATCTGGTGCTGGCAGAGGAGTGGAACTCTCGGGCACCAGCATCTTGTACGAGAGAATACTCTGTTTGGTAATAAAGATATCATGGGGGGGCTGGTCCAACTTCAGCCCCTAGTGCTATGTCATGTGCACAATTATCTTATGCGGTTTCAGGATGTAAAAATGTTTATGATGACAGATGTATTAATTCATGCTCATGTTGTGATGGATGTTGAATGTATGTTGTGATTTGGGCCACTGATTTTTGTATTCATGTGCCCTGCCTCCTTTTCTTACTGAGGGTCTTATCCACCTCATCCCCTAAAACTAATATTGCCTTGTGGAGGCCTATCACATTGCTTCGGACTGCATACAAAATTCTGGTCAAGGTAGTGTGCTCATATGAGATTGCAGCACTGTTACAAATAGTCATTCATGACACACAATGGATTCCTCCAAGGAAGAAGCATCTTTGATAACCACTGGGAGGCGGTAGAATGGGCCGAGGCAAGTACTGAGCCCTTGGCAATCTTGCTACTTGATTTCAAGAAAGCCTATGACAGAGTGGATAAGGACTTCTTAGAGGTACTCTCGCACGCAAGGTGTCTCTTGCCTTTATCGGGAGGCTCACAGCACTCTGCTTGAGTGGTGAGTGCTTCTAGATCTCTCGCTCCCTATAGCAGGGCTGCCGTGTGTTGTATGTCATTGTTGCAGAAACTTTGAGCATTTTCTTTTGCCCCCGTGTCCGATTGGAGTGTCTAGACTAAGATTGCTCCTGTGCACAGAGGAGGAGCTTTTGGACTCGAAGTTTGCCAACAATACATCGATGTTTCTTTATACATCGATGTTTCTTTAGAAATCTTACTTGTGTCTATGCTTATTTCACACTACTCAGGAAGAGTTTTGTGTAGCAGCAGAGGCCTTAAAAAATTGGCATAAGTCTGTCAGATTTTGGGTTAGTGAACTTGAGAGGATTGATTGGGGCATAGATGTTGGCTTCCCATGGATTGAGGACGACACACTGCCAGATATCTTGGATGCCAGATCGGGATAGACATTACATCTACCCAGCAGTTTGCCCCTGTGAAAAAGTTCCTTCATTTTGGGGCTCTAGGAAGCTTGATCTGGCACCTAGAGCACTGATGGTAAACCAAGTGTTGCTTGCCACACCTTAGTTTGTCACTTCTTGTTGGCATTATGACCCTAGATGCATTAGACACTTTCCGAGGGTGAACCACAAATTTCTTACGTCAGGGCTTGATGGCACATCAGTTACGAGAGCCAAAGTTGCTTGGGAAACTATTATGCTTCCCTAAGCACAAAGGAGTGATCCTATATATATTACTTGGGTCGCAATTGCATGGTTGACTCAGTGTGGTCCATAGCTTCTTTTTGAGGGCTGAGGAGCAGATCCTGTTATATAGTCCATAGGGGCATGGCATATCTGGAAGACCAGGCCTTTGAGGGTATTCATGTTTATGACAACCACTGTATTTGGAGTATATGAAGTGACATCGCCCACATACAGGGATCTTCTACAGCTGTGCAAATGTCAGGGCTTGATGGCACATCAGTTACGAGAGCCAAAGTTGCTTGGGAAACTATTATGCTTCCCTAAGCACAAAGGAGTGATCCTATATATATTACTTGGGTCGCAATTGCATGGTTGACCTAGTGTGGTCCATAGCGTCTTTTTGAGGGCTGAGGAGCAGATCCTGTTATATAGTCCGTAGGGGCATGGCATATCTGGAAGACCAGGCCTTTGAGGGTATTCATGTTTATGACAACCACTGTATTTGGAGTATATGGAGTGACATCGCCCACATACAGGGATCTTCTACAGCTGCGCAAATGTCAGGGCTTGATGGCACATCAGTTACGAGAGAGTTGCTTGGGAAACTATTATGCTTCCCTAAGCACAAAGGAGTGATCCTATATATATTACTTGGGTCGCAATTGCATGGTTGACTCAGTGTGGTCCAGAGCTTCTTTTTGAGGGCTGAGGAGCAGATCTTGATATACAGTCCGTCATGGCATATCTGGAAGACCAGGCCTTTGAGGGTATTCATGTTTATGACAACCACTTTATTTGGAGTATATGGAGTGACATCGTTCACACTCTTTTGGCCACCAGGGCCCACATACAGGGATCTTCTAGAGCTGCGCAAACAAAACACAGTATATTTATGAGAGAGTGGAACATGGTATTTCCTCTCCTAGGGGGATTTTATGGCAACACAATGCCCCTGATTGGTTGAGATCTCACTACCTTTTGGTTTGAGATCTCCCTTTGTATGATTTTATTTTACTTAATAGACTTCCCTTGGGGCCTTCTTAAACCCCGGAATACTAGTGGTGGGCGGCAGACTTGAACACTAAAATTTTTTCTATATGTTGACGTAGCAAAGAAGCGGAAGAGGCAAGAGGTGAAAGAAGTTTCATTCAAAACCATTGCAAACGAAATTTGCTACAGATCTAAGCTTTGCTGCTTTTGAGAGACAGATACTCTCCTTCTGGTTTATTGAGTGCCGAAACACAAAAAAGAATTGCAGGTTTGTACCAATTTATCTACAGTCCAAGAGTATTCTTTTGTCTGGTTGTATTTTTTTCTTCCAGAAAAGAGACTACTATTAAGTAATATAAAATCATACAAAGGGAGAACTCAAAAGGAGATCTCAACCATTGGGGGGCACTATGCTTCCATAAAAGTCCCATAGAAGTGGAGGACAAGAAAATACCACTCTCTCATAAATCTGCTGCGTTTTGTTTTTGGGTCAGACCGATTGCAACCTCACCAGCGAGGAGATGGGCACTTGCACGTCAAGGGATTGTGGTGGGAAGCTGCAGTGCAATGGGGCAAGAGCGAAGTTGCTTGAGTTCACCCCACGACCGAGGACTACTACGACGTTAGCCTTGTGGATGAACCAGCTCTTCTAGCTCCAGGGAATCGCTATTTTGCAGAAGAACTCCACGGATAATGAGACATGGGTGGTGGGATTGACCACGAGGTGCGGCAATGACCGAACGACGTTAGCCTTGTGGCTCTTCTAGCTCCAGGGAATCTCTATTTTGCAGAAGAACTCCACGGATAATGAAACAGGGATGGTGGACTGACCGCAATCCTGAGATTCAAATCAGCTAAATCTTATGCGTGTATGGGTTCTCTCTGTTTTTCTTTGGTTAGCACAGGGCATGACAGCCGTAGAGTGGCATAGACATCGGATTACATAAATACTTATTGAAAACACAGGTTTGCTTGGAGACTACGTAGGATAAGCTTTTGTTCAACATGCAAATACCACGCCTTTTTTTTTTCTTCGAGAGAATTTAGAAGAGCTTCAAAAGCTAGTTAACATTGAATTTGTCATGATCTCTGATTTTGTGTAAGGAATCATTATTCATGTGCAAATTCTACTTGTTGATTACTAATGCAAGGTTTTTTCCCTTTTTTTTTGGGGGATATAGGTGGAACATGTCTTCAGAGAGCAAAACATCATGGCAGCCTACGAAATCATTGAACTGTTCTGTGAACTGCTCGTTGTTCGCCTTCCAATTATAGATTCCCAAAGGTTGGTTTGTTTTGTTTTGTCCAGAAAAGAGACTTCTATTAAGTAAAATAAAATCATACGAAGGGAGATCTCAAACCAAAAGCTAGGGAGATCTCAACCAATCAGGGGCAATATGCTGCCATAAAAGCCCGATAGGAGTGGAGGAGAAGAAAATACCATGGTTCCCACTCTCATAAATCTGCTGCGTTTTGTTTGTTCTGTGAACTGCTTTGCCTTCCAATTATAGATTCCTAAAGTTGTTTCTTTCTTTCAGAGAAAAGAGATTTCTATTAAGTAAAATAAAATCATACAAAGGGAGATCTCAAACCAAAAGGTAGGGAGATGTCAACCAATCGGGGGCACTATGCTGCCATAAAAGCCCCATAGGAGTGGAGGAGAAGAAAATACCATGGTTCCCATAAATCTGCTGCGTTTTTTGTTCTATGAACTGCTCGTAGTTCTCGCCTTCCAATTATAGATTATTCCTAAAGGTTTGTTTTTTTCCCAAAAAAGAGACTTCTATTAAGTAAAATAAAATCATACAAAGGGAGATCTCTGCTGCGTTCTGTTTGTTCTGTGCATTGCTTGTTGTTTGTCTTCCAATTATAGATTCCCCAAGGTTTGTTTGTTTCTTTTTTCCAGAAACGAGACTTCTATTAATTAAAATAAAATCATACAAAGAGAGATCTCAAACCAAAAGGTAGGGAGATCTCAACCAATCGGGGGCACTATGTCGCCATAAAAGTGCCATAGGAGTGGAATGGTTCTCTGTCATAAATCTGTTGCGTTTGTTTGCATAACTCTAGAAGAAAATACCATGGTTCCCACTCATAAATCTGTTGCATTTTGTTTGCATAACTCTAGAAGATCCATGTATGAGGGCCCAAGTGGCCATTCCATATATTGCAAATACACTGGGTGTCATAAACATGAATATCCTTGAAGGCCTCGGAGCAGGTCTTTCACATATGCCACGTCGTGATACCATCAATAATCTCTCCTTAGGTCATGTCAATACTCAATGGAAGTGATGTGTATCATAATTGGGGGATATCTTGAAGCAAAGATCTTTGAACTATGCCCCTATAGACAACTATTACAAGGTTTTCTCCCCTACCCTCAAAAAGAAGAAGTGTGCAATAGCACCCCAAGTAATATAGATAGGATCACTCCTCAATTTGCCCAAGATCTAGGCTATAGATACCCAGATCCTCTATGCTCCTCTACACTGTCTCGGATGGAGTTAGGCATTTAGGACAAAGAGGGGTCTACGCCAAAAATAGATCTCCACTAGTTGGTGGGCAACCCACGGTGTAGAAACGGCCAGAAGAAGTAGGATGTTTGGTTCTTCTTGTACGAGTGCTAGAGTCTTTGTAGGGGTGTAATTCCGTATGCCCTTGTATCTCCGGAGCTCTGATCGAAACTCAGTACACAGACCTTTGTATGAATGTATGCTGTGTGTGTGCGTGGGGTGTGTGTGTGTGGGAGCATATATTGATACCAAGTTCTACACCCACTATTGGGCACTGATGACGTTAGTGGGGTGGTGGGTTGAGTTCTGGTGGTAGTTCGGGGGCAGTGGAAGACTTCCCAGTTGTTGGGGAGGGTGTGAGAATACCCTTTGTAGAAGCAGTTGGTGGGAGCAGAGGATCAGAGTTGATGCACTTCCCGTCTCAGAGGATCATTGGTACCTTGCCCTGGGGAAGATGGAGGGTGGTTGTGTTATCAGCGGAGTTGATTGTACTTGTAGCGTTTTGGACCCAACTTCTTCCAAGGATGACCGATTCTTTTGTTTCACTTGTGGGAACCACATAAAACTTACAAGCCAATGGGTTAGCTACAGTATGTATAGTTTGTGTAAAAGACCCAAGGCTTTGTATTCATTGTCCACTAGGTAATTGAACTTTGGCATGGGCAGTTTTAAGAGAGGGTTTTCCCAGAGAGATCCATGTTTCCCATGGTAAAAGATTATGGCTAGTTGTGGGAGACCGCAAGGCATGTTTTCTTTGCATGTTTCTACCAAAGGGAAAATCTATCCAGACCCAAAGGCTGGTTTTCAGGTTGTGGAGCTATACTTACACTCAGGGTGTTAAGTGAGGCAATGGCTTTGTAGGGTTCATGAAGGGTCTGGCCGTTTGGGAGCACGAATTGTGTGCCGAGTTTGCAACCTGGGAGGGTGTCAAGTGTAGCAAGCTTGGATGGTTGACTTCATCACTATTGACAGAAGCAACCATGCATGGCACCCGTGCATTATCAAGGACTTGATGACAAGCTTCGCAAAACAAGAGATCATTGCTGTTGGCAGTGGTCAAGTCTTCAGCAAAGGGAGACTTGGCCATGGGATGTGAGTGCCAAGTATATAAATTGACCTTAAGCGTTTGAGACTGTTTGCGAAGGTAGACATGATGTAGGTCCCAGTCATGGATTAGTTGGGTTTGTCTCATGAAGGGTCGACCTAAGATGGCATCATAGGTGGCATTACGAAAGTCCATGACCACAAATGTGAGGTGGAATGTAATGTCTTAGACTTTGACCTTGAGGTCATGCACTAGGCCCATGGGTCTTGCAGAGTTCTCGTTCGCAAGCTTGATCACCAATTTGGTGGGATGAAGGCGTTGTTGGTCCTAGTTTTTCCAACATGTTTATGTGAGGATGCTTACACTAGCATCTCCATCCAGGATGCCTTTGACCACATGTCCATTATAGGAAATGGGCAATGCTGTGTTTGTGTCATCACCTTCAATGTTTTGTCCCAACGCATTGACGCGAATTGTTGGGGTGCCTTTGGGTTGTGGATGGTGGTGATGGAGTAAGTCTGGATGACGGGGCTCAGATTCGTCAGAGGAATCTGAGGAAGCTTCCTCCTCCATAGAAGCCTGTAGTTTGTGTTCCATCCAATTCCGAAGGTCATTCCATAAATTTGGACTACCTTTTTACAAGGTTCCAATGGGCATTTGGATTTGGGAGGAAAGGAAGGCAGAGAGGCCGGCTAGGTCGCGTTGATGAGTAGGGGCTTCTTGAGGGGCGGGGCCTTGATCATAGGGTGGACCAGCAATAGTATATGGAAGTTCAAGTTGGTCCTTATTTGATAGGTGTGGAGGTCGAGAGGTGGTTGCAGTAGGAGGATAAAATACCGTAGCAAATTTGGTGTACGGACCTCGTTAGTCTCTGTTGGACTTTGTGTCAATGTTCGCATTGAGTTGTTCGATGTGAACGTGGGATTTGAGTTGGGTCGTTTGTGGATTAAGCTAAGCATTGGAGGATGAGGAGGCGCAGAAGGGGAAAAATCGTCGTTTGTCAACATCATGTTGGTGAACGGATCGTCCTCGGCCTTGAGCGTTTGTGGGGGCTCCTACCTTACCTGGTGCGGAAGTTTAGGTTCAATGGGGGACGGTGCGCACTCAGGTACGGGATCAAAAGTTAGGAAAGCGGGTGGCGGTTCAAGTTGAGCTTGGTATTGCTCTACTAGTGTTTGGGCCTCTTGAAGACGTTTCTCAAGGATGGCATTGGGATAAGTGGCTAGCTGTTTTTCCCGTCTGGTGAGTTTTTGGTTGGCTGCATGGGGGAGTAGTAGTTTGGTACGATTATCACTTCCGGAGGAGGATGATGTGCTCTTTGTTGAGCCTGTGGGGATGTTGACCTGATCGTCTCCGTTGCGAACGTGCTTAGAGCGTTGTTTCTTTTGGGATGTGACCTTCTTTAGCTTGGCCTGCAACCGTGTGATGACATTCAATGGGATAGTGGATATCTTTCCATGTTGAACGTCAACACATTGAGGGATGGTATGCCTTTGACTGTGGAATGAGAAACTGAATGCAAAGGGCAATCCTTATGGTCAATTCCAAACAAATGTGATAAGATGTAAATGGGATGTGATAAGATGTAAATAGGATGTGATAAGATCATGACATTGTGGTTGCATTGGTAGACGTTTCTTTTGAGGGTAGTCCACCACTCTATGGGGTCCATGGGAGAGGGAACATAGAAGAGGTGGTTTCCTTGCGGGTGCACCTATTGTGTACAAGTGGTTTAGGGTCCATGTGAGGCACCGGTAAAGGGAGATGAGGTAATAGGGGTGTCTTGGGGATGGTGGAGCGCATGGGCTCCACAGGTTTAGCAATGGACCTAGTTGGGATCTTTTCATGAGCAATAGGGTGTGCCTGGAGAGGCAACAGTTGGGATGGAAAGATTGGTAGTGGAGAGGGGCGTGGTGGCGTGTTATGTGAGTAGTTGGTTTGGGGTGGTGCTACCAGTACGGCTTGGGGCCCGAGAGGAGAGGAAGGTAAGGTTACAAATGAGCTTTGGGTTGTTATTGGCACGGTGGCCAATTGCGTGGAATAGCTTTCTCGCATGTTGTCATTGAGAAAGATCGCCCATTTGTAGGCTTGATTAAAGGTGGAGGGGTCCTTGACTAGCAGGTGGTCATGAAGGCTTGGATTATGCAAGCCCATGAGGAAACGGTCCATTAATTGCTTCTCTCTCAATTTTTTCCTTTCTTCGCAATGCAAATCAAGGTACTTGATGTGAGTGATGTAGTCGCGTAATGTTTCCTCAGGTTTTTATTCCAATTTGGAACAGTTGGATGACGGGTCTTCATTTGGGCCCGTAGGGTGTAAATTTGAGAATGAAGGCCTCTCTCAATGCGTTGAAAGCGCCTTTGTGTTGAGGGTCCAAGGATTGGAACCATTGCACGGTCTTGCCTCAAGGCTGAGTCCAAGGCGATGGACTTTTGTTGCATCGTCGAAAATTTCAAATGCTTGACAGATTTTGTTAAAGACCTCAATGTGGAATTATGGGATCTCCAACTCCGTGGAATTTTGGCAAAAGTTTTGCCTTAAAGGCTGAGTCCAAGGCGATGGACTTTTGTTGCATCGTCGAAAATTTGAAATGACTGACAGATTTTGTTAAAGACCTCAATGTGGAATTATGGGATCTCCAACTCTGTGGAATTTTGGCAAAAGTTTGAAAATTTTTGCCCACATAGGTTTTGTATGTGATATTTGTGGGTGCAAGTGGTGTGACACTTCCCTTCCTAGAGCTTGCGCTAAGCTTGGAATGTCAAGTTGTGGTGTAAGGGAGATGGTGCAAGGGTGGGGGGTGGGAATAGATCAGTGGTGGATGGAGAAGAAGGTACATTAGTGTGCTCGGGGCGTCTATCCACGTTGGGGTGCAAGTATGGAGGGGCCCCACTAGATGAGGACTCTTCAAAAATCGTTTCGCTCTCACGGCCAAGTATGTGTGGCATGGTGACCACATGTGAATGTGCAATTGAGGCCGAGGTATCGCTGAATGGAATGGAGGCACTAGCGGCATGCAACCATGACCAAAAGGTGTCCATGGTATGCGGGGAACCTTAAAAAAGCTTCAACGGTGCGTGCGCAGGCCCGAAATAGGAGTTTTAGCTCACTTTTAAAAGCCTTGCACGTGAACACATCCTTAAGGTTAAAAATGGTTTTTTGAGGTGTT
Source organism: Cibotium barometz (assembly GCF_041138505.1). NCBI lineage: Eukaryota > Viridiplantae > Streptophyta > Polypodiopsida > Cyatheales > Cibotiaceae > Cibotium > Cibotium barometz. The sequence goes on along the minus strand of NC_141097.1, from coordinate 34,118,155 downwards.
TTATGTGTGTTAAAACGGCCCTAGTGAGTCGGGGAGGTAGACCAAAAGCATCTCTAAAGATTTAAAAATTTTAAAATTTTTTGGGGTTTGGAACGGCTGGATGCTTACAAGCGTACACCTGTGGCAAGTGTGGAACGACTGTACGCTTACAAGCGTACGCCCGTGGTAAGTGTTGAAAGTTTGGTACGGCCGTACGCTTACAATCGTACGCCCGTGGCAAGTGTGTAAAGTTTGGTACGGCTGTACGCTTACAAGCGTACGCTCGTGGTAAGTGTAGAAAGTCCGGAATTTTGATTTTTTTTTTGAAAAAAAAAAGTTTTATTTTGAATAAAAAAGTTTTTTTTTTTTTTTTTTTGGGGGGGGGGGGTTTGGTACAGCTGTATGCTTACAAACGTATGCCCATAGCTTTAGTATGGAACATTTGTGATAAGTGTTGGACGGCTGTTTGGAATTTTAAAAATTTCTTTTAAAAAGTTTTTTTTTCGGGTTTGTACGGTGGTACGCTTTTAAGCATATGCTCGTGGCTTTAGTATGGAACGGTCGTGGCAAGTGTGGAACGGCCGTTCATTTTTTTTTTTGGGGGGATTGGTATGGCCATACGCTCGTGGCTTTACTATGGAACAACCGTGGCAAGTGTGGAACGGTTGTTTGAAATTTTAAATTTTTTTAAATTTTAATTGAAGAAAAGTTTTTTTTTGGGTTTGGTTTGGCCGTACGCTTACAAGCGTACGTTCGTGGCTTTAGTATGAACGGTCGCAACAAGTGTGGAACGGCCGTTCGGATGGAATGGCCATGGCAAATGTGCTCATGGCTTTAGTTTGGAATGGCCATAGCAAATGTGGAATGACTGTGGGGTAAGTTGGAATTTGAATTTGAAATTTGAAATTTGGAATTTATACTTGAATTTGAATTTCGAGTGAGTGGGAGACAACTAAGACTTCCTCATTAATGCTAGGTAGGTGGAAAAGGGTTAAAATTAGAGGCTACCTCTAAATTAGTGGATTTCGACTAATTTAGAGGTACTCTAGCTTGACTAAAGATTAATTCTCTTAATTTCATTGTTAATCACTTCTTAACCCTCTTCTTTGCTCTCAAATTACTCCTAATTGGTGAAGAGTTTAAGCATGGGAATTCGATAGGTGGATTAGAAAAGTTTATGTTAATCTAAACATGTGATTACTCCAAAAGAATTTCACTAATTAATCCACGCAAAAGAGAAAAAATTAGACAAAAGAGATCAAATTAGTGCTAATCCTTGCTAATTAAGGTCTAATTGAAGTGAACTAAACATAGATTTGAGTCAAGACAAGTGTTTAGAACACTAATGCTACTCCAATAAGTCTAATTGCAATTAATTAGGCTCAATTTTTTAGTTTTTTCTTCTCTTTTAAGTCCACTAATCACACTAACTAGTAGGTTAGTGATAATTAGTAAAAATAAAGAGATAGTTTATGGTTTTTTTTTTAATCTTTTTGTTTTCATGTTTTTTTTTGTTTGATTAGTGTTCTATCTAGTAATGCTAATCTACCTATACAAAGGAATTAAGAAAAAAAAAGATTAAGCTAAAAATTTAGAAAAATGATTTAGGTTTAAGCAAAAACTTTCTTGATTAGGCTCTCTAATCACCCAAATCACAAGTTTTTTTACTCAAACAAGTAGTAATCCTACTCTAAACACAAAGCTATATATAAATCTTAACAAAAACATAAAAAACAACCAAACATAACATCAAAATACAACAAAAAATAAAAAAACCTTATGCCAAAGAGCCTACTTGGTATCGGGCTATGGAGGCTCCGTCGGATTTGAATCAAAGATAGCGTGGACAAGTAGTGGATGGCGCTTTCCGGCAGCAGCGCCAAAGATGTTAAGGAAACCCCATCCTGACGTGTCGTGGGAAGTTACCTATCCACTGAGCTCAAGCATGGCTCAAGAGCTCCATTGTACCAGCTCGTCACCGTCGTCCTCCCGCACTTGTTGTCACGCCAAGGTGGTTGCTCTAATTCAATGGATGATGCAAGCTCTATCGCGAAGATCGCATTGGTTAGCCTAATCACTCAAAAAAGAGAGAGAGAGAGAGAGAGAGAGAGAGAGAGAGAGAGAGAGAGAGATGAAATGAAATGAAATGTTATATTAACGTCTTCAAAAGGCCATAATGACCTATGAGACCAAAAAGTTACATCATGGTGGATCTGATACAATGTCTGGATAAAAAATCAGAAAATGAAAAATAAAGATGATACTACTGGCACCTAGAAAATGAAACTGGAACTGGAAGGTAAACAGAAACCCTTATAGGGTGTGAATATAGTGAGGGGGGGGTACGCTATGGAGGTGAGTGGAGTACAGTGAGGGGATACAATATCATGTGGGACGGGGGGGTACACTATGGAGATGCCTCCATCTCATAGAGAGAGAGAGAGAGAGAGAGAGAGAGAGAGAGAGAGAGAGGAAGCAAGAGGAAACAAGTGATTAGCACTAATCACTCCCAAACCCTAACCCTAAGCACACCATACATGCTAGATTAGAGTTGCAAGAGAGAGGGAGAAAGAGAATATTCCACTTCTATTGCACAAATGGAAGAATGAGTTACAAACAAGAGAAATTGGCTTTTATAGTTTCAAGCCTTTTTCCACTAGGCCGCCTGGGAGTAAGTGACCCGAGGCACCCAAAACATAGTTACAAGCTTTTCTCTATGGTTTGGCCAACTGACCAAATCCTCTTGTTTGTCCTTTGAAGCTCATTACTTGCGAGCATCGTTAGGGTGTTTCCCTCATGAAATGACGGGATTTACAATATAGCACGGGCGTCCATTACATCAACGTGCGGACATAGTTGTCATAGGAATGTGTTAACCAATATGTGGTTTAACACTTAGGCTAATGAGTTGTGGGATTTGGTTATTAAAAGATGTCATATAAAGAAGTGGTTACAAGAGGGCTAGTGGGGAGTTAGGATCTTGTGGAGGTTATGGGAGCCCAATAGTCACATGGGTATCCGTCACATGATTGGATGGCTATATAAAGCCCCTCTTGTATGTAAATTGTGCATGATTCGTATAGATGATTCTTGGACACACAATATGTGATATAAATGATTCTTGGATACACAAGATGATGGATATGAAACACACTATGATGTTTTGCTTGTATCGTTATGGTGTATCTTTTATCTTGTTCTTGATCGATGTCTCTTACACCATGCTCATGTGTATATGTGTACTCCATGGCTATGTGTGTAGGAGCATGTGTTTTCCCCCCATGTTAGCAAGGCTATGCTAACACTTGGCCATCACGACGGGACAAGAGATTTGATCTTCTCCTTATCCACAAGCTCTTGAGTAGAAGTTAAATGCCTAATCTATATGCATTTCTTGTAAGAAGAGAGATTAGTAGCATGCATGATTCTTTCTTGATTCTAGATTAACCATGATGTTTGTTGCTTTTCTCAAAACCCCATGAGAAGGGAGATTATCGTGCTTCTTGGTGATTCTTAATCTTTTCATTACGCCTCATTGAGTGCTTCTTGCATCTTGGGTGGGCCCATGCTATTAAAAGCATGCCAAAAAGCTTAGTTGCAGCTATGGCGACCTCGAATGATAGTTTCCTCCTTAGCTAACACACAATCCTGTGATGCCTAGAGCTTCTTTGTCGCTTGATGAAGACTAGGCTTGTGTTATGTTGGCTGAGTTAAACGCTACTTTGTTGAACATCTCGCTTGCTACCGCCTACTCAATGTCATTCGTTACCGTTACCACTCTATCTTGGTTGGGAGTTTGGGTTTTCTTTGGCTCAGGGTTTAAGTCGGGAGGCTTGTGAGCAATGATTTGCTCAAATTCGTGATGACCGTCAGAGTCATATTCTGTGGTGTCTCAATCCAGATCCATGTAGTAGGTTGGTGAAGGCCATGGATCCCACGAGCATGGAGATGAAGAAGTGGAAGCTGGAGGAGAATGGAGTGGGCGTTCTGGGGCAGCTCTTCCGGCCTCCACCATGGTATTGGCACCGATTACAGGAGCAGCCAGATTAGCAGAAGCAGCGGCAGCGGGGGCTGTAATGACAGTCGGGGTAGGCGAACCATTGGAGAGCAATGGTGCCGGCGTGCGTGCTCACCTCACCTGCGACGACGCCCGCCTCATGGTTGACCTCCTCTCCAAAGAAGAGCTTGCTAACATCGTCATCGACTCCACGCTCGGCCACCGCGATGTCCTTGAAGAGGCTTGTAAGCTAGTGGACCGTGACCCCTCACGCCGCAAGATCTTTGTCTGCTGCCTGGGTTAGGAAAGAACAGCCTTAGCCAAGCAAACAAGTATCTGCGCGGAGTACTGAGAGAGCTTGGATTTCGGCTATGGTGTCTATGATGCTAGCAGGCCTGATGAGCCTTCCACGGAGCCACTGCAACAACAGCTTGCGCCTCTTCAAGGTCGGCGGGGCACCCCCTTTCTCCATCAACCACCTGGTTGCTATCACCACCATGTCAGGGGGTGCATTGCCACCACCACAAAGATGTTTTGCGTCTCAACAGAAGCGACCCTCGGCAGAGTCTTCCTAGCTGTCCACATCCTTGGGAGAGTCTTCGCCTCGGTTGAGTCTTCCCAACCGTCTGCATCCTCGGCAGAGTCTTTGTAGCTGCCCCCCGCCTTGGAGTTGCCTCCGTCTGCAGGAGTACCAGCATATTGCTTGGATAACCGTGTTTCCTTGGTCGTCGGGGCTTTGCAAGGCCTTGGTCTAGAATTTACTCGTCAACTTCTAGCAAAGCATCCAGATTCTCCAGTAGTTGCATCACGCCGCAATCCAAATAGTGCAGACATTCTTATGGCTTTAAAAGAACAGTATCCATCACAGTTGATTGTCATGAAGGTAGATGTGATGGAGGAAAGCACAACGAAGGTTGTTGCGAAGGAAATATCGGACAAGTATGGCTGGCTGGATTTGTACATCAACACTGTAGGAGTTCTTCATATTCTAGATGTGATGACACTTGGTTTGTCCTTAGATGGTAGAATGTGCTGATCACTACTCTTCCGCATAGTTTTGTTCTCGTTACAAGAGCATTTGCTCTGTGTCCATGGTGTAATAATTCCAAAAGAACTATGCTGGCAGCTACTATCTCCCTCACCTTACTGAGGATGTAATTGTTTTTGGCATGGCAAATGATGCACATGGGCTTACTTGATGCTATCCCTCACATAGTTGAGGATGATGATGATGTGTTCTTTGATGTAGATGTAGCCATGGTCGATGATGATGCACATGGGCTACTTGATGATGATCCTCATGTCAATGAGGATGATACAATTATTATGACTCCTTGGGCACCTTGGAATAATGTCTTTCCATGCTCGGGAAGTATACATAAGCAAGATGTTTTTTACAGTCCTAAAATGAGGCATGAGGAGATGCCTGTAAGACCGAGTGAGAAGGCATGAGGTTCGGAGGAAGCCAAGCGAGGTCCCTATCGCAATATTTATATTGAAAGAATGAGGCATGAGAGGGCCGAAGGAGACGCTTAGATGAGGATACTACTAAGACGCATGTAAGACCGAGTGAGAAGACATGAGGTCCGGAGGAAGCCCATGCGAGGTCACGACCGTGTCACCCGTAAATCCTAAAATGAGACATGAGGGCAAGAGGAAGTGTCTTGCAGTGAGGTTACTATTGAGGCGCCTGAAGACCCAGTGAGAAGGCATGAGGTCTGGAGGAAGCCCAGTTGAAGATCCGTACGGATTCCCGAATAAGGAGGCATGAAAGCCGGAGGAGAAAGCTTAGTGAGATACCTACGGAGTTGCCCGTAAGATCAAGTGAGAAGGCATGAGGTCCGGAGGAAAAGCTCATTGAGATTCCTACGGAGTTACTTGCAAGAAAAAGGAACAAACAAAATATAAACTAAAATGTTAATGTTAAAAGCATAAGAAAATGTTGTAATGATTTCTAGAAGCAGTTGCTTGTTGCCTGTTGCGTATTGCGTGTTGTAATTTTAGGACCCAAGGGAGGACTCACTTTGTGGACTTCCAGAGATAAAGCTGACTTTCCAAACACGTGGAGCAGAAGCAGGTGGCTACATCAACACATACGGTAGCACACTTGGGTGCCCATGGACGAGATTCTTCATCAGCATATACTTGTGGGCTCTTCATCAGATTCGTGGAAATCATCTTTCCACCATCTCCTTGGTCTACCATCAGTTTTTGTGGTTCCACATGATATGTTCTATAACTTGAAATGGCTTGCATTGTGGCAGCCACTATGATGTACACTCCCAATTAAACAAAGGGAAAGAGAGGTGTTGACGAGTATGTACAACCCCTAGCATTTTGGCATTAGCTTGGGTGTGAACACTCTCTAGCATTAGTAGCATTAGCTTAGGCTAATGAGTTGTGGGATTTGATTATTAAAAGATGTCATATCAAGAAATGGTTACAAGAGGGCTAGTGGGGAGTTAGGATCTTGTGGAGGGTATGGGAGCCCAATAGTCACATGGGTATCCCAAGAGTCACATGGTTGGATGGCTTTATAAAGTTCCTCTTGTATGCAAATTGCACATGATTCGTACACATGATTCTTGGGCACACAATATATGATATACATGATTCTTGGATACACAAGATAATGGATATGGAATACACTATGATGTTTTGCTTGTGTCTTTATATTGTATCTTTTATCTTGTGCTTGATCCATGTCTCCTACACACATAGCCATGGAGTACACGTGTACACACATGCTCATGTGTATTGCATGGCTATGTGTGTAGGAGCATGTGTTTTACTCCATGTTAGTAAGGCTGGGCTAACAATTGCCATCTCCTGTCCTTCTTGCCGTCCCCTCCGCCCCCCTTCTCTTCGCTTCCCTTCCTTTGCCACACTCAAGTACGGAATTTTCTTTAACAGGTTTCAAGTTGGCCTTTTGTTCTGATTAGCATCATGGCTAATCAACCCCCTCTAGCCGGGCAAACCATCCATTTTTCACAAGATGACCTTGAGTTCCTCTTCGTCAAAATTGAAAAAGACTCCAAGACGATCCTCATTGGAAGAATCTTTGGCTCTCACCCCTCCCATATCTAGATCCGCGACTAAGTACTTGCGGTGTTGCCTTCTGACTCTGCACTCCACCTTAAAGATGTAAGACTACTTGGGAGAGGATTCTTCCAAGTAGACTTTGATGTAGAGGAGGCAGCCTTAGAAGTGCCCAAGGGTAGCCCCTTCCCTTTGAAGATTTTCTTTCTACTGTACACTAGCTACCTCGACCGTGTCGAAGAATATCGGAACTGTTACCCAATCACCCTTGGGTTCCCAAGTGTTCCTCATGCTTATTGGCCATTGTTGGAGGCCATTGGGGCAACCTTTGGGCTGGTCCTACAAGTGTTCACCATGTCTGGTTTTCCCACTTCTATTGCCGGGCAATCACTGCCTCGGCTGATGCTGTTCCCAGGGTTACAGTGTTGGCTCATGACAGTGAGCCATTTGAGGATGTTGTGCCGCTTTTCGGACCTAATGGTCCCTTGAAGCAATGTATGGAGACGTCTTGCAGACGTAACCAGTGCCGGGTTTGTCACCAGGTGGGCCACTTTGTGTGGGATTTCCCTAAGGCTAGGGGTCGTAGGAGGCAGTGCAAATGCACTTCCCAAGCGACACAACCTATTGCTCACCTAGGCTAGCCTTTTGCCAGGAGTGGTGGGTCGTCTCTCACGATGTCCAGGTGGGAACACCAAGGCACAAGATGAGGCCCTTCCCAAAGACAATGTACGTAGTGATTATGTATTGAATCAGAGTGATGAGTTTGTAGAGTCATCCTCACAGAAGGATGTTGCATCAGGGCAGAATATGTAGGATGCACTTGGTATGGATACACAGGACATGTTGCCATCTTATGAGGTCTTGCAGGATGTGCAGCAAGATTTAGGTCACGGTGTCCCGCAAGGCACCCATGCATTGCACATGTATGCATAGACCATGCAGAGTCAAGGACAAAGTGAACATGCTGACATTGGACTTTTCTCCAAGGATTACCCCCTTCTACCTCATTACAAGAGGCGGGTCCAAGCTGTGGCCAAGTGTTTGCTTAGGTCTGGATCCAAAACCCTCTTTACCACCCATGAGGATTATCTTATGGAATGTGCAGGGTCTAGGGAGGCTCCCCATGTGCAATAGGAAGGAACACAAATTGGATATGTTTTAGTGTGGCCAAATTGGTAAGATCATCCTAACCCACAGGAGAGAACACGAGACCTTTTGTTCATTGTTAGAGCCGAGTTACAGGTGGCCATGGATAGGCGGGCTGAGTTTGCATTTCATGTTAATCATGCATTTTGGACCCAGATGGGTGGCAAATGCAACAAACCGTTTTTCTCAGCACATGCACCTATGCACAATAGAGATGCTTGCAGGATTCTTAGGGATAATTTCATACTGACTCAAATAAGGTAAGAGTATTGCCTTAGATTTTTATTAGACCTTGCTCTCTGCAAAGGCCTACTCTTTGGATAGAGATGTTGCACAATAGTTAGTTTGGGAAGGCATGCCCAGGCTTATTACATATGGTATGTGTGCCTCTTTGGATGCCCCCTTTTCGAAGGGTGAGCGGAGACATGCTTTGCATGCCCTCTTGAAAGGCAAATGCCTAGGGGATGATGACCTTTCTCCATCTTTCTTCTTGTAGTTTTGGGATTATATTGGTGATGATGTTACTATTGTTGTGCAGGAGATGTGGTGGACTGGTATGATGCCCCCTTATCCACGGAGGGTCTTATCCACCTTGTCCCGAAAGGTGGGGATCAGACCAATATTAGATAGTGGACCATTACTTTGCTTGGTTCTACTTACAAAATTTTAGCGAACACAGTTAGCATGAGGTTTCAGCTTGTTCTTCAAAGTGTTATTCATGATACACACATAGTTGTCACGGTATGAAAATACGATACCATACGGTACGATACTGTACATGAATTTTTGGTATGATATGAAATTTTGGGATACCGTATGATAAAATATGGTTTTTTTAATTAAAGATAGATATTTTCAATTTGGAAGGGTAGACTCTAGAGAAGTAGTTTCAAACCAAAATTTCGTTTGAAGTGACAAACAAAAGTATATAAGCATAGAGATGCGATGCGCGCTAGGCGTGAGTACAAAAAGAGGGCCAAGGCCCAAGGAGAGACTAGACAAAGGCATCACTATCAGAGCTCTCGTTGAAATCATCCTCATAAGAAGAGGACACATTGGTGGCCTCGCCAAAGTCGCCATCGCTAAGGAGGTTTCCCTCATCATCGAACTCAAGAACTCTAAGCTCATGTGAGAAGTCAAAGGGAGCATCTTCGTCTGCAAGAGCGGGTGTGGACCTACCCAAACCATGCCACACATAGGTATGCACCATGTCCCTCGAAGCGCGATGAATCGTGCATCCACGGCTTCCTACTTGCACTCCTCTGCCACTACCTCCATGCCCACGACAAGTGCGCGTAGGTCGTTGATCAAATGACTTGAGCTCTCGATAGATCTTTGCATAGATCCTCTCCTCCTTATCTTGCTCTTTGTTAACACTCTCAAGAGTGCCCCTTGTGAGCTTGAATGCATCCACATTCACCTACATTGTACAATGATCAAGTGACGAGCAATGTATTAGAATTTAGTTTCAATAAACATTGAAGTTTGAATGCTTATAACTTGTAAGTTATACCTGTCTCGCCGGCACCTTTTGCATCGCGTGTACCATGTGCAAGTTAGCGCGACAATACACTAGCCACTCTACGTGTTGTGTGCTCAAGCGATTGCGTAACTTAGTCTGTATAAGTGAGTAGGAACTCCAATTCCTCTCACATGCACCTGAAGAGCAATCTTGAGCTAGGATTCTCAAAGCCACCCTTTGAGCATCCACATTCACCTACATTGTACAATGATCAAGTGACAAGCAATGTATTAGAATTTAGTTTCAATAAACATTGAAGTTTGAATGCTTGTAAGTAATACATGTCTCACCGGTTGCATCTTTTGCATCGCGCGCACCATGCGCAGGTTAGCCTGGCAACACACTAGCCGCTCTAACTGTTGTGTGCTCAAGCGATTCCATAACTTCGTGTGTACAAGTGAGTAGGAACTCCAGTTCCTACTCACTTTAGGATTTCTCTTCAGGTGCATGTGAGTAGGAACTCTAGTTCCTCTCACATGCACCTGAAGAGCAATCTTGAGCTAGGATTCTCAAAGCCACCTTTTGGAGGGTTCAGAGCACATACCCAAATGTCTCCCACCAGAAGAGGGGCTTCACAAGGGATTCCCTCTTCTAGTAGGCGGTAGATGCAAACGCGGCTCCCCCCCTTTGGTTGTTGTAGTTAATGAGCTCCTCAAGGAACTTCCCATGGCAATCCTCCGGTAATGCTTTGGACAAGAAAGCATCTCGGTCTTCAAGTAACTCCACGTCGGTGAAGAGGGTGGGTGATTTGTAAGCCGGATACAATAATGCGGCAAGACCATGGATAGGATAGGTCTTTGCATACACTTCCATCTCTTCTCCACAAAGGCCAACATACCATTGCGCTTCTCCTTGTTGATGGAAGGAGAAGTTCCCAACTCCGCTATGGCCTCTCTCATGAAGTGAACGAGAAGGCACATGGTGGTTCCCTCCATGTCGGTCATCCGCAATACCCTATAGAAGGGCGTGATCGCAATGACAATAGTGCGAACCGACTGCCAAAACTCCTCCTTTAGGCAAAGCCGTTGCATGGCTTTGGCCTCTGCCGATTCTCACTCATCCTACTCATTCCACATTGTTGAGACCATTGTTTGGCAAATGGGGGATTTCACATTGTAGAGGCGCTCCTAGAGGAGCCACATGTAGGCGACGCGTGTGGATGAAGGCTTCTTCAACTCCAGCTTGCTATGTTCGCGGAACATGGCAAGCACCTTCACCTTTGTGGTGAAGAAGGTGACAATCGAGGTAGCTTCGGCCATTACTTCCTTCATCCACACTAACTTACCTATATCTTCCATGAGCAAATCAATACAATGGGAGGCACAGGGCGTCCATGCTATGGAGGGATAGTCCTCCTGCAATGAGCGTATGAGACTTGAGTCATGACATAGCCACATATGACATATGCTAAACTTTAAACTTTAAGACTTGAGTGCAATTTGAAACTTACCTCCATGATGGGTTGCTTAATATGGCGATATATGAATGCGCCTGGTGTTTTCCTCCCCGCCTTCCCGGAATCCACGCCTTCCCAGAATCCACGCCCCACACACAGTATGTGCCAAGAGGCAAGAGACAAGTATGTTGATGCCTCTCTTCTTCCGGTCACTCCATCCATCGGAGAGGATGCTACACCCATACTTGGATCTATCGATTCTCTCCTCCTCATCAACAAGCCTCTTTGTGCGCATGTCATGATAGGAGATTCCGGTCCATCCTTCACATGGGCTCCCTGAATGTCAAGGCCTATTCTTGAGAATACCCCAAACCACAAGTGATGAGCCCCTTCCACAAAGTTCCCTGTGATCCAGTGGCTAGGTATGGTTTTATTCACCTGCACAATCCTCTGACTAGTGCCTCGCAAGTGTTGGGTGCGAAGCATTCTTTCATCCTCCATGAGACTCATGAGCCTTTTCCAATCCAATACTGAGGGGAGAAGAGTCACTTAGGCAGCCCACTGGATATGCGTGGTTGCTCCAATAGATCTACCAAATTCATCCAAGATCAAGTCATTCCACACAATGGGCTGCTTGTTATCCTCCTCAATTGATCGTGGAGGAATATGAACCAAGAAGCTCCGCATGCAATCCTGGGTTCACAGAAGAGATTTCACCAAGGGTGAAGAAGAAGGTCAGTGCTTTGTATCCGAGAAGATAAAACGTGGGCTGTAAATCCAATCACCTCCCCTAATGCACCAAATAATCTGCAGCATAAGAAAGTCCTTCCAAGGCTCAGTGCCAGGAAGAAATCCTTTGACTACCAACTTACAAAGTATAGCCTTACACTGCACCTCCGGGTCAATGATGTCAATCCTTCCTCTTGCTTAGGCATAATAATGGTATCCCAAGCCACTCTCGCCTTGGTGTGTATAGTGCCATCTAATCCTGACCAAAGGAAGTTTCAAATAAGCCAACGAAGTTGGCCAATGCATCCCTTATGAAACACCTAGCACGTGACAAACCAAGCAGTCGCCAACAACACTTGGTTAGCTACCAAGGCTCTAGAGGACAAATCAAGCTTCCTACTACTCCAATTTTGAAGTTTGCTTTTAATGCTCATGAGCATAGGGGCACTTCGTGCTTGGGAAGGATAATAGTTTCCCAATTAACTCTGGTCCTTGTATTTGACAGTTGCGGAGGGTGATCTTCAACTTCTTATGGTCAGAGCTGTTGAGTTAGTTGGTGTGAACAACCCTTATTAGGTTTTGGTCAAAAGATAAGGCTTTGATGCCTATAAAAGCATGTAGTTTGGATGGCTCTAATAACATTGAGCAGCATTTGAGTTTCGCAATCTTTTCTCTCTTGATTGCTATCACATCTCTCTCTCTCCCTCCTTTTTACTCTCTCTATTGTTAGGTTTTGGTCAAAAGATATAAGGCTTGATGCCTATAAAAGCATGTACTTGGGTGGTTCTAATACCATTGAGCATCATTTGAGTTTTGCAATCTTTTCTCTCTTGATTGCAATCACATCTCTCTCTCTCTTCCCCTTTTACTCTCTCTCTCTCTCTCTCTCTCTCTCTCTCTCTCTCTCTCTCTCATTGTGAAACTTCTTGGGTGGTTAACATTGAGCATCATTTGAGTTTTGCAATCTTTTCTCTCTTGATTATGCTATCATATCTCTCTCTCTCTCTCATTGTGCAAGAACTTATCATGGCTTGAACCTCCATCTTACTCTTTGCATATGCTCCATCTTGGCACAATGAATGCTGACATGGTATTAGAGCCAACTTAGCCACCATTGCTATGCTTCACACATGTCCATTGTGTTTTTGCGGCCGCCTTCACTGCTGTGCACGTTCTTGGCATTATGCCGCCATAAGAGTCCCGTACGTAGAGGTCGTGGAAAAGAATATCCCACGGTCCCATTGTCTCATAAAGCAGTTGCGCTTTGATTGTGCAGCCCTAGAAGATCCTTGTATATGGGGCCAGGTGGCCATCAGATCGAGCGCTCTATTGTATTTTACTATTTTCTAAACATGCAAAGTGAAACTTATGATCAGTAAGTCGTAACAGATAGCTCACAATCAAGAACGTGGAAGGGTTTGGTGCCAGCAATGGCTTTAGTGGCAATCAAACCTTATAATGCACGAATGTAGAGGTTTTGGGTGCCTTCAATGGCGTCATCTCCCAATTTGTCTATCTCTTGTGCAGTAATGTGACCGGAACATTTATTGAGGAACCAAGAATGTCTGGAATCAAGCTCTCCACTGGTTAGAAAGAGGAAAAGTGTGGTTTAGATGTTGTCAAAGCTGCTTTTGTGAAAGGATGTGTGCATCTGAAGATCGCAAAGTTTTGTGGACATCATGTCCCTTTCATTACAATCTATCTTCTTATGGTCCATACTTGGTTCATTTGTGTCACAGACAATGCCCACTGGATCTACGAGAGGCAGTGGCAAGTCTAGTTTTTGCTGCTCCAAGATGTGCTGATCTGCCAGAATTGCAGCAAATTTGCAGTCTTTTTGCTGTGAAATATGGGAAAGATTTCGTAGCTGCAGCTGCTGAGCTGCGGCCTGATTGTGGTGTTAACAGATTGGTATGATAAGCAGAGCTAGTCCTAAGGCTTGAGCTTTACAAATTTAATGGAATTTTTCTTTTGACGTGTGCCTTTTATGGCCAGGTTATTGAAAAGTTGTCGGTAAGAGCACCATATGGAGAAGTGAGATTAAAATTGATGAAAGAAATAGCTACAGAACAGGGTGTAGATTGGGATGCAACAACATCCGAGTCTGAGCTCCTCAGGGCACCTGAAGATTTGCTTGTAAGTGTAGACCTTTATTGTGATACATCTTTCCTCTATCTTGATTTTGCAGGAGTGTCATAAACTTAATGTTTCATTGTAGGATGGTCCAAATCGGTTTATGGGAGCGACTCAAGTGTATTTCCAAACATCTAGCAAAGAGTCAAACTCAAAAAAAACAGTTGCTGAACATAATCAGGGTGGTGTTGTGGAGGTGAGTGTGTTTCAAGCACCTAATATTTTACTAAAAAGTGAAATTTTCATGTTGGAAGTTTTGTTGACATTTGGCAAGACCCCTTAACAGGTTCACTCTGGTATATTTTATTTTTACATATATCTCAAGGTTTATTATACTGTTTTCACCATTTTTTTCCCAGAAAAAAGACTTCTATTTAAGTAAAATAAAATCATACAAAGGGTGATCTCCAACCAAAAGGTAGGGAGATCTCAACCAAATGGGGGAAGTATGCTGCCATAAAAGCCCCAGAGCAGTGGAGAATAAAATACCATGGTTCCTCTCTCTCATATCTGATCTGATTTCACCATATTGGTTTTGGTTGTTTTGTTTAATATATAACATGATTGCTATATGTACGTAGACTCTAACTGAGTGCTACTATTTGAGGCCATGTCAGGTTTAGAAATCCTCTTGCTTATTTATCCTTTACCAGTGTACATTTTCATCTCTTCTTGATTAGGATCATAGTACACTTTTGTTGGTAGTCATGAAGCTTACAAGCTTTATGAAAAGAGCACACATCCTTGATTTTTGAAGGGACTATATGGGTACATTTGGATGAAGTTGTGTGGCCTAGATATAACCTTTTTACAAGAAAGAAATCACTCCTCTTGAAGTATACATAGAGGGATTTGCCTTATCGATTTCTTGTGTTTTATCGATTTCTTGTGTTTTTGTAAGAAAGCAAACTTCCCTTATCCTTGGAAGAGTGCTGCATCATTTTAGAAGAGTGTCTTGAGGACATGTCTTGAGCACTTGCTTGGGTAAAAGGAGCCCTGTTGCTCTCACTCAAGCACGTATTTGATTGTGATCTATAGTTTGATATGAGATATTTGTGTGTGAACTTATGCATATAGATTGTTGTAGCAGATATTCTACAATTCATCATAAACATTTGTGTATGAGATAGAAATGGCCCAGAACTATGAAAGAAAAACTAGGAAATGGATAGTTCTTAGATATAAAAAGCCAATGAAAATCTGGAATTGCGGAAAGGTCATAAATAGCAGGAGGAGAACCAGTCATGAATATTAAAAGAAATTTCCAATCTGTCTGAATCTTCTAATTACTTGTGAGGGTACATCAGTCCTAGAGAAGACACCGATAAGTGGCCACGGCCCACTGGTCTACCTGGAGCTGCTGCTCACGTTATAGTATGATTTGTATTCGCCTAGCTTTCCTGACTGTATAGTCAGAGAATGATGGGATGCTGTGCATCAATCCATTCCCACTCTTGAGGGTCCCGTTGTATGTGTCGTCTATTCGGGCAGCCTTCACACAACTAAAGACACCAAAAAACATGGAAAGCTGACTCTGGGCAAGGGGGTCAAGTGCGTTTCATACATGTACGAAATGCTTCAAAACGTTTCGTATGTGTTGAACCAATTATTAAAAATTTAAAGCCCATTTGATAGTGACACATTTTGTGCACCCACAAAAGTACATGCATCTCGGTTTGCGTATCGTCTCAATGGTTGCAACCATCCCCCCTGATCGTGCAGATTTGTGCACGGAATCTTTCTATGCAGGCCTCCTTGGGCCTTGTGCACCTTGTTTTCGAGGTTGGTAGCATCTGATGAATTTTGGCTGATTTGACCTGATTTCTTAGGAAAATTCAGATTTTGATATCAGATCTTTGTTAATGCTTGAGGTTTTGATGGTTTTAGGGTACAAAATGATAGGGCTTGCTAAATGTATCAAGGCCAAAATTTTGGGAGATGAACATCCCCCTCTCCTCACAAAATATTTTTGAACCATTTTAAAAAGGCTTGTTTCACGAAACATTTGGCAACTATGCTTGCTGGCCAAAACTCTAATAGGCTTGAGGACTCCATCTTAAATGAGATGATGGTCCCGTGTCGTGAGTAATTTGTATCTTCTTTCTATTGCTTCAAGGTATGCCAATCATTTGTAAGGGAACACCAATCCTAGAGAAGAAGGCACTGATCCAGGCCACTGGTCTACTTGGAGCTGCTGCCTGCCCATGCCATCCAGTCTAGAGGTATGGCCGAATCAATCTGCACTATGGGTCTCTGCTTCCCACGAAGGTCCTCTATTAGTCTTTTCCTCTTCTTATTTGGAAGCCTTTACGAACCCACTGTGAAGGCCGTGTCCTATCTCCCAGTTGGATAAGGTCATTCCACATGATCGTCTGTTTCTATATTTCAGCTTGTCTAACTGACATAATGCAGGCTGCAGTCATCAGAAAGTCTGATGTCTTCTCCCCCGTGAATACCAACCTCACACTAGGCAACCAATCACCGCCCCTTGAAGGTATGCAATGAAGAATCTGGTGGACAAAAAAGTTATTCCAAGGTTGGGCTCTTGGAAGCTGCGCTCTCACCAACTTACAAAGTAGGGCCTTACATTGAATATGTGGATCTTTAATATTGAAACTCCCCTCATACTTTGGAAGGATAAAGTGTTACAAGCCACCATGGATTTAGTATCTGCTGTTCCATCAAGGCCAAACTATAGAAAGTTCTTAATCAATACTTGCCCGTGAGTAAAACCAACAAGACGATATATGCCCAGCAGACACTAGTATTCACTATCCTAGTCTCTAGAAACCAAGAATTTCCACAGAATGCTTTCTAGAACTTGAGATAACTCTTCCAAGTGCTTGGGAAGCTCGGCTAACACTAGCTCAGGGAGTCTATATCCGAGTCACTTGGAAAGAAATTATTCGGTACAACGCTTGGTATAAGTCTTTCGAGTGCTTGAGAAACCCAGCGAACACTAGCTTACGGGAGTCTATATCCAAGTCACTTGGAAAGAAATTATCAAGTACAACTAGCTCCGTCTCTAGGATCCGAGTCACTCTTGGAAAGAAATTATCCAGCACAACTAGCTCTCTGGGATTCCACACCCAAGCTTAGGGAGCAGACCCATGCCCGCTGGAGAGGGGTTAAGATCTTGATCGCTCGCCCTCATATGAAGCACCCTGTGGATGACATCCACACAGACTATATCCAACCTAAGTGGTACCGTCACAGGCGGCCGCTATTGCACAACAACACGTCTCACAATACAATTCATAAAAGCAATATGTCTCAAGCATATCAAACAATTAACAATAAAGGCAAGTAATCTATTGCAAGCTAAATACGATAATTCAAGTCTTTCTAGATGAATCTTGGACATGCTTCACAATAGTTCTTTTCACATTTTTCCATTCCGCTTAAGGATTTTAGACGAGGCTCCTTCCCAAGTGATCCTTTTGGAATGCCAATTTCTCGAAACAAGTTCTCACGAGTTCTTCCAAGACTGATGAGGAGTTGTCACTCGTATACAATTGGAATCAATCCCAAATTTTTTCAATAAACTAAGACTTTTACAGTTAAGAAAGGGCACATTGATCTATGAGTCCTAAGTTTTGTAAGTTGAGAAGTATTCTTTATCAAATGGGGGACCATTACCTTATGTGACTTTTTTATCCTTATCCTAAAAATCCGAAAACGGTTAGGGATAACCAAGGTAAACACCAACTTACCATATCCACAAGAATTTATCTGCTAAGGATCCCAAGTTTAATTATTTAACCCGCTATTTTATAAACTATGGCAATGCCATAACTCTTTCCCAAAAAATATGCCTAATAGGTATTTCATGCCAAATTTCATGAGAAGAAAGTACACACATGAAAGTTATAAGAATTTCTTAAGGTCTTATCTTATTACTATGATTCCCAATGCTGTACACTTTTTGTGCAAGATATGCACAAGGGTTCCCCTAATTCCCAAGCCTACTCTATGCCTTAAGAGATGAGCAAAACTTTCACCAATCCCCATAGAAAAACTCATGGAGAAAATGAAGAGAAGGGTCCCCTTTCTATAGGGGAAGGGAGAGGGTAGGCTAGAAAGAGCAGCTTGATATTAACTAGTTTATCCATGGGAAAGTTTCCTTAATGAACTAGATCTCCTTTGAGTTCTAAATAGCATGTACATGCATGCACTCCACTTGCATATTTATCCTCTCTTTTACCCCTTTAAATTAACCTAAAATTACAAAGGAATTTTACAAGAGGGGTGCACGTGTGCACACTGCTCCAAGTGTTAGACCTTAATACAACCCTTCACAAAGGAATTCTTAATTTTTACAATAGGGTGCACATGTGCACATGGCTCCAAGTTAATTTCGAGGGGTTTGAGGTATTTGATAGTCATAAAGTTTTTTTAGAGGCTTGAACCCATAACTCTCTAAGAATTTTTAAAATTTTCACCTACAAAAGTTGCATTATGCCATTACTAATTAAATTTTATCCTCTCACTAAAAATATGCACAATTTCTACCAGACCAGGTTTGGGGTTTGGATTTAAATGACATCTTTTCCAAACTCTCTGAGAATTCATAAATTTTCCACCTATAAATTTGCATTATGCCATAACTAATAAAATTTTATCCTCTCACAAAAAATACACACAATTTCTACTAGACAGGCTTCGGGGTTTTGGATTTAAATTATGTCTTTTCCAATGTTTTCCAATTGA
Organism: Cibotium barometz; assembly: GCF_041138505.1. Classification (NCBI taxonomy): domain Eukaryota; kingdom Viridiplantae; phylum Streptophyta; class Polypodiopsida; order Cyatheales; family Cibotiaceae; genus Cibotium; species Cibotium barometz. The sequence continues at coordinate 34,099,504 of NC_141097.1, read as the reverse complement.
TTGTTAGATTTAACAGATAAAATGTTTTCCAAATGTTGGTTAGTTGACATGGGTTGCAAGAGTTGTTTGTAGTTGCATGTGGTGATTTAGGATCTCAGCTAAAAGGCATAAATGTAAAAGGATAAAGTCTAAAATTGTCCTTTATTTTACGGAGTGGTGCATTTGCATAGTACAACATAAGTGGCTATGTACAACTATCTTCTCCCCCTTTTCTGTCCTCTAGCTGCATCTCGGAGTTGAGAGTGACCTTGGTACCACTCTTGACCCTTCCGGGTGGCTTAGTACTACTCTTGCAAAGTTGTACGCCAATCATATGCTCTTCTTTGGCACGTTGGTACCACTCTTGACCCTTCCGGGTGCCTCGGTACCACTCTTGCAAAGTTGCACGCGAATCATATGCTCTTCTCTGGTCTCGGCGCCCCCCTCCCCCTTTTTTTTCTCCCTCTTCTCATAGGGCACTCAGAGGATTATGGTTTTTTAAGATACCTCCTGTTTGGCACCAGCTCTTTTATGGATGTGGTGGCTCCACGCTGTGTCTATGTTATTCTTCACAACTCCCTCCCTAACCCTCTTTTCTTCTTTCCTTGAGTGTTGTATTTGCGCGATAGTGGGACAACACCCTTTGAGATGAGGTTACTAGTTTTTCCCACCTTTTGGGTGACATTCGAATTACAGATTTCATTGGCTAGGCAAGTTTGACTTCATGGATGGAGCTTGATGTCTTCGAGGTGGAGGCACAAGAGATCCGCCACTTAAGACCCTTTCTTCCACCTCAGCTTCATCACCGAGATTGGGATCTTCAAGTATCTCCACAGTGAGGATGTTCGTTTTTGAAGGAGGCAAGGTATCGTGCCTTGAGGCTTGAGGTCCCGGACAAATTCCCACTACTCCTCACATGCTGATGAGTGTTAGCATTAATGGTGCCAATGCAAAGAGAGAGATGGAGGTTCAAGCCATGACAACTAGTGGCACATAGATAGAGAGATAGAGAGAGTAAGAGGCAGAGAGAGAGAGAGATAGAGTAAGAGGGGGGAGAGAGAGAGAGAGATATAGAGAGTAAAGAGGGAGAGAAAGAGATAGAGATAGAGATGTGATAGCAAACAAGAGAGAGAAGATTGCACAACTCAAGTGATGCTCAATGTTAATAGAACCACCCAAGTATGTGCTTTTATAGGCATCTTAAGCCTTATCTTTTGACCAAAACTAAATAAGGGCTGTTCACATCCAAAAAGGGTGTTCACACCAACTAATTCCGAAATACCAAACAAACCCCCCTTCAAAGTGATGGGGGTGATGCTTGGCAAACCTTCATTAGTGACAGTGATATGGATTCTAAACTACAAAAGAACACAGTGATGCCAACACCCAAACTCTCATGTCGAGCTTGATATAAGAGTTTAACTACTAGATGATAGCTTACATCAGTCTATCAAGACACAACCCCCCCTTGCTCTAAATAGGGGTAAAGAGGGAATAATGGTGGAGCATTACAAAAAAGGAAACACACACAAATTATTTAATTTAGATTTTGGGGGACTTATTGGGGCAGAGAACCCGTGACTAACACAATAGGAAAACACTAATTTTGGGGGACTTACTGGCGCAGAGAACCCGTGACTCAAACACAATAGGGAAACACTAATTTTGGAAGTTTAAAAACTTCTTGTTACATACCTAACCCTAACCCTTGGGGTTAGGGATTAATCTAACAAGGTTAGGGGAGAAGCCTTGGATTAGGAATAGCAAGCAGATTCGGGTGGCTAAGGTTCAGATTTTGAGTCTTGGGTCATTATTGATTCAGGGTAGTCTAAACTTGGACCAAGAGGCTTACTTGTGCCATGGACATGGCAGATCACGGGTAGTCTTGCCAAGGGCCCTTGTGGGTAGGTGCTGGTGGTATGAGACGCCATGGCTAATTGGCATGGACCTGTGGGAGTGGAACCCTAGCCCTTGGCTCGGAGGTGGTTTGCGGATGCGAACCTACAATTGGGTGGTGAGCTTGCATGCGCCCTTCTTTGTTTGTACTAATGTTGTGATCCTTCAGGAGTCGTCCTTGGAACATACATGTCGGTGAAGAGTAGTCACTTTCGGCGACATTTCCATGCCAGTGCAAATGCAGATTTTTTTGCGGAAGCCAATGATGCTCAATGCAGATGCTTCGATCTTCCATGGCATTGTAGAAGCTCCAATTCGACGTAGGAGGCTACAAGCCTCAATTTCTACGGATGCAAAGGCTGCAATTTGATGATTCTCTCCATATTTCAGTAAAGGGTCCAGTTTGATGTAGGAGGCTTGTTTTTGAATCAAGCCTCAAATTTCTACAAATGCAAAGGCTTCAATTTGATGATTTTCTCTATTTTTAAAGCCATGTTGCCCAAGATGAGTGAAGATCAGTGATTTCAAACCACTGGGTAAGTGGTCGGGTGGGCACTCGTCGGACTTCATAGTCCCAGCTGCAATGCATATACATCCTCCACTATCAAGAACCCAATCATCAACATAGAAGCGGTCTAGGTAGGCATAGATACATCCTTTTTTATTTTCTAGGAAAAGGATCCTTCTATTAGTTACTTAGAAAACAACCATAATGGCTAAATACAAAAGTGATCTTCCGAGGCCGAAAACTATACCACAGCCGCTTCCAGAAATCTGAGAGAGAGTGTGGCAAGAGGCCTAAGGGGATTGCCAGTGTCCTGCTGATGCTGGAGTGCCCTCAGCCTTCGGCATCTGAATCCTACAGCCTAGCCGTGCAAGGTATGCAAAAAGGGGGTGTCACCAGGCGTCTCTTCACTTTCCTCCGGATCATGCCATGTCCACTCTCCCGTGAGAGACCAGTCCTCCCAAATCCAGAATCGCCAAAGTCTCTTTCTGGCCACTTTAGCTGGTGGTGGGTCGATGTGCCACTCATGTGCATGAAAACCAATCACCCTAACCCTTTGCAAGGTGCATCCCCTGAAATCCTCGAAGGGTGTCTCCACTCTCTCCAATCTGCCATGAGGTCCAATAGAGAAGGTGAGTAAGGGGGAGCTCTCATATGCGCCATGCACTGCCAAGGTTATATCATCCGTGGTGAACAGTCACTGCTGCGGAGGAGGGTCCGGTATCGGGGCCAGCCACTCAAGAGGGATGGAGTCGTCGATGTCAAGGCTAAGTCTGTCTACCCCTGATCCCATGGGGTAAGGCCCCTCTCTTGGGCCTGTGGGGCTAGCTGTCTGAATGTAAGCCAATTTCCAAGTGACTTAGCCCGCGGGGCCCATGCTCAAAGCTCCCCATGATACATGCGGGTGAGCCTCGAGCATGTGACCGCCAGGCGGATGGACCATAGGGTTCCATATTAGAGGCTGTCTGATATGCTCCTCAGAGGCTACTAGAGCTCACGGCTGATCCCAAGCACGCAAGAGAGTGTCTGTAAATCTGTCCTCCAATGCTGGGCTAAAGCCACGTGCCTGCATCTATGTGAAAACCCATCTCGTGCTCTAAGGGCAAGGGCCTCCCAAAATCGGGGTGCCGGCGGAGATCCTAGCCATGATGAAGTCCTTCCAAAGCTCACCACCTGGAAGAAGAAGACATCCAACAACCAACTTGCCCAAAAGGGCACGGCTTTGAATGGAGGGGTCGATGATGCTAGGCCCCCTTTGTGACACGCCTGAATGATCACTCTCTAGGTCACCTTCGCACGGGCAGGCCTCCCGTCGTCAGCCCATTGAAAGTTGCGGATCAAACGTTGAACCTGACCAATACAGGTGCAGGAGAAAGACCACTAGGAGGCGCTGTACCACATGCTGGCAAGAAGCTACACTCACTCCACGTGCTATCTGGTGCACTCTCCTGAAGCCGCTATAGAGAAGGTAGGTCCCTGTGAATGCTCCTCTCCTGATCTTGGAAGCCACCCAATCTGCTCTGCACTGCCTACTTTAATAGATTGCTAATCTCCCCAAGGCTTGCATCCCAGGCGCTTGTGGCTGCTTTTGAGTGAAAATCTAGCCTCTCCCAAATCCCCTCTTATCCTAGTGCAAATCTTAGAGTCTTGGATGAGGCTATGTAGAATTCGGGTACTTAAATGTGTCCCTGTCAAATCCCCACGGATCTCCCCGTAGAGCGCTCCTGAAACACGACTCGAAACTTGCAAAACAAAACCAAACAACATGTAGGGGGTGCAGACCTGACTCACCACCCAACCATGATAGCCGTGGGCAAAACCCACAAGTCTTGGCTGTCCCCACCGAGCCACGAGCTGAGCTAACTAGCAAGATGCACCGACCAATCTCTACTCCATGATGTGCCATATTGCCATGGAGCTACCCTCGCAGGCCTTGAGACTGCTACCGGCCTCGGTTGCATGAAGCAAGTGCACCTCTGCACTCGATCTAGGCTCTTGAACGTAGAGCTCTCGCAAAGACTCGCAAAAGTCTATGACCAACTGACTAACCTTGGCCACCCTTTTATAAACTCTCGGCCGGTCACCGGGCGTCCACACTTAAGCGCCCGCCCGTCCACACTTGGGTGCCTGCCCGTCAGACTATCCCTAGCCCCAGCTCGCCAATCAGCTTGCCTTGAAGCTACTCTTGTGTGCGTGGTGTTGCACACGGTAGATACACTATGTGCACATGATATACTCCCCTTCCTCTAAGAGCTCACTCCTGAGCTCAGTAAAAACCCAGAGTAGTCCCTCTGAAGGGTAGTCAATGTCTCCCGTGTAGCGTCGTCCTCAACACGATCCTTCCACTTGATCTTGTATTCCGTGGGTAGCGTATCATAGTTACCGCGGAACGGCGTTCCGCCCTCCTGGAACGCCAAAACGCCGCTCCGAAGCGCAAGGCGTGCCCGGAACGTGGAAACGGGAGCCGGAACGGAGCACTTGCCGGGGAACGTGGCGGAACGCGTGTCGGAACGCCGGAACGCTAGGGCGGAACGCACGTTCCGGGCGTTCCGGAAAAGTGTACTTTCGCTAAGTCGCCGGCGGCCGTTTTTTTCCAGCGTACGGCTCTTTTTCGCTTCTGCGCCTGCTTCATTGGCTGCGCCTGCTGCTTGTGTGCTCTCCCTACCACTCCACGCTGCCCCCTTGGCTGCCCCACACTCTCCATTCCACCTACTATCCCACCTTTCCTCTTGGCTGCCACACTCTTCCTACCTTGAGCCTTGGGTGCCCCACAGTGCACACTCTCCCTACCTCCTCTTGGCCCCTCCTCTAGGCTCTTGTAGTTTGTGAGGAGTGGGATGCATGGCGAGAGCGCACCTCAGTGGCAGGTATTCGATGCAGGTCCATTGTTCTTGATGACACTTTTTGGGACACTGTTGACGTATTGTTGCAGGTTGTGCGGCCAATCATTCTTATGTTGAGGCTTCTTGATGGAGATGAGCCTTGCATTGGCAAGGTGTATGAGGGGATGGACAGGATGATTGAGAGAATCCTATCTCTACAGACTTTGGATGGGGGGTAGGAGACAGGAGCTATCTCGTCTTGCGACAGGCAGGTGGACAGAGTATCACTCTGCATTAGAGGCTGCTGCATTTGTGGTGGATCCAGAATTTCAAGGCAAAGGACAAGAGACAAATGCAGAGGTTGTGCAGGGTTGGGAGGATATCTTGAGGAAGCTTGTAAAATCACAATCTTGCATTAACTCTGCCCATCTAGCTTTTCGTCCTCTCAAATCAACCGCATCACACACATACTTGATTGACTGATGATCAGTCAATACCACAAACTTGGAGCCATATAAATAATGCCTCCAAATCTTGAGAGCGTAAATGATAGCATAAAGCTCCTTCTCAAGGGTTGGCCAACGAGATTGAGTGTCGTCCAACTTTCGACTCTCGAATGCAACATGTCTACCATCTTGGAATATAGCAGCCCCGATCGCATAGTCACTCGCATCAGTCTCAAGAACATAAGGTTGACTAGGATCAGGTAGTGCTAAGGTAGGTGCTTCCTTGACTTTATCTTTCAAAACTCTGAAGGCCATATCCAAATCGTTATTCTAAGGGATAGGCTAATTCGACATACGTCCACCTTTCAACAAGTCGGTCATCGGTGGTGTGAGTTGAGAGTACTCTTGCACAGATTTCCGAAGAAAAATAACAAAACCAAGAAGAGAACAAAGTTTTCTCACTGTTTGCGGTATCGGCCAAGCCAAAACCTTCTGAACTTGGTCATAGTCAATGCTTAACCCGTCTCTTGTGATCTTGTGTCCCATAATTTCCGTCATAAAAAACCACATTTACTTAATTTAGCATACAGTCGATTCTGTCTTAAAATAGTCAAGACAATCGTGAGGTGTCTAACATGATCCTCAAGAGTACGACTGTAGACTAAAATTTCATCTAGGAACACAACCACGAACTTCTTGAAATGTTCGCGAAAAAGATCATTCATCATTTGTTGGAAAATGGCTGGAGCATTGGTCAGCCCAAAAGGTAATACGAGAAATTCGTAATGGCCATACCTAGTTCGAAAGGCGGTTCTTTCGACGTGTCCTTCATGAATATGTATCTGGTGATAGTCAGTACGTAAATCTATCTTTGTGATATACTTCGCTCCCACTAAACGGTCAATCAGGTCATTTAATCAGGTCATCTGTTGTAGGGAGAGGATAGCGGTTCTTGATTATCACTTTGTTCAATCTCTTGTAATCTACACACATTCGCCAGGTGTTGTCCTTCTTTCTCCTAAGTAACACAGGCGCACCCCAAGGCGATTTACTTGGATGGATCTGGCCCATCCTCAAATAATATGCGAGTTGTTTAGTCAACTCATCTTCCTCAGCTTGGTTCATCCTGTAAGGCAAAATGCTAACAGGTTGAGCATCAGGGACTAGATCAATACGATGATCCACTGCCCTTTCAGGTGGTAAGTCCGATGGTAACTACTTAGGAAATACGTCTTGAAATGAGTCAAGAAACTTCTTTAATTCTTTGCTTTCAAATACACTTAATTCATTGACATCCATAGTAGGTATGAGAAATGAAGAAAGCAAGAGATGGTGCAAGAAAACTCGAGGAGATGTGTGGCTAGAAGCCCACTCTAGGCGTATTTTATAAGCCCCCCCAAAAGCGTTTGTTTTTATGTGTTGCTTTTGTGTTTTTTTTCAAAAAACCATGCTTGTTGGCTTTCATAAAAGCCACAAATTTTTTTTAAATAAAAAAAACCCCGCACAAGGCGTGTAAAAAAAAACATGTTGCTTTCGTTTTTTTGAAAACCCATGTTGCATAAAACACGTTATCTACGTTTTAAAAAAAACGTAAGCTTCTTTAGAAAAAAAGGCGAAAAGCAATGCAACGCTAAAAGAAAACGGGGGCTAAAAAAACGCTACGTGTTGCGGCTGTTCCGCCACCCGTCGGTTGTAGGGAAGGTCGCCACCTTCACCTGCAAACTGCGCATCAAAAAAAAACTGCGGTCCGACAGTTGACCACTCGTCGGCAGGCTTTCTCCACTCGTCGGTAGGCTTTCTCCACAGGCTTGGCTGCGCTAGCCTTTCGTAACGCACAGTCTACAAGTTTTCGTGAAATGGTGTTTTATATTATATGTAAAAAAGTACATCAGCCACTTGGCTCACACAGAACCTATGGCCCAAAAAACCCCCCCACAAAAGATCCTCTAAAGGATTATGACCATGCAAACCTGTACACTAATAAGAAAGCCTCCTAACCAAATAAGCATCCCAGATAAAAGCATCAAAGATGAGCTAGCCGAGCCGCCGTAGACCATGCAAACCTGTACACTAATAAGAAAGCCTCCTAACCAAATAAGCATCCCAGATAAAAGCATCAAAGATGAGCTAGCCGAGCCGCCGTAGAGCATAACGAAATAACATCTGCATCCAGTAGTAGTTGAGCTAAGAGAAGAGAAGAAAACTGCCAAAGCAGCAAACCGCGGATACGTAGAATGTGCCCATGTATTCCAGACAAGGTCTACAAGTTCTCTTTGCCTCTCTCTCTCTCTCTCTCTCTCTCTCTCTCTCTCTCTCTCTCTCTGTCTCTCTCTTGCTGATTCACATAGCCAAGAAAACTCTCTGCATAAACTGTCCAAGTCGACCCTTTTCATGTACACCACCGTAGTTGCCAGACGTTTTTAAAACGGGTAGTATTATACGAGTTTTCTACTTTTAAAAACGTTTTTTAATTTTGGGAAGGTTTTTAAAATAAGTTTTTTATTCATGAAATTTTTAAGCTATAATTATGGCCTGTATATATAGTTTTTAACCCTAGGAACCACAAATTTCATGTGTAAAAATTAAACTTGTGCATAAAAACTCAAGAGTGAACAATTTGAAGCCTATGGCTGTCATAATTCATTAAATCATAATGATAATACATTCACATGGTCCCAGGACCCCATGGGTTTGGTGGCGGGCAATGCCAACTTTAATATTGATTTAACAATGACCATTCAACATTGAGCATTCTTGTTTTTTAAAAAACGCGTCTCCAAAAAAAATTTTAAAATATTTTTTTAATATTTTTGAAAAATTTAAATTTTTTAAAAATAAAAAAACTGCCATAAAAGAACGCGTCGAAAAAATTGGGACATTTTGAAACGTACACATTTTTTATTTTTTTTTCTAAAAAGCGCGTTTTTTTGTAACTATGTACACCACCCAACTCGGGGTCTAGCAATGCAAATAAAAATCATACTCTGAATTCTGAAAAAAAAAAACAGCAATATACATGAAAAACAGCAATCATCTCGAACTCATACGTCTTTCTTATCTACCTACCAACTTGCACGCTCTTTGAGGCATGCTCTGATACCACTGTCAAATCCTCACGGATCTCCTCGTAGAGCGCTCTTGAAACACGACTCGAAACCTGCAAAACAAAGCCAAACAAGGTGAAGGGGGTGCAGGCGTGACTCGCCACCCAACCATGACAGCCGTGGGCAAAAACCACAAGTCTTGGCTGTCCCCACCGAGCCACGAGCTGAGCTAACTAGCAAGACGCACCGACCAATCTCTACTCCATGACGTCCCATACCGCCATGGAGCTACCCTCGTGGGCCTCGAGACTGTTGCCGGCCTTGGCTGCATGAAGCAAGTGCACGTCTGCACCAGATCTAGGCTCCTGACCGTAGAGCTCTCACAAAGACTCGCAAAAGTCTATGACCAATTGACTAACCTTGGCCACCTTTATATAGTCTCTTGGTCGATCACTGGGCGCCCGCCCGTCCACACTTGGGTGCCTGCGCGTCAGTCTATCCCTAGCCCAGCTCGCCAATCAGCCTGCCTAGCTCCAAGCTTCCCCAAGCCTCAAAGCTACTCTTGTGTGCGTGTTGCACACGGTAATACACTCTGTGCACATGACAGTCCCCTACCTTTAGGGGTCCTCCAGGGAGAGAATAACCGGTGCGTAATCGGAGAAAGTAGTGCCTGCCAAAACACCAATCATGCCACCATGACCACAAGCCCACTCATTAACTCCTGTTGGATCTAGAGACACACAAACTCCCGGGGTTGTTTCCAAACTCTGGAAGATGCCTCGTCCCCTGAGAGCTAAAATCAACTTCTCCCAAGCCAAGTACTTTGTATGAGATACTGTAGCCATGCCATGCCACCTCTAAGTCTGTTCTCTGCTGACTCCTAGCATGAGATGCAAACGCTTGAGCGCCTCCCATGGATATTCCATCGACGGGCGCCTACCAAGGTGGAGGCCTCCAAAGAAGCGACTGTTGAAGCGAGGAGCTGGGGATCCTCTTCTGAAAAGGAGAGGAAAGGGAGTGCGGCCTTGGTTGGGGATGGCGGAGTGGCTTCCATGGAATCCTCCTGGGGGTTTGAGACCAGAAGATGCCGAGTGTTGGGTAGTGGAGCAGGAGGGCAAAACAGGGAGGCAAAGGCGAGGGGGCTAAGGAGGGAGGTGGGAGGCGAAGGCGAGGAGGGCCAAGGGGCGATGACGGGAGGCAACGAAGGGCTCAGGCACGAAGGAAAAGGGGATGTGCATAGGCGCGAGGCGCACTGGAGGAGGGAAGGCAATGGTGGGCGGGTCAGGTGTGCTGGCGCAGAGGGGGGAGGGCCAGCTCTTAGTCGTGGGATTGATCACTTCATTCTATCAATGACAATCTTGTAGAGAAGCAAATGTTTAGCTCCACACTGTCTTGGCATAGATACATGTGAATGTCCATACCATGCAGGAGCCATTGTGTGAGAAGCTTCCATAAGGAAGTCCTTTCCCCTTTATGACTTGGAAATATTGGCATCACAACACCATGACCAATAATACAAGGGAACTTGGTTACAAGGTTTGTGTTGTGCACATTGCATGTTCAGTAAGCATGACACGGCTTACTACTATAGGAACCGACAAGTGAGACAACAACCAACCGAAATACATACACCACCCTTTGAGCATGTAGTCCTAAACCAGAAAGTGTGATGAGATAGAAGCTTGCCAAATCGATTGCATTGGTTATTATCTAACTTGTCCTCCTGCACGATCAGACTATCAATAGCGTCATCTCTGGCAAGGAAAAATCAGGCCTAACCCTTGTATATTCCATGCGACAATCTTTTTTTTTCCAAAAACAAGAGCCTTCTATTAGTTAACACAAAACAGCCTCGAAGGGCTAGATACAAACTTGCCTCCATGGACGGGGCGAGGACCAAAGAACAAGTAGGAAAGGAAGATGCACTTCTCCTTCGTCCGGCCGCTCAATGAGGAGAAGGCTATCTCATACAAGGGGTGAGGGAGGGAACTACTACTCAGGTGGTCTGTAGTGCCAAGTGGACTCACCTCCTCTATCCATTAGAAAAGGGCCCGGTCGCCAGAGCCTTAAGAAGGCTTCCCGACGCTTCCGCATACGGTCAGAGCCACCTTGCAACTTTCCCCATTGGGTGCAGAGGGTATGAATGATGTCGTTCCAAATGCTTCTAATGGACTCCTCAGGCGGAGTGTGGGTGCCTTGGATGACTTTGGTTCATCGAGCTCTCTAGGTGTGCCAGGTTGCGAAGCTGCTACAAATCTCCCATCTTTGAAGTTCGGCACGAATTCGGAGTCCAGTGATCAGTAGATGGGGTTGGGATTGGTATTGACGTAATGCGAAGGTGAGAGACCTTAAGGGCTAGCTCCCCACCTTCTCCTTAAGAAGGCTTCCCGACACTTACGCATATGGTTAGAGACACCTTGCAACTTTCCCCACTGGCCGTGGAGGGTATGAATGATGTCGTTCCACATGCTTCTAATGGACTCCTCAGGCGGAGTGTGCGTGCCTTTGATGACTTTGCTGCATCAAGCTCTCTAGATGTGCCAGGTTGCGAAGCTGCTACAATTCTCCCATCTTTGAAGTTTGGCACGAATTCGAAGTCCATTAGAAGGTGAGAGACCTGAAGGGCCAGCTTCCCACCTTTCTCCTCATAAGCCATAACAACCTCAGCCTCAGCCTCAGCCTCAGTGGCCCAAGTGACAGTGCCCCATGAAGACCGAGTAGGGGAGGGGGGCAGCGAACAGGGGGGGTGGATGGGGTGGGGAGGAGGAGGAGGGGGGGTGGGGGGCACACATGCGGAGCTACGATAGCGAGTAGGGGAGTAGGGGTAGCGAATGTGGAGGCAGGCAAGGGAGGGGGTGGGGGGCAGCAAGCAGGGGGGCAGGCAGGGAGGGGGGGGGGGTGGAGGGGCACACATACGGAGCTACGGTAGCGAGTAGGGGAGGGGGGCAGCGAATGTGGATGCAAGCAAGGAAGGGGGTAGGGGGGGCGCAACGAAGGTGAAGGCATGCAAGGGAGGGGGCGGGGGGGGCATGGAGAGCCAAGCGGCATGCAAGGGAGGGGGCAGGGGGGGGCATGGAGAGCCAAGCGGCAGCAAGCAGGGGGGGTGGATGGGGTGGGGGGAAGGAGGAGGGGGGGCACACACATGGGCAGTGAGCAGGGGAGGGAGCCAACGAAGGTGGAGGCATGCAAGTGAGGGGGCAGGGGGCACACGCAGAGCTAGGCGGCAACGAGCAGGCGAGGGGGCAGCGAAGGCAGAGGCACATAGGCGAGGGGTAGCAAGCAGGGGGTTGAAGGGGAGCAGGGGGGTAAGCGAACGCAGAGATACGTAGGGGAGGGTGCAGCGAGCAAGGAAGGCGGCCAGTGAAGGCAGAGGCACGTAGGGGAGGGGGCAGCGAGAAGGGGGGAGCTAGGTGATAGCTAAGGTAGAGGCACAAAGGGGAGGGGGCAGCGATTAGGGGAGGTGGATGGGGTTGGGGGAAGGAGGAGCCCGGGGGGGGGGGGGGGGGGTGAGAGGGAGGATGACGAAGGGACAGGGGGGAGGGGGAGTAATTGAATGGTTGGGGGTAGAGGATTCATGATGAAAGAGAGATGTGAAAAAATAAAAGGTGCAAATATAAATGTCGAAATAAAAAAATGATAATACTTAGCTTTCACCCACAATTTGTAAAAAGTCGGAAGCTCGTACAAGTGCTATGAGAAGAAAAATTCCACATGTGCCAAAAGATGAAAGAAGCGCTAAATAAATTCATGGAGAGAAAAATACAAAGAAGTGCACAAAACGATTACAGTCTACGGATGAGAAAAAAAAACACCGTACGCCTCTTAACCGTCCACCATAGAAAAATTTGATGATGAAGCTCCTTCATAGACAAAACTCTTCCAAGGCAGTGGGAAATGAGCAAAGACATGAGTAAGCTACCTCAAGAAACATTGTTGTATCGTCAGCGAACTCAGGGTCCAAAAGCTCCTCCTCTGTGCGTAGTGGCAATCCCAATCCAGATACTCTGGCACTAGAGTAGAGCGTAGGAAAATGCTCAAAGTTTCTGCAACAATGAGATACAATAGTGGAGCTAAAGGAGCGAGAAGTGTGAATTCGCTCATCTCAACCTCCACACACAAGCACAATGTTGTGAGCCTCCCAATAAATGCAAGAGTCACGTGTGATCCAGTCTTGAGAAACTCCCATGCATGTGAGAGTACCCTAAGAAGTCCCAATCCACTCTATCATACGGTTTCTAAAAATTAAGTAGCAAGATTGCCAAAGGCTGATTACTTGCCTTGGCCCAAAAGGAAAAGATGTTATCAAAGATGCTTCTTCATTGGTCCTAGGAATCCATTCTGTGACATGTATGTGTCATGGATGACTGTCACTAACACTAGCTCCAATCTTATGCTTACTGCCTTGGCAAGAATTTTGTATGCAATCCCAAGCAATGTAATAGGCCTCCACTGGGCAATGTTAGTCTTCTCACCACCCTTAGGAATGAGGTGGATAAGACCCTTAGTAAGAAAAGGAGGCATAGACCCCGTGTTCTACATATCCTGTAATGTCACAGTGATCTCATCTCCAATGTAACCCAAGAGGCAATCATTTCCAAGACATTTACCATGTGGTAATGCTTGAATTGCACGTCTAAGCTCATTTGCCGAAAAAGGGGCATCAAGTAATGCACACATGTCATCTGAGATCAGCCTAGGCAAGGACTCCCAAACCTTTTTCTTTGACCTATCCCTTTGAGGGGAGTGAGTCTCTACAAATAACAAGCAATCCTCATGACCATGTCAGGCTCTGAGTGGGAGCACTCCTTGCGAGTCTTGCAACTCTCTAACGCATTCCTTGTTATGGAGAGGCCATGGGCAGCAAAGAAATGTATGCTACATCTACCTCCCATCTAAATCTAGAATGACTCGTGTGCATGATAATGAAACTCTGCACGCTACTCTAAGGAGTCGTGCAACTCAGCCCAAACGGTGCATAATGCATTTGAGATCCACTAGGCATCAGAGTGTTTCTCAAGTTCCCTCTGCAAAGCACACAATGTATGCCTAATGGCTCTCTCTTTATCCAAGATCTCTTCGTCCTGGCTAGGGCCACACTGAGATAAAGATCAGTGACACTCTCTACGGTGAGAGCAACTCTTTGCCTAGAGTCATCCAACACCTCACGAGATAACTCTGCATCACAAGCTCTCCATACATCCATCACCTCCTGAGAAATCCCTACATTTGAGTAAAGAGACAATGATCTGATGTTGAGGTGCTTGGGGCAATGAAGATAGTGCCACCTCTATAAGTGCCCAATCATCAACATAATAACAGTCCAAGCAGGCATAAATGCAACGTGCACCACTCTTGCAATTATTACTCCAAGAAAAGAAGAGCGAATCTGACTTTCTATGGAAGTCATCCTCTAACCAACAGTCCGTGCCATGAAAATCTCTCCTAGGATGCCCTCTCAAGCGTGTGAATGATGCCTTCATGTCCCCCCCTTTTTATTTGCGGGTTGCTCAACCATGTTGAAGTCACCTCCAACGATCCAATGATCCCCTGATGGCATTCCAAAAAAGAATTCCTTCTGCTCCGAGGTTAGGAGCACACATTCAGCACGCCAATTTTCAATCCACCCTGCATAATGATAATCCACCGTGATTTGGGAGGGATACTAACTCCTTGACCAATCATATAAGGAATAATGGCAGCTGTCACTGAAGTACATACTCCACATTTAGTTCCATCTACAGCGAACCAAAAAATATGCCCAGATAAAAGCTTGCCAGATATAGTGCACTGGCCGGCATCAAGCTTATGCTCATGCATGAGCAAAATATCCATGACATCTACAACTGGTTCCTGACGACTTGCTTCCAGTGGCAAGGAAAGACGCCACCATGGTCCTGCACATTCCATGAGACAATTCTCATGGTAAAGAGGCAAAAAACATGGCACCACAGATCTAATCTGGCGCCTCTCATTGTTGAGACAACTTTCATATTAAAGAGGCAGAAAACATGGCACCAGATCTAGTCTGGCGCCTCTCATAGGTCTAGATGCTTTGCCCTTTAAGAGCCGGAAAGTTATCAGGTGTGATGGTAATCGAGGAGCATAGACATCATCATCAACATGAACATCATCACCAAGATGTTGAAAGGCATGCGCATCTGGCTCATCTGCTTGCACACTCTGTTGTACATCCTGCTACGAAGATGGTTCATCAACATTTGCATCTTGCCCATTAGAATGGGATCTCACATGATCATCAGGTCTGTCAACCCGTCTATAAACCCAAACAAGTTGAGGTTTGGGGGTAGCAGGGGCTGGAGGGGCCTTGGGTAGTGCCATCTCCTAGGGCAGTCCCTGGCTCTCGGATAATGTTTGGCAATGTGGCCCTATTGTCGACGGACATCTGCTGTCTGAATAAAGAACCATCTCGTCCTGGCAACATCACATGATCATCTATAAAACAAGGGTCACTGACGCATGACTCGTGGTACCCCATTAACACTGGCCGTGACAGCTGCTGCAGCTGTGGAAGGTGTCTTTGGAAGGGCAGGGACTTCCAAAACCTGTCCAAAGGTTGATCCTATCGGCAATTTCCATCTGCTGTCTGAATAAAGATCCATCTCGTCCTGGCAACATCACATGATCATCTATAAAACAAGGGTCACTGATGAGTATCATGACTCGTGGTACCCCATTAACACTGGCCGTGACAGCTGCTGCAGCTGTGGAAGGTGTCTTTGGAAGGGCAGGGACTTCCAAAACCTGTCCAAAGGTTAATCCTATGGAAGCCAAAAACTTCCAATAGATCCGTGGGAGCCCAAGAAATCTGAGGAAGATATGAGTGTGGTCTTGTCTTCTTTATAAATCTACTTGTAAGGTCCTAAGCTGGTCTTTGGAATAAAGGATTGTTCTCCCGGCTGGCGAGAGTGGAGGATGATTGGGCAGAAGCCAATCATGCCATCAAAGGGGGGGTAATTTTATTCAAGACCACTGAGAAAGCT
Organism: Cibotium barometz; assembly: GCF_041138505.1. Classification (NCBI taxonomy): domain Eukaryota; kingdom Viridiplantae; phylum Streptophyta; class Polypodiopsida; order Cyatheales; family Cibotiaceae; genus Cibotium; species Cibotium barometz. The sequence continues at coordinate 34,083,811 of NC_141097.1, read as the reverse complement.
CTGTAGAATCTTAAGGGTGCACTTCAGGCCTTTCGTTTGCAGGTTATGCACAGCACACGACACCCATCAGCTTTGTGTGAATTTGAATCGCAAGGCTGCAAGCTGATTTTGGGGGTCATCTAGCTTAAAGAGGGTTGTCTGGGCTGCGAGAGCATGCTGCCTGCAGGACTGGACTGATGCGCCTAAAAACACAGGTCTTCAAGGTTTCTGTGGCTTGGGCCAAGCTGTTCTTGCCGTCGCTTGGGAGAAAAGCCCAAGCTAAACGAGGTCGTCCATGCAGCACCATGACAGGGTGACCGGAGGCTTGTTTGCTTTGATTGGCCCAAATCATTGCAGAAATGGACTGAGTCGCCTCTGTGGCCTTGATGGGATGGTGGCATCAGATCCCCCCCCCCCCCCCCCCCCCCTTGTGGGCGGATTTGAGCTATCGCCATTGACTTCTACTGCTAGTTCCACCACCCTCGCAGCTCCAGGACACGAGGGCCGTTGTGTTGCCTAACCTGCAGAGATTCTTAGACTCACCATTCTCTGATGATGAGATCGAGTGGGCTGCCAGAGGGCTTGGGAGCACACGATGGCCGGTGTCGCCCAACCTGCAGAATTTCTTGGAGACTTCATTTTCCTCGTGGCAAGGGCTCTTGTGAGTGAGAGGTGGGAGCTCATCAGCAACATCACTGCTTGGCACATATGGTGTGCTGGATGTACCGAGGCCATTGATGGATCCATCACCCGAAAGCATAGAATATCATCCACACCCTCCAGGGGCGATGTAGCTCCTCAAGGTGAGTTGGATCGGGTGTAGGGGCATGCTTTCTTGTGCACTTGACTTGGAGTACGGGTCCCTTATTCACTCAGGGGGACAGCAGACGCGTTTGGCAGTATAAGCCCTTGGTGTGGCGCCATTGTGCACACTCCCCCCCCTTTCCCCCTGCGCTGGTTGCCATGTACAGCCTCCCTGCGAGTAACCAGCAGGAGAGGGAGCTCCTCTCCCTCCTTGTGTTCTTTGGTTTTCAAATCTTGCATGTGGGAGGGACTCTATTGAGGGTTGTGAGCAGACGTTTCTCTTTTGACTAAATGAAGGAGCTATTCTTGAGAAAAAAATAAAGAGTATGAGAGCTTGCTATCCTATCCCCAAGTAGATATGTGAGGAGCCAAACATTCGTGCAGAGTTGTCTGAGACAGGACTCTTGTTGTTTCTGATTAATAATTTCTGGCAGAAGGGCATTTATGGTGCTGAACTTGTTGAACCCAATTGCTGTCCTCAATGTTTCTAGTATTCAATAGAGCTAGTAGTGATGCATAAGGTTTTGAAGTTCACAGCAAAATGTGAACATGTGATATAAATAGTTTTAGTGAACTCTTGAGTTCAGAAACTGCTAATAGCATTAGTAGAGTGGCTAAATTCATTTGTTGCCTCGTATCCCTAAGCCCTCACGCATTGAGGTTAGGTAAAAAAGCTTTTTGCGTTAACTGTGAACAGGAGAAGCTTTTGACCTCTTTTATGTGGTTTGCTTGTGCAGAATGATACACAAAATATACCACTTGTTTTGCCCGATATAGGGGATGGTGCAACGTCATTCAGAGGCCAATCAGCTTCACAAGATCCACGGGGCAATCCACAAGCACAGAAACATGGCAATGGTAAATCTTTGCATGCTTCAGCATCCTTTTCTGAACGGAAAAATGTGAAACCAGAGATAGGCAGAGAAGAAAGTTTTAAGGATGCGTCTGCTGCTTCTCGAGCAGCTGCTCAATCTGCAGAGCGTGCTGCTGCTGCTGCCAGAGCTGCAGCCTCACTAGCTAAAGGAAGTTTTGCAACGATGCCTAATGCGAAATCCAATAGCATAAGCATATCAGAGTCGAGCTCAGGCAGTGACGAAGATGATCACAAGAAAGCAGCAACAATGCAGACAGGATCTATGAAAGAGTATTATAAGATACAGGTGAATTCATTCCATAGCCATGTAAGCACTGCAAAGCCTCTTTTTGATGATTATCCCAAGGAGGTAGTAGGGAGTTCCAGGACCCAGAAAGTCCCGACAAGAAAGCAAACATTGTTCAAGGAGTTTTCGAGTGACGAGGACCAATCGGACTCAACTGACCAGTCTGCTTCACCTCCTGCATATGGAGGTGGCGAATTTGATGATGATCACATTGCTCAGAAAAGCATCAATCTGTCTCATGGAGATAGCAGGAAGTATTCTCCAAAGAGCTGGCAGTCTGCAAGCAGGAGAAGCTATGGTGAGGACGTTCCACACTTCGACATATATGAAACTGGCAACCACCAGAATCAAAGACAGCTAAGCAAACCCAGAGATATGCCTTCTTTCAGTTCTGGTTCTTCGCAGCCCCCTCAGCGCCCTCCACCGGATCCTGCCACTGGGCAGACTTTAGAGAAGGCATCTTATGTCCATCCTAAACTTCCTGATATTGATGATTTGGCTGCCCGGTTTGAGGCCTTGAGATCCAAGCGCTAAAGTACTCAAAATGCTGCTGCGGGGCTTTCTGGTTCCAGAATGTGTTTGTGCTAAGGGGCATGCTTAGCATGTCATCTCACCCAGGATTGAAGCAATAACTGAACTGAAAATGTAGCTGCATGTATGTGTTTGTACTAT